>NC_138770.1:231743548-232305462 GCF_965119305.1 Pelophylax lessonae | reverse complement strand
GAGAGCACAAGCACTTTATTTTGAAGGAGAGCACCAGCATTGTTTCCAGATTTTGCACATTGTAGCTACTTTGCACAATTATTTTGGAAATGTTGCAATGGACTAGTTGTTTGGTACTTATGAATTTGAATGACTCTTTTCATTTGTGTATCACTTATATGCACAGTTTAATGTAATAATATTTATATTTTTATGCTTATAGAATTTTTTCCCCCACTTCTATAGATTGTGAAAAGGTCCACTGCAAGTACCAGCTCGGCTCTACTCGGCCCGGTTTGCTTTTCCACTGCTGGTACCGCATGGTACGGTGTTGGAACGGTTCAGTACGGTATGGTTTGCTTTTCCACTAAAGTAGTACTAAAGTTAAGTGGGTGGGATTCTCTGACCAATCAGTGGCTAGTAGTGATTGCATGCAAAGGATTGTGGGATATGGCAGTGGTTCTCAATTCCGGTCCTCGGGACCCACTAACAGGCCAGATTTTAAGTATTACCTTGGGGGATGCAGACTAGAATACTGCAATCACTGAGCAGCAAATGAGATCACCTGTGATGTAATTTAGTTATCTTGCAAACCTGGCCTGTTGGTGGGTCCCGAGGACCGGAGTTGAGAACCACTGGGATATGGTACCGGGTATGGTACCTGTTTGAACCACAATCGAGGTGGTACTGTTTTTGAGAGCCGTACAGTTCGGTTCCATGCAGGGGAAAAGCGCCGCCGTACCGAACCATTCCTACACCGTACCATGCAGTACCAGCAGTGGAAAAGCACAAAAGCGAGCCAAACCGTTCGGTTCCATGCAGTGGAAAAGCGCCATTTGTTGCAACTTTTGATGCAACTTTGGTCCAGAGAATGTAAAACTGGATCAAAGTCACACTGAAAACCGTGCAACTTCGGAGACGCGCTAAGGCTTCATTCGCACCTGGGCGTTTTGGGATTGCGGCAGAATTACCACGACTCTGCCTGCAATCTCAAAACGCACTACAATCGCAAAATGCAGGTTCTGGTGCCTTTATTTTCAATGACACCTAAAACACGGTGCAAAAGTTTATTTTGGGTGAAAAGCTTAATGCGGTGCAATTTGCAGCTACCGCCGCGTGATAAAATCGCGACAAAACCGCATCCTGCTTTAGGTGCTATTGAAAGTAATGACACCTGAACCTGTGTTTTACGGTTGTAGTGCATTTTGAGATTGAGGGCAGCATGGCAGTGATCCCAAAATGCCCAGGTGTGAATGGAGCCTTACAAGCTGCCTGCACCCAGCACCTGGCGGCTCCAGCACCCTCACTGATGGTGTACGGGCCTCAGCGCCAGTGAGAATGAGGCCTAATAACACTAAGGAGCTGTATAGGTATGCAATGCCCCTGAGTGGATGAGGTTCTGTAGGTGTCCTTGTGCTGATCTATGGGACATGGTGAGTGACCCCTGCCAGCACCCAGCAAAGAACAACTTCTCCTTCTTCCCTCAGCACCACAGCTCAGGGGCAGGTCAATGACATTCCTAACTCATACATATCCTAGCAGTCCCAGTAGAGTGTAAGCTCTTGCACCAAGCAGCTAAACTCCTCTATGTGGGACCTGTTGCAATCTATAAAAGGACAGAAGTGCTCAGCACATAGACACAGCGCCAGGACTGATGGAGACACACAGAGGAGCTGTCATGTGAGTGTCACACCCTCCTGTGGGGGGTCACCCGGGCATTCTATGCAGTATAGGAAGCGGTGTCACATACCTTGTGTCAGGGCCCCAGCTTCGGTGACATGCAGCTTTCATACACATCGGCACACCGTTCATTCCCAGCACTGCTCGGCCCAAAACAAGCGAGGATGAGAAGAACAGAGCCCGGGCTGCGCTGATTGGCTAAGCGGAGATAGCTGAGTGCTCCCATTCACCGAGCGCCCTGTCAATCATCCTCCTCCTTCCTGACTGTAAAGGGGGCGTATGGGATGTCCTGTGGGCATGTGACTGGACCGCGTGGTTCGCTGAGGGAGGGGCGTACACACAAGGACAGGGGGCTGGTCTGGTGTAGTGCGGATCCTGCAGTGTGTACTATGAGGGAGGGGTGATGGCACTGAGACCATGGAACGTCGGCTGGAAATCATAACTAACTTACTATACCAAAGCCTCGCCTATTCTAAATAACATTCCACTTTTCACCTGTTTTTGTTGCTTCCCTCTGCTGCTGCTGATCTTTTCAAACTTCTTGGCAGCTGCTTTAAGGGGAATAAAGCAGAAATGAATCATGTGTAATTTTGTTTAAAAAAGTATTAACCACTTGACCTCCAGAAGATTTAATTAATAATAGGGTTGCCACTTTTTCTTCCAAGCCAAACCTGAACACTTTAGGGGCGAACAGCAAATTTGTACACTATAGGATTGTAACAGACCTGAGACACCTTTGGGCGCTCCAAAGAGAATAATACTGTGACACGCATAGTGCCCCTCACCCTCCTGCCAAGCCCATTTCCCAGTCACATTCCTATTTGAATAATGTTGGGCAGTCTGGGTTTTGAATCATGTGTTGCCACCACATCCCTTTAACCACTTCTCGCCTCCGCCCTATAGGCAATTGATGGCGGGAAGGTGGTTACATTATCCTGACCTGCCATCATATGATGTTGTGCAGGATAATGCGCAGGGGCGGGCAGATCGGCGATTGGTGATGCGGCGTGTCACTCTGACTCACCGCATCTGCGATCTCGGTAAAGAGCCTACTGACGTAGGTTCTTTACCATGTGACCATCTGTGTCCAATCACTGCTGGTCACATAGTAAATAGGAAGAGCCGTTGATCAGCTTTCCTCAGTTAGTGCCTGACAGGCACGAGTAGAGGAGAGCCGATACGCGGCTCTCCTGATGGGGGGGGGGGGTCTGCACTGATTACCAGTGCAGACCATTGGGGGGTGCCATTAGAGCCACCAGGGATGCCCACCCGTGGCCACCAGGGAGCCTGCCAGTGGTGCCCTCCCCATCAGTGCTGCCCACCATTGCCATCTATTAGTGCTGCCCACCAGTGCCGCCTATCAGTGCCACCCAACAGTACCAACCAGTGCCCGTCAGTGCCACCTATCAGTGCTGCCTATCAGTGCCCACCAATGCTGCATATCAGTGCTACCTATCAGTGCCACATATCAGTGCCCATCAGTGCTGCATATCAGTGCCCATCAGTGCTGCATATTAGTGCCACCCCATCAGTGCCTCCTTATCAGTGCCTGTCAGTGCAGCCTCATCAGTGCTCATCGGTGCAGGAAAAAACTTATCTATTTACAAAAACAAACAAAAAAACTTTTTTTTTTCAAACTTTTCGGTCTTTTTTTAATTTTTTTAGCAAAAAAGAAAAAACCTTGCGGTGATCAAATACCACCAAAAGAAAGCTCTATTTGCGGGAAAAAATGACATCAATTTGGTTTAGGTACAGTGTTGCATGACCACGCAATTGTCATTCAAAATGCAACAGCGCTAAAAGCTGAAAATTGGCCTGGGCAGGAAGGGGGTGTAGCTGCCCTGTATTGAAGTGGTTAATCCAGGACACATATTAATTACACAGGTTCTGTGGCTGATTAAAGTGGTAATTAAGCTCACTAATGCCTCGTACACACGCAACGATTGTTGGTCGTGAATTTTCGGCCAACGTCCGATCGGCCGATTTTCGGCTTGTTAGTATGATGCTTCCGACAACTGACTGACTTTTCGGCCGAACAAAATCTGGTGTGCATGCTATAAAATTTTTGTTGGCCGTCAACAGAACGGCCGATTTTCTGTCAGTCAGTACAGATTTCGGCAGACAAAATCAGATGAGCAAGACTGGGCATGCTCAGAGAAGAAAAAACACATGAAAAGTAGACCAGAACATGACATCACTTCTGAAGTTGGTTGTTGTTGGCCGAAAAAATTAGTGTGCAGTCTAGAGCACATTTCAACCAACACAACAACACTGGACAAAAGATGGCCGATCAGTCGGCCGATAATCGTTGCGTGTGTACGGGGCTTTAGTGCCTTCTATTAGCCTCAGAACCTGTGCAATTAATATGTGTCCTGGTTTAAAGGGATGAGGTGGCAACCCTAGTCCGTGTTTCAGTCAACCTGAAACCCAGACACATGATTCAACCCGAACTGTTGGGTGAATCCCGAACGGCTTGCAACCCTACTTCATGACCAGGTCATTTTTTGCGATACGGCACTACGTTACTTTAACCAATAATTGCGCGGTCGTGCGAGGTTGTACCCAAATAAAATTTATATCATTTGATCCGCACAAACAGAGCTTTCTTTTAGTGGTATTTGATCACCTCTAGTTTTTTTTTTATAAATATATATCTGATACATGCGCACAGCGGCCGCTCTATAGCAGTAAATCTGCTATAGGGCGGTCTGCAAGTCGATAAACCAAAAATATGTTATTTTGCAGTTTACCAATCCTTAGAGCTAACAGTGTCATTGCAGCTCACTTCTAAGTCCGGGAGACCTGCCACAAAGTTGACTGTCACAGGACCGCACCTCCCACACCAGAATGAGAGCAATATTTCTAGCACCAGACCTCCTTCAGTTTACCAAACTGATGACCTATTGGGGGCTTTATATGTGTCACCTATAGAAAATATAGGGTACTGAAGTTTGTCACCATTTCGCGGGCACACACAAATTTTAAAGAGTAACTCCACTTTTGTTGAGAAAAAAACATTGCCCCCTGGGTGATCTATGTACATTACAAGGATTTTAACAAACTTTGTTGCAGATTCCTACCTTTTGTTGTTGCTGAAAAGTTCCTGTGTTTATCTGTGTCCATGTTGTAAGTGAATCTGTGTGGGAGTGGTTTCATAATTATCAATCAGCTTCTGCACATGCGGGGCTCTAATGAGGAAAATTGCTGTGTCTGCATCCCTTTAGACGTCATTTCCTTTTGGGAATATTTCACCCCAAAACAACATTTTTGTTGCAGGGGATGCCTGATATCTGACTTGTATATTAGTGTAGACTTCTGGGAAAATCAATGAGCCAATCACACAAGCAGGAAATTGTTTCTGGGGGGGGGGGGCTTCTGTACACATTCTGTGAACAGAACACCTCCGGGTAGCTATATTACTGTACATTGAATTTTACAGAAAATTACAGTGCTGCAGATAGAAAAGGAAATGTTATTTTTCTTAACCACTTAAGCCCCGGAAGATTTTACCCCCATTCCGACCAGGGGGTATTTTGCGATTCGGCACTGCGTGGCTTTAACGGACAATTGCGCGGTCGTGCGACGCTGTACCTAAACAAATTTGGCGTCCTTTTTTTCCCACAAACAGAGCTTTCTTTTGGTGGTATTTGATCACCTGTGCGATTTTTTGATCACGCGCTATAAACAAAAAAAGAGCGTCAATTTTGCAAAAATAATATTTTTCACATTTTTTTATATGAAATTCCCCCCCAAAAAAATGTAAAAATCAAAATTTTTTAACATTTTCGGCCAATTTGTTTTATGCTATCTATGTTTGGTAAAAAAAAATCGCAAAAAGCGTATTTTGATTGGTTTGCGCAAAAGTTATCGCGTTTACTAACAAAGGGAAAGATTTTTGTCATTTTTGTTGTTTTTGTTTTTTAACGCGTAATGGCGGCGATCTGCGATTTTTTTTGCGGTACTGCGACATTGGGGCGGACAGATCGGACCCTTGACTGACATTTGTGACACTTTTGGGGTTACCAGTGACATTTCTACAGTAATCAGTGCTATACATATGCACTGTTACTGTAAAAATACACTGGTAGTGAAGGGGTTAACTTTATTTGGGAAGGAGGGGCTGTGTGTATCCCTAGGGGCGTGCTTTCTACTGTGATTGGCTGTGGCTTGAGCTGTAAGGACACTGATCAACGTAAGGACACAAGCTGCCTGACATTCTCCCTCTCCCCCGCCGATCGCCGAGTGACCGGCGGACATCGGGTCCGCTGGTCACACGTGCGGGGGGGTCCGTGACCACGCGGGAGCGGGAGCGCGCCTCCGGGGGCGCGCGCTCGCTCCCTAGACCCTCACAAGCTAGTGACGTAGCCCTACGTCACTTTGCCTGTGAGGGGCTGACTGCCGACGTAGATCGGCGTTAGGCAGTCGGCAAGTGGTTAATAACATTCAATTACAATATGACTTGAGTCGCAGTTGATTGCTCTATATTATTTTTTATTTGCTATTTTTTTCCCTATGAAAGTGAAGTTACCGTTTAGGGTTTGACATTGATGGGTATATATTTACTTGGTGCAACCTCATCTTTTAAATTTTACCCAAAAATGGGTAATTTATTATACTTGTGTGCACTACTTTTGCAGTAATGTCGTATGATATAAAACATTTGAACTACCACTATTTTATTCTTTAGGGGTTTGTTTTCAGAAAATATATAATGTTTTGGAGATTTATGCAATCTTCAGGCCTAAAATAATTTTTTTAAACCTGTGCAAAAAAAGCAGCAAAAGGTTTAAAGTAAACTGTGGCATAAGTTGGAACGCTGTGTAAATTCTACGTAAAAACAGAATGCAATGATTTTCAAATCTCATATAGATTTGCAATAACCCATTTTTATTCCCAATAGAAAATGAAAAACATATCAAATGTTTAAATGCAGAAAAGGTACCATATTAGGAAAAAAACAAGGTATTTGGGACAGTTGGGACAGGGCAACAAAATGCTGGCAAAGTAAGGGTCCTTTCACACGGGCTTTCCACCCAGTGGACTCCGTTTTGCTCAGCGGGAATCGATCCGTCGATCCCCACTGAGCAGGCAGATGACAGGTCCGTGTCCGCTTATTTTGCAGAGACAGATCCCCGCTCTCCTCTATGGGAGATCGGATGAAAGCGAACCGCCTGTCTGTTTTCATCTGATCCGATCCGCTAGACGAATGGAAAAACTGAATTTTTGTAAAATATTACCATAAAATTCCTTTCTCTGAATCCTCCGACAGTCGCCGCCCACTCAGTCTTCACCCATGGGGTATTGCTTCCTCTCTGCAGGAGTATCTAGGCATAAGACTTGTTAAGAACAAATCATCTACATAGTCACACCCATGGGGGCTGTCCCACTGATCCAATACCCCCCTGCAATAGCCATCCCAACTCAGTTTGGTCGCAAGCAGTCAAGTGTAGAAAAACCCCAAAAGAGGGGCGGCGACTGTCGGAGGACTCAGAGAAAGGAATTTTACGGTAAGATTTTACAAAAATACCGTTACATCCTCTGACAGTCGCCGCCCACCCATACAGTCTTCACCAATGGGGATGTCCCAAAGCAGTGTAGACATGAGGGGTGGGCAACGCAACCGTCAGAAAGGCAACGCAGTACCCACAACAGAGAAAGGAACCTTACGTGAACGGAAAGGTAACCTTCTGGGCAACAAAAAGCTCAATAGGAGCAACATTCCAGGAAGGCAAAAAACCAAGGGGTAAAAAACCCCAACAGCCAGGGACCCGCACAAAATCAGGGTCCCCTATGGTACTGCCGCACAGAGAACTTTGCAGCCAAAGGAGGCATCAGCTGACGCCAGAACATCAATCTTGTAGAATTTGGAAAAGGTGTGCACTGACGACCAAGTCGCAGCCTTGCACACCTGGGCCACCGAGGCCTGATGCCGGAAGGTCCAGGACGCACTCACCGATCTGGTAGAGTGTGCCTTGACAGGGAAGGGTGGTACCCGTTCCTTCAACGAATAGGCCTGAACAATTGTCTGTCTGATCCATTTTGCAATGGTCACCGCAGACGCAGCCATACCCTTCCAAATTCCCTCAGGAAGGACAAAGGGGGAATCTGATTTCCGAAAGGATTCGGTCGACGACAGGTAAACCCTGATCGCCCTGACAACATCCAAGGAATGCAGAGCAACCTCCTTAGGATGCTTAGGATTTGCACAGAGCGAAGGTAAAACAATGTCCTCATTGAGGTGAAAATCCGAAACCACCTTCGGAAGAAAAGATGGATTAGGTCGCAAGACCACCTTATCCCTATGAACCACCAGGTAAGGGGAGCGACAAGACAACGCTGCCAATTCCGACACTCTGCGAGCAGAAGTGATCGCCACCAGAAAGGGAACCTTTTTAGACAGCAGAAGTAAAGAAATTTCCCTGATGTTTTTAAACGAAGACCGTTGTAACATGGACAGAACCAAGTTCAAGTCCCATGGAGGCAAGAGCTCCCTTCTAGGAGGGGCCAAGTGACGCACACCTTGAATAAAGGTGCGAATCGAGGAATGAGACGCCACAGGGCGCTGGAAAAGAACAGCCAGAGCAGATACCTGGCCCTTAATCGTGGCCAACGCAAGGCGCTGGTCCACACCAGACTGGAGGAAAGCCAACACTCTTGCCACCGAGTATGAACGAGGAGAGAAACCCCTGGACACACACCAGGCAAAATAAGCTTTCCATGTACGGTAATAAATCTTACCAGACGAGGCTTTTCTAGCCTTGATTAAAGTAGGAATGACCTCTGAGGAGAGACCCCTGTCTCTCAGGACCTGCCGTTAAAGCTAGCGACTGTAAAGCAGGATGGAAGATCGGTCCTTGAGACAGTAGATCTTCTCGCATTGGCAGCCGTCACGGAGACTCGATGGCCAGGTAACGATGTCCGCGTACCAGGATCGGCGTGGCCAGTCCGGCACCACCAGAATCACCACTATTGGTTCCGAGGCCAACCTGCGAAGGAACCTGGACAACAACTGAATCGGAGGAAAGGCATACATCAGACGATACTGATGCCAAGGCACCACTAGCGCATCCGCGCCGTCTGCCAGAGGATCGCGCGTTCTTGCCACGAACCTTTCCACCTTGTGGTTTAGCCGAGACGCGAACAGATCCACATCCGGGGATCCCCATCTCGCGCACAACATTTGAAACACCTTCGGGTGCAGGGACCATTCCCCCTGGTCCAGGGTCTGGCGGCTCAGGTAATCGGCCTGCCAGTTCTCTACACACGGAATATGAACTGCCGATATCGCCGGGACATGAGTCTCGGCCCAAGACAGAATACTGGTAACTTCCTGGGCCGCCCGGGCCGCCCGCAGTGGCATTGTCCATCTGCACCTGCACAGGACGGCCCTGAAGACGGTCCGACCAGTGGAGCAGGCACAGCCTGATCGCTCTCAATTCCAAAATGTTTATCGGAAGGGAGGATTCCTCCACCGACCAAGTGCCCTGGGAAGACAGGTTGCCCAGAACGCCACCCCAGCTCGATAGGCTGGCATCTGTGGTTATCACCGTCCACAGAATTGGTCAGAAGGATTTTCCGTCCGACACAGCTGGGGACTGAAGCCACCACAAGAGATCCATTCTGGTCTGGCGACTCAGAGACACTCTCAGGTCCAAGGACTGAGGTAGTCTGTCCCACCTGGCTAGGATCTCCGCTTGGAGAGATCACGTGTGAAACTGTGCAAATGGTATCGCCTCGAAGGCCGACACCATCAATCCCAGGGATCGCATACAGGTCCTGAGTGACGAGGATTTGTTGTCCCTGAGGGACCTGACCTCGTCCTGTAGGGCCTGGAGCTTGTCCTCCGGTAAGAACACCTTTGCTCGAGCAGAGTCCAGAACCATCCCCAAATATGGGAGACGAACTGAAGGAGACAAGGTTGACTTCTGAACGTTGATGGTCCAACCGAACTCCTGGAGCGTCTGGACCGTAGTGGACAGATCGAGCAGCAGGATCTGACTGGCACTCGACCTTAGCAGGAGATCGTCCAGATATCCCAAGACCGCAATGCCCTGTGCCCGCAACAGGCCCAGAACAGGCGCCAACACTTTGGTAAAGACCCTTGGAGCCGAAGCGAGACCGAAAGGTAACGCCACAAACTGGTAATGATCCTCAGCGATAGCGAATCGGAGGTACCTCTGATGACCCTTGAAAATGGGGATGTGCAGATAGGCATCCTTCAGGTCGTTAGAGGCCAGGAATTCTCCCGGATTCAGGGAGGCTACCACCGAGCGGAGCGATTCCATGCGGAATTTTCGAACGCGCACAAAGCAAGTCAGAGCTTTTAAGTCCAGAATCGGACGCACTTTGCCCTCCTTTCTGGGCACAGTGAACAGATTCAAATAAAACCCCCGAAACCTGTCCCGATGAGGCAACGGGGCGAAAACCCCCTGGGCGAGGAGATCCTGTACCGCTCGATGCAGGTCTTGTAACCGCCCTGGGGTCAAATGAAGATTTGAGGGAAAGAATCTGTCTGCCGGCCGTGAAAGAAATTCGATCTTTTACCCTCACCGAATGATTTCCTGAACCCACCTGTCCGAGATTCAGAGCAGCCAAGGTTGGAGGAAACCGCGCAAACGTCCCCCCACCCCTGAAATGGGTGAGGGCGCCACTTCAGGCAGAGGCGGACTGAGCCGCCGCCCCAGCTTGGCCGGATTTTTGTTTGCCGAACCAGGGCTTTTTCTGGCCACCTTGGCCCTTGAAGAGTTTTCCCTTGTTCTGCGACTTGAAGGCACGAAAGGACCCCTGATTAGGTTTAAAGGAAGGGCCCCGCTTGCCACGGAAAAACTCGCCCTTAGGATTCTGGGGCAGCAGAGTACTCTTGCCCCAAGTGACCCCTTTAACCAATTCATCCAGGGAGTCTCCAAAAAGGCGAGACCCCGCATAGGGAATATCAGCCACCGTCTTCCTGGATTTCTGGTCAGCCGACCAGCTTTTCAACCAGATCAGATGACAGTTAATCACAGCGACACTGGACAGGCGCGCAGCTAAAGGGGCCTCATTTAAGGCCGCATTGCACAAATACATGACCCCTTGATAAATCTGGTCCACCATCTCCATGGTAGTGAGGGGGGCAGAATCAGCCACGAGTGTGCATCTGAGCACCTTGGTCCAATCCGCCACAGCCTGAGCCACCATAACAGAGGCAAAAATAGCCTCCTATCAGTAGGATCCCAAAATACCGGAGAGTCTTTGGTGGGAACCAGAGTAGCCTTGTTCAATCTGGCTACAGTGTGATCCACTTGCGGAGCCACACACCAGCGTGCAACCGTAGTAGACGCAAAAGGGTAAAGAAGTTGAAACTTTTTAGGCACCACGAAGGTGTGTTTCAAATTGCGCCATAGCTCATTCACCGTGTGATGAAACTCTGCGGGGCAAGGAAAAACCTGCGCCGTCTTGCGGGTCCTGTGTGTACCAAAAGAGGACACAATGCCCGGAGGATTGGGATCATCCTCTAAATGTAGTGTTTCTTTGATGGCAAGAATCAGCGCATCCATAGCTGCGCGTTCCTCAGGCGTCCCAGGGGGGGAATCATCCACCCCTGCAACCTCCGCCTCCCCCTCAGACTCTTGCAGGGCCTGAGAAGAGCGAGACCCTGAAAGGGGCACGCTACCTACAGCAACCATGTCACATTCAGAATCAGAAGAAAAAGAAATCCTAGGCCTTTTTCTAGCAGCACTTTCAGTCATCAGAACATCCATTTTGGACACCAAAGTCGTCACTACAGCAGCCAAATTAGTCAGGGTAGAGGATTCAGAGGAACCTGAATCCCCCACCAAAGCTGGAGGGAATTTTCTGTCCTGGGATTCCATTGCAAAGAAAAAAGTTTTTTTTTTTTTTTTTTTATATGGTACTGGCCCTTTAAGAGCGCCGCGGACCCCCGCAGCACACTGCTACAATAACTGTAACCACAGACCCCCCGCAGGGACAAACTGAAGCCAGGAAGATTGCACAAGGTAGGAAAAGAAAGGACAGCAGAACAGAGCCCCGCAAGTGTGTTACCACCGCCTTCGTTCGCTCCAGAGAGAAAGAAGGAAGTGATGTAACCGCCAGAGGCTGAACTGAGGCTGTAGGCCAAGGAAAAATGGATGCCTATTGAAAGTTATGGGAGGCTTCGGTAAAATGGCCGCCGACATGTGCTCGGAACGAGCATTTGCCACACACAAGATGGCGCCGCAAGGCGCCAAAATACACTACATATCATGCTGTATAATAGTGAAGCCAGACATGCTGCCCACACCTAAAATGGCGGACCGGCGGTTTTTTACCCCGCAGCAGTCGCCGCACGTGTCTGTACCTCCAAGGACCCTAAAGTGACAGTAGGAGAGGGACCCCCAAAACCCCACACAGCACTGGCTGTGGGAGAATAAACCCCCGCAGGGACCGGGACCAGGGAGCCCAAAACGCACAGACATAGGGGACAACACAGACACACAGGACTGCTGACCCCAGACAGAGGCCCCACACAGAGTGTACTTACCTGTACCCGATGGCATGGGGTGCCTCATTCCAAACGGGAAACCGTCCACCCTCAGATGGCAGGGGAGTGCCGTCAGTCAAAAAAAACGCAGGACACTAGTAGTGCACGGACGAACCGTTGCTGTGTCCAGTGAGGTAGCCACCTGAGGACAGGGATGGGTCGTTTGCGTAGGCCAGGGCGAACACATAGCCTGCTAAACGCTCGATGGCAGGCTGGGATTCCATCTGACCCTCTGTCCTGGAGAATCAGGACGATCAGTCCGATTCCCAGCGCTGCAAACGCCGTCTTCATCCGAAGATCCGACTAATTATCGCTGACAAAATAAACAGCTAGCAGCAATGCAAAGAAAAAAATGACATTTTCAGAAAATAAATCATAAACGAAAAGAAGGCTGAGACTGTAGCCCCAGCACAGGGAAGCCTATTTACTCCTAAGCTAGGCAGAAGACAAACTGAGTTGGGATGGCTATTGCAGGGGGGTATTGGACCAGTGCAACAGCCGCCATGGGTGTGACTATGTAGATGATTTGTTCTTAACAAGTCTTATGCCTAGATACTCCTGCGGAGAGGAAGCAATACCCCATTGGTGAAGACTGTATGAGTGGGCGGCGACTGTCGGAGGACGTAAGAGAAATAGGGTTTCTATTCTTCTGGATTTCACGGAAAGGATCGGATTGCTGCAGAGACCAGTTACAGGTGTGGACAGTAACAAGTTGTTTTTGTTATAGACTATATTGACCAGGCAACGCACTGACATCTTTGCTGCTATTGTGCAATAGGCTGGATGTTCAGTGTGCCCCTGTGCCTTTAAGAAGGGGTGGGCTCCCTTCAGGTATATCTGTCCTACACCTGTCCATTAAATGCATGTGCTTCCATTGTTGTAGACTCTCAGAATTTAGAGTTAGGACCACAGATAATGGGGTGCCTTGACGGGGCTCTGTGGCTTACGCATGTATTTGCAAATGTGTGCAACTAAACCCCTCTTTTTAACGCATACTGTTGGACAGGTCAATTCGGTTGGTTGCAGATTGGTCGGTAAGGAGAGCTTGGAAATCTTTTTGTCTTGTTATATGCATCGCCCTTCCAATGCTCCTTGCTGCAGAGACCAGTTACAGGTGTGGACAGTAACCAGTTGTTTTTGTTATAGACTATATTGACCAGGCAACGCACTGACATCTTTGCTGCCATTGTGCAATAGGCTGGATGTTCAGTGTGCCCCTGTGCCTTTAAGAAGGGGTGGGCTCCCTTCAGGTATATCTGTCCTACACCTGTCCATTAAATGCATGTGCTTCCATTGTTGTAGACTCTCAGAATTTAGAGTTAGGACCACAGATAATGGGGTGCCTTGACGGGGCTCTGTGGCTTACGCATGTATTTGCAAATGTGTGCAACTAAACCCCTCTTTTTAACGCGTACTGTTGGACAGGTCAATTCGGTTGGTCGCAGATTGGTCGGTAAGGAGAGCTTGGATATCTTTTTGTCTTGTTAGAAGACAAACTGAGTTGGGATGGCTATTGCAGGGGGGTATTGGACCAGTGGGACAGCCCCCATGGGTGTGACTATGTAGATGATTTGTTCTTAACAAGTCTTATGCCTAGATACTCCTGCAGAGAGGAAGCAATACCCCATTGGTGAAGACTGTATGAGTGAGCGGTGACTGTCGGAGGACGTAAGAGAAATAGGGTTTCTATTCTTCTGGATTTCACGGAAAGGATCGGATTGGATAGCGGCGGGTGTCAGCAGAGATGTCCCCTCTGACATTCTTTGCTCCATAGGGATGCATGGAGCATCCGATCAAGTCCGCCTGAAAAAACTGACAGGCGGACCTGACCGGAAACCCCGTGTGAAAGGGGCCTTAGTGGTACAAACAAGGAAGAGCTGGAAGAACATTTTACAGTTAATTACGATAATTGGTAACAGGTCAGTAATGATTAGCTATAATAAGAGCACCCTAGAGTCAGAGTGTCTCAGAAGTAAAGATAGAGAGAGATTCACAGATCTGTTAAAAGCTGTGTCTAAAAAAAAACTAAACAATCACAAATCTAAACCTGTAGATCTGTGTTAAAGGGAATCACTTTCCAAGGTAACTCAAGCTCCACACCTCCGTGACCCCTTCAGGTGACTCCTCCCCTGTTTTGATGGACCTTCACACACCAGTATGGTCAGTAACAGCTTCATATTATGCTTCTTCTGCAGAGATTCTATTCAGTGTGGCATTACCCTTTCCCCAAAATCCTCTCAGCATCTCATATGTGACCGTTTGATTTATCAATCTATAGTCTTATAAAAACAGGAAAAACTTTGTGTACCATTCATTTATTTTAAAGAATAAAGTAAAAATACACTCACAATTTCCCAAATCGTCTCCAAGGACAGCACCTGGAGAAAGCGTAGCTCCATCCACTTTCCCAGGAAACACTGTTAAAATAATGCAGTGCCGAATCGCAAAAAATGGCCTGGTCATTAAGGGCTCTTTCACACGAGCGGTCCGATCAGATCCGCCTGTCTGTGTTTTTTTAGGCGGATCTGATCGGATCCTCCATGCAGCTCTATGGGGCAGCGGATGTCAGCGGAGACACCTCCGCTGACACCCGCTGCCATCCGTATCCGATCCTGTCCGTGAAATCCGGGCGGATGGAAACCCTATTTTTCCATCCGTTCAGGGATCGGATCGGATGAGAGTGGACAGACCGTCTGTCCGCTCTCATCCGATCCCCCATAGAGAGCAGCGGGGGCTCTGACACCTCTCTCTCTGCACTGCAAGCGGAGACGGAGCTGTCATCCGCCGGCTCAGCGGGGATCGGCGGATCGATCCTCGCTGAGCAGCACGGATCCGCCTACGGAGGTGGACCGTGTGAAAGAGCCCTAAGGGGGCAAATCCTTCCGGTCCAGAAGTGTTTAATTAATCCCTCTGGTTCTCAAAAAATGTGAGGAGGAATCCACAA
Source organism: Pelophylax lessonae (assembly GCF_965119305.1). Lineage (NCBI taxonomy): Eukaryota > Metazoa > Chordata > Amphibia > Anura > Ranidae > Pelophylax > Pelophylax lessonae. The sequence goes on along the minus strand of NC_138770.1, from coordinate 232,290,340 downwards.
GCTTGATCCTAGTGGCCCCCTATTGGCCTAAGAGAACATGGTTCTTAGCGCTTCTAGATTTAGCAGCGGAACCTCATTTGATGTTGCCTCTGCGAGAAGATCTACTGGGCCAGGGACACCCTTCTTCATTCAAACATAGGCCAGCTCAGGCTAGCAGCCTGGTTACTTCAAAACAAATCCTGAGGGGAAAGGGATTGTCTAATAAGTTAATTTCTACACTGCTTGTTAGCAGGGGAAAAGTAACAAGGGCTATTTATTTCAACACATGCAAATGCTACAACTGCTGGTGCACCTCAAAGAATAATTTCCTTAAGGAGGTAGTTTCCATCCTTGAATTTCTTCATGACAGAATGGAGAAATGATTAGCAGCTAGCACCCTAAAAGATCAGGTGGCCGTGTTATCATTTTTCTTTTTTGGAAAGGTGATTATCACAGCAACCTTTAATAATAAGGTTCTTTAGGGCTCTGGCCAAGGCCAGACCAGTGCCTTTTAAATGTTTCCCAAATAGCATTTGTCGGTGGTTCTGCAGGGTCTGACTAAAAAAACCATTAGAGCCACCAGAAGATGCTACAATTTAGGAATGCACTTTTAAAATGGTTCCTTTTAGTGGCAGTTGCTTCAGCTAGAAGAGTAAGCAAGCTACAGGCTTTTTCTGGACAGGGTCCTTCTGAGGACAGACCCAGGGTTCCTGCCGAAGGTCTCTTCTGCTTTTCATCAGTCTCAGGAAGGAAATAACTCTGCCAATCTTTTGGCTACCTCCATCTTATTCGAAGGAAGAGATTTTTTACAGGGAGTTTGGGAAATCTAATTCTCTATTCATACTTTTGTTCGGGTCTATGTAAAGGCTTTGGAGCATCCAAAAGTACAATAGGAATATTACTTTGAAGGGCCATTAAAGAATCCTACACGGCCTCGGGATTAAAGCCTCTAGTGGATATTGTGGCCCATTCAATATGGGCTGTGGCAACATCCTGGGCAGAAAGAGCTGGTGCCACGGCAGAACAGATTTGCAAAGCACCCACTTGGACGAATTTTTCTACCTTCATGTAGCCTTTTGGCCACAGAACAATTATTTGGCAGAAAAGTCCTGAAAGCGGTGGTCCCATCCTAGAGTAAGTACTTGCTTATCATCTGCAGGTGCTGTCCTGAAAGACAATTTGGGAAAACCTTAGTTAGACTTACCAGTAACTGTATTTTCTAGGAGTCTTTCTGGACAGCAGCTATTAGCGCCGGTTCACATTACCGCGACGCTACTTCGGGTGGCAACCTCCGAGGTCGCGGTGCGAGCAGCGCGCCGCGACCTCGGAGCGGCCGCCACGGACTTCATAACATTGAAGTCTATGGCGGTCGCCTCCTGGTCGCCCCATAGAAGCTCCGGACCCTTTTTCTAGGTCGGAGCGACTTGTGCCGCTCCTATTAGAACGGGTCCGCAGCTTCCCTATGGGAGGCGACCTGCGGCAACCTGTGAGGCGACCAGGTCGCCTCACAGGTCGCCCTAGTGTGAACCGAGCCTTACCCTCCCTGTTTACTGTTATATTGTTGCTATTTTGTTTCTTTCAGCATGGCTGGTGGTACTTAATTACAACTGAGGCCATGGTGGAAGCATCCTTTTAAAAGTGTGAGACCACAGAGTTTCCAGGGAAAGTGGGTGGGGTTACGCTTTCTCAGGTGCTGTCCTGAAAGATTCCTAGAAATACCGTTACCAGTAAGTCTAACTAAGATTTTCCCAGTGAATATATGCCTTTCACAGGATTCAGATCAGCCAGGTGTTTTTACAAGCCGAAGGCTGCAACCCCTCTACCTTTGAAAGTGGCATGCGCCACTGCTTAGTAAATGGCTTGCAAACATTGGACACAAATAGTTACATGCATACCGCATAAATTGAGTTCATATTCAGACTGTGAGTGAATAATTTTCTACTTATGATTTACACAGTTTAGCAATCAGGGAGAGTATGAATCACAACACAGCTGTCTGTGTGGGCCCCATAGCCTACAATATTAATGCATTTAGATCCGTATAAATTTGTGCATGGTATGGATTTGAACACAGAAAAAACAGACCCCTTTACCAGTTCACTAAATGCAAGGCAGACTGTGAAGATCTGCCTGCAAATTCTAATGTCAGCATCCCCTCTGACAAACCGCCAGAAAAGCAGGTTTGCTGACATTCGCTTATCACTACTTGGAAACTTTGCCTTGATATCCAGGAATCAGCCTTGAAGATTTGTCCCTGGAAATTATCCTAGCTTTCTAACTAACTATCTGTCACCCTTTTTCTTCATGGATTAATCAAACATTGTACAATGCTTGTAGTATGTGAAAGAGTTACTAATAATATTCATAACTATCTGTGCGTAAATCTGTACTCACATGTTAAAGAAATTAAAATACTAGATGTTTATGTAAATTGTTGGCAAATTGACCATTCATAATTTGCTGGGGATTACCAGACAGGGTATTTGATATTTGTATGAAGTAGGCAGCAAATATTTAACTTTAAGAGTACTGGACAGGAAGTCATTTATACTGTGTGTTTGAAATGATCTGTTAGAACTGGGAAAGCCAGTGCACATAGTAGAAGAGGATACTGGAAGAACTAGTTTTGGCATGGAAAAGATGCATGACAGCCTGAAACAAGTAGGCCAATAGATGACAGGTATGTTAGGCCCCAAAATAGAAGAGACTGCATTCAGATAGTGGTCCTGTCTTGCAATTTTATACTCAAAAGTGGTGCTGTGCTCCCAAATGCTAATGTGCTAGTATCTCTTTAAATCTGCTTGCATAGCAATTTTCAAAATTGGCATATCATATCAAACCATATATAAAATTACCAAAACAAAATAAACAATGCATCAGTCCATAAAGTGTCCTTTGGTATGAATTTGCATGCATATGCTCAATCTTTCATAAAAAACAGGCTTGTGTTCACATATGTAAACGACTTCTTCTTTATTTAGCCACTTCATCCCTGGAAGGTTTACCACCCTTCATGACCAGGCCATTTTTTTCGCGATATGGCACTGCGCACTGTGTTACTTTAACTGAAAACTGCACCGTTATGCAGTGCTATACCCAAATACAATTGATGTCTTTTTGTCCCACAAATAGAGCTTTCATTTGGTGGTATTTGATCACCTTTGCGGTTCTTATTTTTTGTGCTATAAACAAAAAAAGAACAATCATTTTTTTTACTTTCTGTTATAAAACATATCCAATAAAATTTGTTTTTAAAAAATGAAATTTATTTTCGTACATCACGGGACACATAATCACATAATCATAACATATGGATTATATAGCCACCTATAGGTGAAGGACACTGGCAACCAATCAGAATTGATGACCCCCTATATAACCCCCCCCCATACAGGAAGTACCTCAGTTTTGTAGCAAGCAATAAAAGACACCATAGAAGAGGGGAGGAACCTCTGTGTCCCATGATGTACTTCAAGAAATGGATTTTACAAGTAAGTATGAATTAAAAATCCAATTTTCTTTTTGTACATCGCGGGACACGGAGCAATAATCATAACATATGGGACGTCTCAAAGCAATGCATCTGAGGGGAGGGGGAAACCAAAAAAATACCACATCTGACCCTTAACAGAAGGATTACACCGCCGCCTGCAGTACACTGCGGCCAAAAGCAGACTCCTCCTGGGTCCCAAAATCCACTCTACCTGATGTACCTCAGTTTTTTCACCATTGTCTAAAAGGTGAAGGTCGCTGTGGAGAGGTGTTGTGTTAAGAAGAAGAAAGAAGATTATGCTATCATACCCCAATCAAAGATCCCTGAATCTAAGGTGTTAGCTATCGGATCCATCTAAAACAATGGACTAAAAAGATGGTACCGAGCCTCGGGAAGCAGATATGAGGTTTTGCCTGTAATGCTGTCCTTATTATGCATCCGGACCCTTGGAATACCAAACCCTAAAGGTGCTCCTTGCAGGGTGCTCTACAGTTCCAAGACCATGGCCCTCTTTATAGGGGACCCAGTCCTTGAAGGCCTTTAAGACCATGCTCACCGTGAAGTGGGAAGATTTGATTCTTGGGTGGGGGGAAGGCTCCTGCAGTTCCCAGGTGCATGGGTGGAGTTGATTCAAGACAACTGGGTTTTCTCCACCATTTCACAGGGATACAAGCTGGAATTTTGGGTGTTCCCACATCCTCGGTTTGTAAGGTCAAGTATACCAACAGATCCCCTAAAAGAAAGCTCTCTCTTTCAGGCATTAGACCAGCTGAGAGCTCAGAGGAATAACCGAGGTTCCAGTAAACAAAAGGTTCAAGGTGTGGAGGTCATAGAGGTTGGGTCCTGGATGGGTGTTACATTCCAATATTTGGGCTGTGGTCCCTTTAAGGGAAGTATGGGATCTCTGGAAGGCAAGGGTTAAGCCCTCTCCCAGAGAGACCAGTTCAAAAAGACAGGAAGTAGTGTCAGTGGGTGTGGAGAGTAGGAGCTGGACATACACCTCTGAGACTGAGCTGCTAAAACAAGTGTGTGTGTGTGTGTGCTGCATGGTGGCTGGAGACAAGCTGCTGCTTGGGACGACATACCTGGGGGTAAAACCCCTGCCAAAAGCCGGTATTATATTATAAGTTACCATTTATGCTGAAGTTAAAGCGGAGTTCCGGGCACAAAATCAATATTTTTTTTTGTGCCCCTCCGCTAGTTAGACATCACCTGAAAAGGAATTGGATAGTTAGGTTTTTTTTTTTGTTTACTCACCTTGTAATTGAAGATCATAAATACTCACCTCAGAGTACTTCCTCCCTCAGCGTCGCGGCTCATCCGTCACTTCCTGTCTCGCGATGATTCCTGGGAGCTGAACGTCATCGCTCCCAGGAATCAATGCGACGGCACCGGCCCCGTTCGTCACTTCCGGGCGACGCCGCATTCCCCTGCTAAACAGCTTCTGGGCATGCCCAGAAGCTGTGGAGGAATGCGGCGCCGCACCGGAAGTGACGAGAGGGGCCGGTGCAGGCGCATTCTGGGACAAGAAGACGCGGAAGAAGACACAGAAGAGGACCGCGCCAGCTTCAGCTGCCCACAAGAGAGATGGAAACGCTGTGGAAGAAATTTTATAAGTAAGTATTTCTTCTAAAAGGTAAGTGCGAACCGGGACAGATCAGAGGCTAGCCATTGTGGAATGTGCTAGCCCTGACTGTCCCGGGGGTATGTTTATTGAAAAATGACTTCTGTGCCCGGAACTCCGCTTTAAGCAGGCTTTTAAGTTATGCCTATTTTCTGAACTGTTTGCTGCTGGAAGCTTTATTTCTGTCGTGGAAGAAAATAAACCACTTCTTGTTTAAGTTTACCCGGCTTGTGCACGTGATCCCTTGGAGCTATCACCCCAAATATCACAAAGGGTTTTTACTCAAACCTATTCGTAATCCCCAAATCAAACGGGGATGTGAGACCTATTTTGGATCTCAAGGCGCTGAATCAGTTTCTAATTGTTCGTCCTTTCCACAAGGAATCAATTCATTTAGTCGTAGCCTCCCTGTAGGGAGAGGAATTTTTAGCATCCATAGACATCAAGGATGCATACTTTCATGTGCCTATATTTCAGACCCATTTAAAGGTTCCTTTGTTTTGCGATTGGAAACCATAATTTCCAGTTTGTGGCCCTGCCCTTCGGGTTGGCCACAGCACCAAGAGTGTTCATAAAGATCCTATCTCCAGTATTGGCTGTTCTAAGGTCCCAAGGGTTATCGATAATAGGATACAGTATATGGACGATCTATTACTAATAGATTGATCGGCGTCGGCTCTAAGCCAAAATATCCTTCAGACTGTACATTTTTTTAAACGTCTGGGTTGGATACTGAACTTAGCAAAGTCAGCATTACAGCCAGTCCTTCTTCTTGTTGACACGGTGCAGGCAAAGATCTTCTTGCCAGCAAGAAGGGTCTCAGACCTGAAGGGTCAGGTTCGGTCTATAGTAAGACTGAGATATTTTTCTTCATCAATTTAGGCCAATATGTATTCTGCTACATTTTTTTTTGGTAAAAAAACAATCCCAATAAATGTATATTGGTTGGATTGCGCAAAAGTTATAGCATCTATGAAATATTTTTACTAGTAATGGTGGCGATCAGCGACTTACAGCTGGACTGTGATATTGTGGTGGTCAAATCGGACACTAAGTGACACTTTTTATACTTTTTTGGGGGCCAGTGACACCAATACAGTGATAAGTGCTAAAAAATATGCACTGTCACTGTACTAATGACACTGGCAGGTGAGGGGTTAAAATTAGGGGCGATCAAAGGGTTAAATGTGTTCCTAGGGATTGCTTGCTAACTGTGTGGGGGGTGCTTTAACTGCGGCACGACAGAGATCTGTGTTCCTGCTTAGAAAAAACACAGGATCTCTATCTTCCATACTAATAGTACGGCGATCTGCCTTGGTTACATCTGCCTCTGTCAGGAACGACCGGCTTGTCCCGTTGGATATCGGGTCGGTAGGAGACGCTGATTGGCTCCCGCTGTGACTAGACACAGCGGGAGCTGGTCGCCAGGGGAGTGTGTGACCTGGAAGTGCAAACTCATGTACCTGTACATAATTCTGCACAGAGGAGCTGCCGCCCTGCAGTAAATGTACATGGGGCAGTCGACAACAGGTTAGTAATTGCCACTATGTGCTCCAATCATCCACATGCATTAGTGATAATCCCCTTATCTGATTTACTAATTTGGATTTACTAAATCCAAATTAAAGCAGTGTTAACCGCTTGCCGACTCCCTAACGACGATTTACGTCGGCAGTTAGCCCCTCACAGGCAAAGCGACGTAGGTCTATGTCGCTAGCCTGTGAGGCTCTGGGGAGCGAGCGCGCGCCGCCGGATGCGCGCTCCCGCTCCCGCTCGGTCACGGACCCCCCCCGCACGTGTGCCCGGTGGACCTGATGTCCGCCGGGCACTCGCGATCATCCGTTACACCGGGAAAAAGGCAGGCGGCTAATGTAAACAAAGCCGCCTGTCATTCTCCCCTGTGTAAGAATAGTGATCATACGGTTCTACTATGTAGGACCGTTGATCACTGTTCTTACACCTCAAGCCACAACCAATCACAGTTAGAAACACGCCCCTAGGGACACACTTAACCCCTCCCTCTTAAAAAAAGTTAACCCCTTCACTGCCAGTGTAATTTTTACAGTAACAGTGCATATGTATAGCACTGATTACTGTAGTAATGTCACTGGTAACCCCAAAAGTGTCAAAAATGTCAGTCAAGGGTCCGATCTGTCCGCCGCAATGTTGCAGTCCCACAAAAAAAATCGCAGATCGCCGCCATTACGCGTTAAAAAAAAAACAACAAAAATGACAAAAATCTTTCCCTTAGTTAGTAAACGCAATAACTTTTGCGCACACCAATCAAAATACGCTTTTTGCAATTTTTCTTTATCAAAAATATGTAGCATAAAACAAATTGGCCTAAAATATTAAAAAAAATGTGATTTTTAAATTTTTTTGGGGGGAATTTCATAAAAAAAAAAATGTGAAACATATTGTTATTTTTGCAAAATTGACGCTGTTTTTTGTTTATAGCGCATGATCAAAAAATCGCACAGGGGATCAAATACCACTAAAAGAAAGCTCTGTTTGTGGGAAAAAAAGGACATTAAATTTGTTTGGGTACAGCGTCGCACGACTGTGCAATTGTCCGTTAAAGTCACGCAGTCATCGCAAAATAGGCCCTGGTCAGGGAGGGGGTAAAATCTTTCTTGGCTTAAGTGGTTAAATCCAAAAGCATTCATTATGTTGCATATAGTATAACATCGTACCCAATCAATCAAAATCAAGCACCCCACCCCAGGAAAGGCATATGGTATACAAAAGAAAAGAAAAACAGGGCTTTTCCGCTGCTTTACAACCCCACTCAGCACAGTAAAAAATTCATAAACCCAAAAAAATTCATTCTTTATTAATATCGACAACAGTTTAAAATACAATACAAAACGAGTATAATTCATATATCATAATAAAATTACAATATATACATAGAAGAATCACCCCCCTTAATAAAAGGGCTCAGTCTTTGCCACAAATTCACTGCATATATAGTGTACCCATGTACATGTCGGAGGGCAGAGCTGTTTCCGACGCATTTCACAAGGTAATTTTTTCCAACCCACAGGCAGAGTTGTATAAAGTACTCGAAACCCATACTTGAGTAAAAGTACAAGTGCTCGATCAAAAAGTGACTTGAGTAGAAGTGGAAGTGCTCGATCAAAAAGTGACTTGAGTAGAAGTACTAAAGTATTCAACATTTTTTGTACTTAAGTATTGCAAGTAGTTTTTTTTTAAATGTTGCTACTCAAGTACTGAAAGTAAAAGTACAAGTACTGTGTTATGTAGTTATTAAAGAAAGAAGTCAAAAGTTTGAACATCATATTGTTTTTTATTATTTCAAATGCAGCTTTTATTTATACATACAGTAGCTTTTATTTTCGTATGCGCTGATAATACACATGTTTTGAGCTTCATGAAACCTGCCATCTACTGTTCTGGCAGTGGTAATTTTTATAATTGTAACGAGTAACTATGCAGCACAAAAAAAAATATCGGAGTAGAAGTATTGAAATCATTGAAAAAATGTAGTGAAGTAAAAGTGGAAGTAGGAGAAAAAAATTCTACTCTAGGAAAGTACAGATACCGCCTTTCGGTACTTAAGTACAGTAGTGAAGTAGTTCTACTTAGTTACTATACATCTCTGCCCACAGGTAGAGTCCACAGACTCACTACAGGCACGGTCTCTGCTCAAGCTTTGTTATGGGACCTGCGCTGTATACTTACCCATTGGCTGTATGCAGCGCACATCCCACAACCCGATAAAGCCCGCCCCTCCCGACTCTTCACTGTGTTGTTGGTTGGTTAAGTGGTCCTAAGCAACCAATTAATTATCTTATTGTAGACCTGCTGCACCACCCGGCTTCCACCCCACCATTTCCATCAGTGTCATACATCGTGACTGTGTAAGCTGAGCGAAAGCCAGAAAGCACAGTCAGTCTAACTACCACTACAGGTACAGGTAAAGGACACTGATAGAAACGGGAAATGCGAGGTGGACAAAAATAGGCAGGGTGACTGATAGGCAGAGAAAGAACAGGGTGGGGGGGAGTCGGAGCTCTGATTGGGACACATGTTTGGAGGACCCGATAGGGACACGCGTACTAGGGCTGTGATGGAGACAAGACCATGAGATGTAAACAGCATCCGGCGATCAGCTGTTTTTCTCCTGTCGGCCCCAAAGAGGAGAGGGGCATCTGTGCCCACCAGTGCCACCTACCAGCGCCATCAACCAGTGCCCACTAGTGCCACCTATCAGTGCCCACCAGTGCTCACCAGCGCCACCTATCAGTGCCCACCAGTGCCACCTATCAGTGCCCCATCATGAGTGCTCCCCAAAATTATCCCCTACCAGTGCCTATTATTGCCCATCAGTGCCACCTATCAATGCCACCTATCAGTGCCCATCCGTGCCACCTATTGGTGCCCATCAGTGCCCATGAGTGCTCCCTATTATTGCCCTTCAGTGCCACCTACCAGTGCCCTTCAGTGCTGCCCATCGGTGCCACCCATCAGTGCCTCCTATCAGTGCCCATCAGTGTCGCCTTGTCAGTGCCACCTTATCAGTGCCCATCAGTGCCACCTTACCAGTGCCCATTAGTGTCGCCTATCAGTGCCCATCAGTGCAGCCTATCAGTGCCTACCAGGGCCCATCAGTGCGCCTCATCAGCGCATATCAATGAAGGAGAAAAATTACCTGTTTGCAGAATTATATAACAAATTATAAAAACTATTTTGTTTTGTTTTTTCATATTTTTCTGTCTTTTTTTTTTTTTTTTCAGTAAAAAATACAAACCCCAGTAGTGATTAACCACTTTACCGCTGCTCACTGAGCCTCTACTGCGGCAAATTGGCTCGATAATGTCTGATGACGTAGACCTACGTTGCCAGACATTGCCCTCTCTCGGCGGCGCGCGCGCACCGCCGGAGACTCGCTCCCGCTGTATTCAGTCACAGCGGGAGTTGGGCCAGGGGAGGAGCAGCGGTGATCACCGCCGCTCTTCCTCGATCGTCGGGGAATCGAGTGTGGAGATCCGCCCGCTTATGTAAACAAAGCGGGCGGGTCTCCTAAGTGACAGGCAGGGTCAGATTGCAGGGTTCAGCATAGCTGAACCTGCGATCTGTCCCTGTGTCACTCAGTCACCTCCCCCCACACACGTTAGTAAGCACCAGGCATACATTAACCCCTTGATCACCAATAAAAATTAACCCCTTCCCTGCCAGTGTCATTTTTACAGTAACAGTGCATATGTATAGCACTGATTACTGTAGTGATGTCACTGGTACCCCCAAAAGTGTCAAAAATGTCAGTCATGGGTCCAATCTGTCTGCCGCAATGTCGCAGTCCCGCAAAAAAAATCGCAGATCGTCGCCATTACTCGTTAAAAAAAAAAACACCAAAAATGACAGAAATCTTTCCCTTAGTTAGTAAACGCAATAACTTTTGCGCAAACCAATCAAAATACGCTTATTGCGATTTTTTTTACCACAAATATGTAGCAGAAAACAAATTGGCCTAAAATTATAAAAAATTTTGATTTTTACATTTTCTTTTGGGGGGGGGGGGGGGGAATTTCATATAAAAAATGTGAAAAATATTGTTATTTTTTCAAAATTGTCGTTCTTTTTTTGTTTATAGCACAAAAAGTAAAAATTGCACAGGTGATCAAATACCACCAAAAGAAAGCTCTGTTTATGGGGGACAAAGGACATAAATTTTGTTTGGGTACAGCGTTGGATGACCGCGCACTTGTCAGTTAAAGTCACACAAGGCCGAATCGCAAAAAGTGGCACAGACGTAAGACAGCAAAATCCTCCGGTGGTAAAGTGGTTAAATACCAAAAAGTTCTATTTGTTTGAAAAAAATTATAAAAATTTCATTTAGGTACAGTGTTGCATGACCGTGCAATTTACATTCAAAGTGCGACAGCGCTGAAAGCTGAGAATTGGCCTGGGCGGGAAGGGGGTTTAAGTGCCCAGTAGGCAAGTGATTAAACATATAACTAATAAAAATAACACTGTAGCAAATCAGTAGGGTAAAATGTGAGTAGGAGGTGTTGATTACTTTGTATACTTTAAAGTTTCCTTACTATTCTAAACTAACAATTAATATTCTTGGACTTGTATGATTTTTTTTAACATTCAAAAGTAGTTATGTACATTATATGGTAGTAGTACTTGTAAGAAGAAAGAAAAAGCTTTATTAAGCCCCCCGTTCACACTGGGGCGACCTGTCAGGCGACCTGGTCGCCTGACAGGTCGCCGTAGGTCGCCTTCTATAGAGAAGCTGCGGACCCGTTCTAATAGGAGCGACACAAGTCGCTCCGACTTAGAAAAAGGGTCCGGAGCTTCTTTGGGGCGACCCGGAGCGACCTGCATAGACTTCAATGTTATGAAGTCCGTGCCGGCCGCTCCGAGGTCGTGGGGCGAGCAGCGCGCCGCGACCTATGAGGTCGTCCGGCAAAGTAGCGTCGCCCCAGTGTGAACGGGGCCTTAAAGACATCAGTAGTTATGTTTGTAAGTGTTTCCTAGCCATAGAGATAAGCATACTTATACTAAGATAAACACATAATAGAATAACTACTTGTTCCTACTGTGGTAAACATACCACTGCAACATCTGATTTATTGAGTTATGGCAAACATTTTCTAATTCTTATCTTACTTTTTTATTGTGTGCAGTAATATATTTATGAGTCTGGGAAGTTTTCATGGATTGGTAATAGGAATAAAAATAGCATGCTAGAAAATATCTTTTCAGCAGGGGTAAGAGGAACATTTAACAAATAATCAGAATCCTAGTTTTCCAATCTTCAGTATATAAAATCTGATGGGTTGCTAAAGGTTACTACACTTTGCACATTATTGCTCTTTAGCTTGGTTTACTTGATCGTTCTATTGTGCATACTTCATTATTGTATTTAAATATTTGTATTTCCCTAGAAAAGTTGCATGTTAAATAATTTTTCAATTTGTGTATACAGGAATGCCAGTAAGATCGTCTGTCAAATTTAAAATCTAGTGTTTGGTAAATTGCTCCAGGGCTATCTTTTTGCCCCTGTTTAGGTGTATGTAAAGGTGTAACTTTTTTATTTTTATATTTTTTTGGATTTCCTCTCATTTTTAGCCCCAGTGAAAATGGTGACCAAGACAAATACAGGGGTAAATCATGCCCGCTGGGACACAATCAGCAAAAAAAAAAAAAACTCGAGAGAGGATCTGCCCTTTCCCTATTTTGATCACAATTAAAAAAAGTATTTGCTTTCACTATACTTTAATTTTCCCTATTTAAGATTAGAATTCTTTTGTACTATACAAATTTTTTGCCTTCTAGTGTTTCTCCTCCTTCCCCATTCTCCCATTTTCCACCACTTCCCTCTGGCTGTATCTGCATATCCTTGTGACGGGTGATTACATGATCTCTATGTAAAATTGTCTGCATTATATTTCATGACATTGTCACTGGCACTGTTTTTGTACCTGCTGAATGTATTCTACTGTATTATGACTTGTACGGTTTTGTGCCTTTTTTTTTTTTTTTTTTTGAGAATTTGTTAGATAGGATATGCACTTTTTCCTGCATTAGGGGAAACCAACAATCTTATCTTTTGGTGGTTGTTTCAGTGAAAAACTTTGGTCATTTCCTGATCTTCAACAAAATGACATTATTGGCATTTCCTGTGTCTTTGAACATAGGTATAATGGTGACCGTGTCACTTCCTGTCACCCGCAAAATTGGCAATGGATCACTTCCGGTCTGCAATTTTTCTAAAGTAAACACAGTGATTTGAGCAGTTTTGAGAGGCTATATAAACTAGTTTGATGTCTGACACTAGAGGACCCCTCGATAACGTCCTATTGGACAAAGCGCATTGGGGAGGAGACACTAGTGCTAACATCAGGCCACTGTCCGATACCGGGTCAGTAGTGGCACCCATTGTCATATGGATTTATGATTCATTTTATTTTGCCTTTTAATAAACAAATCCAATAATTAAAACATTATGGAGACCTCATCTGGCTCCCGGTGAGCTTTATTTACCACAGCTACATCTGGATGGTGCAAGATGCAAAACGGCCTTCCCCACAACAGATGGTGAATCTACACTAAGTACATGCTGCTGTATTTGCAACAAGCTTTTCCGGTGAGTGTCCATTTCACAGGGGTGTGGTGGATGATTCTGAAGCACTGTACTCGATCACTTCTTCACTTTTCAAGTAATCACCAATTTTTTCTGCATAAATTTGCACTGAACTTTGTGCTTTCACCAATACGTTTATATTGCCGATCCTATCATGGGACTGTGCATTTACAGCTGCAAGAAAAAGTATGTGAACCCTTTGGAATGATATGGATTTCTGCACAAATTGGTCATAAATTGTGATCTGACCATCATCATCTAAGTGCCAACAATAGACAATCACAGTCTGCTTAAACTAATAACACACAAAGAATGAAATGTTACCATGTTTTTATTGAACACACCATGTAAACATTCACAGTGCAGGTGGAAAAAGTATGTGAACCCTTGCATTTATTAACTGGTTGAACCTCCTTTGGCAGCAATAACTTCAACCAAATGTTTCCTGTAGTTGCAGATCAGACGTGCACAACGGTCAGGAGTAATTCTTGACCATTCCTCTTTACAGAACTCTTTCAGTTCAGCAATATTCTTGGGATGTCTGGTGTGAATCGCTTTCTTGAGGTCATGCCACAGCATCTCAATCGGGTTGAGGTCAGGATTCCGACTGGTCCACTTCAGAAGTCGTATTTTCTTCTGTTTAAGCCATTCTGTTGTTGATTTACCTCTATGTTTTGGGTCATTGTCCTGTTGCAACACCCATCTTCTGTTGAGCTTCAGCTGGTAGACAGATGGCCTTAAGTTCTATTGCAAAATGTCTTGATAAACTTGGGAATTCATTTTTCCTTCGATGATGGCAATCTGTCCAGGCCCTGACGCAGCAAAGCAGCCCCAAACCATGATGCCCCCACCACCATACTTCACAGTTGGGATGAGGTTTTGATGTTGGTGTCAGTGGGGGCTGGTGCTCAAAATTTTTTTTTTGGGGGGGGGGGGGGGGCGCAAACAGAAAAATGTAATAGGCATTGCTTTGCGGCAAAAAACGCTGTAAAAATTTGCGTGACTTTGAGGTCGCAAAAGTGTGAAAGGGGCCTTCAGTATTTAAGGTATAGTGTGCCCCCTTTCAATGCAGAGAGACCAGCGTGCCCCCTTTCAATGCAGAGTGACCAGCGTGCCCCATTTCAATACACAGTGACCAGCGTGCCCCCTTTCAATGTACAGTGACCAGCCTGCCCCCTATTAATGCACAGTGACCAGCGTGCCCCCTTTCAATGCACAGTGACCAGCGTGTCCCCTTTCAATGCAGAGTGACCAGCATGCCCCCTTTCAATGCAGTGACCAGTGTACATGCCCCCTTCAATGCAGTGACCAGCGTACATGCCCCCTTCAATGCAAAGATCTGCGTACATGCCCCTAATGCAGAGACCAGCATACATGCCCCCTTCAATGCAGTGACCAGCATACCATTCCCGCAATACAGAGATCAGCGTACATGCCCCCAATGTAGTGACCAGCGTACATGCCCCCAATGCAGTGACCAGCGTACATGCCCCCAATGCAGTGACCAGCATACCATTACCCCAATGCAGAGATCAGCATACATGCCCCCAATGCAGGGACCAGCGTACATGCCCCCAAAGCAGTGACCAGCATACATGCCCACAATGCAGTGACCAGCATACATGCCCCCAATGCAGTGACCAGCATACATGCCCCCAATGCAGGGACCAGCATACATGCCCCCAATGCAGAGATCAGCGTGCGTGCCCCCAATGTAGTGACCAGCATACATGCCCCCAATTCAGAGATCAGCATGCGTGCCCCGAATGTAGTGACCAGCATACATGCCCCCAATGCAGAGATCAGCGTGCGTGCCCCCAATGTAGTGACCAGCATACATGCCCCCAATGCAGAGATCAGCGTGCGTGCCCCCAATGTAGTGACCAGCATACATGCCCCCAATGCAGAGATCAGCGTGCGTGCCCCCAATGTAGTGACCAGCATACATGCCCCCAATGCAGAGATCAGTGTGCGTGCCCCCTTACTTACCTGGAGCAGCAGCGGCGGCGAACGCCTTCTCCTCAGTCCTGGTGACCGGCGGCGCATCTCCTCCAGTCCTTCCGCTCCCGCCTCCTCCTCAGCCAATGGCAGGGGGTTTGTCTTGCGGCCAATTAGGAACCGTGTATCGGACGCGCTTCCTGATTAGCCTGGAGGAGGATCGGTGAATATTTTCACTATATTGGTTTTTTGTTGATTTTTATTCAAGATTGGACTATATATATATATATATATATATATATATATATATACACAGTTCAAAATTATTCAACCCCCACTGAAATTAATTGTTTTGGCCAGTTTGACATTGATTTTGATCATTCAGTCATCCTGCTTACAATTAAATCAAAGAGGCACGTGTAGGTCAGACAAATATAACATAACATTTATAATAAAATATAAAATGTCTTTTCTGTGCTCACATCATTATCAGTTTTATTCAACCCCCAAGTGACATTCAATCTTAGTACTTAGTACAACATCCTTTTACAGTTATAACAGCTTTTAAACGTGAAGCATAGCTTGACACAAGTGTCTTGCAGCGATCTACGGGTATCTTCGCCCATTCGTCATGGGCAAAAGCCTCCAGTTCAGTCACATTCTTAGGCTTGTGCACTGCAACTGCTTTCTTTAAGTCCCACCAGAGGTTCTCAATCGGATTTATGTCTGATGACTGTGATGGCCACTCCAAAATGTTCCAGCCTTTAATCTGCAACCATGCTCTAGTGGACTTGGAGGTATGCTTGGGATCATTGTCCTGTTGAAAGGTCCAACGTCTCCCAAGCCTCAGGTTTGTGACAGACTGCATCGCATTGTCTTCCAATATCTCCTGGTACTGAAGAGAATTCATGGTACCTTGCACACGCTGAAGCTTCCCTGTACCTGCAGAAGCAAAACAGCCCCAAAGCATGACTGACCCCCGCCATGTTTCACAGTAGGCAAGGTGTTCTTTTCTTCATAGGCCTTGTTCTTCCTCCTCCAAACATAGCGTTGATCCATGGGCCCAAACAGTTCTAATTTTGATTCATCAGTCCACAGAACACTATCCCAAAACTTCTGTGGTTTGTCCACATGACTTTTGGCATACTGCAGTCGACTCTTCTTATTCTTTGGAGACAGCAAGGGGGTGTGCCTGGGAGTTCTGGCATGGAGGCCTTCATTACGCAGTGTGCGCCGTATTGTCTGAGCAGAAACTTCAGTACCCACATCTGACAAATCTTTTCTCAGTTCCTCAGCAGTCACACGGGGACTTTTCTCCACTCTACGCTTCAGGTAGCGCACAGCAGTCGAAGTCGGCATCTTCTTTCTGCAACGACCAGGTAGCGTTTCAACAGTGCCCTTTGCCTTGAATTTGCGAATGATGCTTCCTATGGTGTCTCTTGGTATGTTTAACATCTTTGCAATCTTCTTATAGCCATTGCCCTTCCTGTGAAGAGTAATCACCTCTTCTCTTGTCTTCCTGGACCATTCTCTTGACTTCACCATGTTTGTAACCACACTAGTAAATGTCTAGAAGGAGCTGAGTATCACAGTCATTTTAAAGCTGCCTAATTGGTGCTTATTAGGCTTTATTGCTGCTCCCTGACATCCACAGGTGTTTTCAATACCTGATTGAAAACACTTCAATGAACCTCTGTTCTTCAGAGTGGTAGTCTTTAAGGGGTTGAATAATTGTGTCAATGAAGAATTCACAAAAGAAACATTTACTACTGTATTACAAAACCAATTGATGTCATTTTAGTTGCATATGGTTCTTTAAGAAGTTCTTGTAGGATTTCATTCTGAATACAATTACAAATGTACACTAAATTCCCGAAAACCCTTTACAGCATTGGGGGGTTGAATAATTTTGAACACAACTGTATGTATATATATATATATATATACACATTTCTTTCACTTTAGCACTTTTTTGGACTTTATTTCAATGTGTTGTCTATTTATAACACAGTATTCACATTTCATTGCTGTTCTTTTACTTTTAATGCTACACATTTTTACTAAATGTATTTTTTTATTTATTAAACTTTTATTAAATTTCAAGTTATACAAAATATAAATACTTTATTCACAATCTCTTTCAGAAAATTCTTCCCATTTTTCCTCTCCCACCTGCATTCCCTCTTCTCCTACATTATGTTCTTTTCCATCTATTCCTTATACTTCTCTTCTCAAGCTCCCACTAGCCCGCAGTATTTCCTTGTACTCTTAAACTCTATCCAGCCTATACAGATATTTATGAATGTATCCATCTTATCTTCTCCTTAATGATACAATTCTTCCATATTATAGATAAATTCTACCCTTTTAACCAAGTCTAACCACTTGCCGACCAGGACATAGCCGAATGACGACTACAGCGCAGTCGGTTTATTCTGGGAAGGCGTACAATGACGTCCTACCAGAATCACACGGAAGTGTCTATGCCCGCCGGGTCACGCATTGTGGTAAGGGACCAATGACAGTGGCCCTTTACCATGTGATTGCTCCGTCCAATGAGGAAGCGATCACTTGTCAACAAACCGGCGCATTTCCGGTTTATTTCTCTTCTCTCCTCGCACACTGTACACAACGATCAGTACAGCATGCGAGGAGAGGAGAGGAGAGAAACTTAGCTGCACTCCTCCTCTGCCTCCTATACACCTCAACTATGCCCATCTGTGACTCATCCATGCCACATCCATGCCTCATCCGTGCCACATCCATGCCTCATCCATGCCACATCCATGCCCATCGGTGCCACATCCATGCTGCATCTGTGCCCACCCATGCCAACTCAGTTCTCACCTGTAGCTCATCCATGCCACACCTGTGCTCATCCATGCCACATCAGTGCTCATCCATGCCACGCGAGTGCTCATCTGTGCCACATCCATGCCATGTCAGTGCTCATTAATGCCATGTCAGTGCTCATCAATGCCACATTCATGCCACATCAGTGCTCATCCATGCCACGTCAGTAGTCATCTGTGCCATATCCATGCCACGTCAGTGGTCATTGGTGCCACATCCATGCCATGTCAGTGCTCATCCGTGCCACATCCATGCCACATCAGTGCTCATCTGTACCTCATCCATGCCACATCAGTGCTCATCTGTTCCTCATCCATGCCATGTCAGTGCTCATCCGTGCCACATTCATGCCATGCCAGTAGTCATCTGTTCCTCATCCATGCCATGTCAGTGCTCATCCGTGCCACATCCATGCCACGTCAGTGCTCATCTATGCCACATCAATGCCACATCCGTGCCACATCAGTGCTCACCGGTACCACATCAGTGCTCATCCACGCCACATCCATGCCATGTCAGTGCTCATCTGTGCCACATCCATACCATGTCAGTGCTCATCCATGCCACGTCATTGCTCATCCGTGCCACATCCATGCAACGTCAGTGCTCATCTATGCCACATCAATGCCACATCCGTGCCACATCAGTGCTCACCCGTACCACATCAGTGCTCATCCACGCCACATCCATGCCATGTCAGTGCTCATCTGTGCCACATCCATACCATGTCAGTGCTCATCCATGCCACATCCATGCCACATCAGTGCTCATCCGTGCTACATCCATGCCACGTCAGTGCTCCTCCGTGACACATCAATGCCACGTCAGTGCTCATCCGTGACACATCAATGCCACCTCAGTGCTCACACGTGCCCCATGCCACATCAGTGATCATCCGTGCCACATCAGTGCTCATCCATGCCACATTCATGCCATGTCAGTGCTCATCCATGCCACATCCGTGCCACATCAGTGCTCATCCGTGCTACATCCATGCCACATCAGTGCTCATCCGTGCCACATCCATGGCACATCAGTGCTCATCCGTGCCACATCCATGGCACATCATTGCTCATCCGTGCCAAATCCATGCCACATCAGTGCTCATCCATGCCACGTCAGTGCCACTGCAGTGCTTATCAGTGCCCTACAGTGCCTCACAAAGCTGTAATAGGTAGTCAGGAAATGACGATGCTCCTTGCATGTTGGGCCTCTGTATGTGGTCAGGCTGTGCAAAAGTGTCACACATGTGGTATCGTCCTACTCAGGAGGAGTAGCAGAATGTATTTTGGGGTGCCATTTTTGCTATGTACATGCTATGTGTTCTATCTTATAAATGGACATCTTTGTGTAAAAAAAAATGCGTTTTCATTTTCTTTCCACTTCCAAAAATGTGTGGAAAAAAAATGACACGTTTAAAAGATGCATTATGCCTGCTAGATTATGTGTTGGGGTGTTTGCTTTCCAAAATGGGGTCATTTTTTGGGCGTTTCCATTGTCCTGGTGCTCCAGGGCCTTTAAAATTGTGATAGGTTGTTAGGAAATTATATGTGTAAGTTTTGTTCCTAGAACGCCTGACGGTGCTACTTGGATGTTGGGCTTCTGTATGTGGTCAGGCTGTGGAAAAGTCCCATACATGTGGTATCGCCATACTCAGGAGGAGTAGCAGAATGTATTGTGTAGTTGCAAGTATGCCAATAAAGTGTGTGAGAAAAAACTTTGTAATATGACCATTTTGTGAAAAAAAAAAATAAAATATATAAAAATCTTCATTTTGCAAAGAATTGTGGAAAAAAACTCCCCATGCCTCTTACTAAATACCTTGGGATGTCTGCTTTCCAAAAAGGGGTCATTTTGGGTGTATTAGTACTTTACTGGCTTGTTAGGGTCTCAAGAAATGAGATAGGCCGTTAGGTGTGATCAATTTTCAATGATTGGCACCATAGCTTGAAGACTCTATAACCTTCACAAAGACCAAAAAATGTATACTAATTTGGGTCATTTTTACTAAAGATATGTAGCAGTATAAATTTTAGCCAAAATTTTTGAAGAAAAATTACAAAATTTGCAAAAATTTAAAACTGAAACAAAGAAAAATGCATTTTTTCAACACAATTTTTGGTATTTTTTTATTTATAGCGCACAAAATTAAAAAACCCAATAATGATTAAATACCACCAAAAAAAATCTGTTTGTGTGAAAAAAAGGATGAAAATTTCATATGGGTACAGTGTTGCATGACTGAGTAATTGTCATTCAAAATGTGAGAGCACTGAAAGCTGAAAATTGGTCTGGTTAGGAAGGGGGTTTAAGTGCCCAGTGCAGTGGGTAAGTGGTTAATGTTGGGCTCTCTGGTACTTGCCAATATTTTTTTATCAAATATTTTGTCTGCATTTAGTAAGCGAGGTATCACCATTTTCTTGTATTGCTTTATTGTAAATTTAGTATTATGAAATAAGTAAGTTCCTTGGTCTATAGGCATACTCATTCCTGTAATTTCCTGAATCTTTTGTATGACCTCCTGCCAAACTCTTTGGACATTCGCACCATATGTGCGCCATTTCTTAACTGCTTGTGGACCACCCCATGTAAAAATACTGCGGCAGGGTGGCCGCTCTGCGCTGGATCACTTAAATGTATGTGATCCGCCATTTCTGGGTAGGGGGGCAGGTGTGTGCACCCGCAGCCTTATCTGTGCTGTCATTCAGTACAGTACAACACAGGGCCCTGTACACGAAGCAGTGATGTTGCTGTTCTTTTCTCCCTGCGAAGCAGGGAGAAAAGACAACCACATCTCTTTGTAAAAGCAGCACACATTGCATACATTACACATTGTTAGGCACACAGTTAACACTTTGATTGCCCCTAGATGTTAATCCATTCCCAGTCAGTGTCATTAGTACAGATACAGTGTATAGTATTATCACTGATCACTGTATTAGTGTCACTGGTGATGTCAATGTCAGATAGTCAGTTCGCACTCAGTGTCAGTTAGTGTCATATTGTCCACCACACTATCACAGTCCCACTATAAGCATAAATTAATGCCATTACTAGTAACAAAATAAATAAATAAAATTCCAGTATATATACACCGTCGTTTGTAGATGCTAAAAATTTCATGCAAACCAAACAATATACACTTATTTGGATTTATTTTACCAAAGACATGTAGCAGAATACAATTTGGTCAAAATTTATGAAAATAATTCGATTTTTTTTTTAATTATTGGGTATGTCCTATAGCAGAAAGTAAAAAATGTTGTTTTTTTTTTGTTTTTTGTTTTTTTTTTTCAAAATTTTGGTCTTTTTTTAATTTATATAATAAAAATAAAAAACCCAGTGCTGATCAAAAACCACCAAAAGAAAGCTCCATTTGTGTGAAAAAAATTATATAAATTTGGGTACAGTGTTGCATAATTGTGCCAGTTAAAGTAGTGCAGTGCTGAATAGCAAAAAATGCACTGGTCATAAAGGAGGTAAAACCTTCCTAAACTTAAGAGGTTAAAGGGGTTGTAAGGTCAGAAGGTTCTATGCATTAAGATAAAAATCCTACTGTGTACAGTAGCCCCCCTCACCCCCCTAATACTTACCTGAGCCCCCTTTCTGTCTAGCGATGTCCACATATGCCTCAGCCATCTGGGACTGTCTCTCGTCATTGACTAAGACACAGCAGCGGTGCCATTGGCTCCTGCTGCTGTCAATCAAACTCAGTTAGCCAATCAGGAGAGAGAGGGGGCAGGGCCTAACTGCAGCTCCATGTCTGAATGGATATACGGAGCTGCAGCTCGGCTTGGGTGCCCCCATAGCAAGCTGCCTGCTGTGGGGGCACTCAACAGGAGGGAGGGGCCAGAATCTCCAGCCAGGGACTTGAGAAGAGAAAGATTAGGGCTACCCTGTGCAAAACCATTACACAGGGCAGGTAAGTATGACATGGTTATTTTAAAAGAAAAAAAATCGGGACTTTACAATTACTTTATTAAACTCTTTTATGAAAAAAAAATACATTTCTACTACTATATGGTATTGGTTAAAGTTTTATTTTTCTTGTCAAAAAAGTGCAGATTGAATACAGATATTTGGACTTTACAGGTATTCACAGCACTTCACTTTTTCCACATTTTGTTATGTTACAGCCTTATTCCAAAATGGACTAAATTCATGATTTTCCTCAAAATTCTACAAATAATATCCCATAATGACAACGTGAAAGAAGTTTGAAATCTTTGCAAATGTCTTAAAAATAAAAAAATAAAAAAACATCCCATGTACATAAGTATTCACAACCTTTGCTCAATACTTTGTTGAAGCACCTTTGGCACCAATTACAGCCCCAAGTCTCTTTGAGTATGGTGCTCCCAGCTTGGCACACCTATTTTTGGGAAGTTTCTCCTATTCTTCTTTGCAGGACCTCTCAAGCTCCATCAGGTTGGATGGGGAGTGTCAGTGCACAGCAATTTTCAGATCACTCCAGAGATGTTCATTCAGGTTCAAGTCTGGTCTCTGGCTGGGCCACTCAAGGACATTCACAGGGTTGTCCTGTAGACACTCCTTTGTTATCTTGGCTGTGTGCTTAGGGTCGTTGTCCTGTTGGAAGATGAACCTTCATCCCAGTCTGAGGTCCAGAGCGCTCTGGAGCAGGTTTTTATCAAGGATGTCTTTGTACATTGCTGCATTCATCTTTCCCTCGATCCTGACTCCCAGTTCCTGCTGCTGAAAAACATCCCCACATCATGATGCTGCCACCATCATGCTTCCCTGTAGGGATAGTATTGGCCAGGTGATGAACGGTGCCTGGTTTCCTCCAGACATGATGCTTGCCATTTAGGCCAAAGAGTTCAATCTTTGTTTCATTAGACCAGAGAATTTTGTTTCCCATGATCTGAGAGTCCTTAAGGTGCCTTTTGGCAAACTCTAGGCAGGCTGTCATGTATCTTTTACTGAGGAGTGGCTTCCGTCTGGCGACTCTACCATACAGGCCTAATTGGTGGAGTACTGCAGAGATGGTTGTTCTTCTGGAAGGTTCTCCTCTCTCCAGAAATGCTGGAGTTCTGTCTAAGTGACCATCAGGTTCTTGGTTACCTCCCTGACTAAGGCCCTTCTCCCCCGATCACTCAGTTAGGAAGAGTCCTGGTGGTTCCAAACTTCTTCCATTTATGGATGATGGAGGCTACTGTGCTCGTTGGGACCTTCAATGTTGCAGAAATTTTTCTGTACCCTTCCCAAGATCTATGCTTCAATACAATCCTGTCTCAGAGGACTACAGACCATTCCTTGGACTTCATGGCTTGGTTTGTGCTCTGACATGCACTGTTACCTGTGGGACCTTATATAGACAGGTGTATACCTTTCCAAATCATGTCCAATCAACTGAATTTACCACAGGTGGACCAATAAAGTTGTAGAAACATCGCAAGGAGTTCACTGTACCTGAAGTACAATATATTTCTCAGGACATGTTTTAGAGTGGGTGTCATTTGGTAGGTGTGAGTAAAGCCAGCCTATGGTGCCTCCTCTAAAGTGAATTTACTTTCCTTTACTTAGTAGTGGCAATGTATAAGTTTGCTTCACTGCTAATCATTAAATATGTACTCTGGGCAGGAAGGACTAGTTTTAAAAATGTAAAGATGAGTGGGATACTGCTGGGAGAATGTTTGTAAAATGGTTGTGCATACAAGGCACACGAAAACTTTTTGAGATGCCATGTTTTTTAGGTCTAAGTTTCGCCCATGCCATCTTTTCAGAATAAGAGACATCGCTGCAGTGACTTTCCCCCTCCTCCTTTCAGTATATGCAATGAACAACTCTTGTTGCAGGCCAGAACATTATTTTCAGTTCCTTGAGAGGATACATGTAGACCTTCTCAAGCCTATTAGCTGAATTCACGCTTCAGTCTATGTGTCCTCATAAGCCCATAAAATTCAGAAGCTTTGGGAACCCAGAAAACAAACAGATATACTGCCAGATCCCCCCATCATAAATACCTTAGCTGGAGTCTTTATTAATATACATTTATATCTTGGTAGAATCAATAACTTCAGGGTATTTCAAAACACATGAAATAAAAACAGTACAGCCAGAATAAGGACATATTTATGCCCACCAGATCATTAGTAACATTTTAAGTCCAAACACCCCCTATCTTAGATGATATGGGGAGCCAAAGAGACACATTACCCCTCCAAGGTAAAGTAGACATCCAAATCGTATTTATATCCATCGCAAAGGTAATTGCACACTGGACCATAAAATACAAGTTTTTTTTACATTAGTAAACAAAACCTCCTGTGTGCTTGAAAATACTTAGTAATGTGGCAGCAGTGTGCAAGAGGACTAAAACATTAAAACGAAACTCCTTAAAGTGATTGTAAAGTCTCATTTTTTTTTTTGTATTAAAATAACAAACATATTATACTTACCACATCTGTGTAATCGTTTTGCACAGGGCAGCCTGGATCCTCCTCTTCTCGGGTCCCTGGCTGGAGCTCCTGGCCCATCCCTCCTGTTGAGTGCTCCCACAGCAAGCAGCTTGCTCTGGCTGGAGCTCCTGGCCCATCCCTCCTGTTGAGTGCCCCCACAGCAAGCAGCTTGCTATGGGGGCACCCGAGCTAGGCTGCAGTTTCCTGTGTCCTT
The DNA here is from genome assembly GCF_965119305.1 of Pelophylax lessonae. Lineage (NCBI taxonomy): Eukaryota > Metazoa > Chordata > Amphibia > Anura > Ranidae > Pelophylax > Pelophylax lessonae. Next base: position 232,265,701 of record NC_138770.1, on the reverse strand, counting down.
TCAGATACCTAGGCCACAGGCCAGCCCCCCCCCCTCTCTCTCCTGATTGGCTAACTGAGTTTGATTGACAGCAGCGGGAGCCAATGGCGCTGCTGCTATGTCTCAGCCGAACAGGAGGGAGAGATGGCAGAGGCAGTCGTAGACATCGCTGGATAGAGATGGGGCTCAGGTAAGTATTAGGGGTGCTGGGGGGGCTGCTGCACACAGAAGGCTTTTGATCGTAATGCATAGAATGCATTAAGATAAAAAACCTTCCTGACTTTACAACTACTTTAAACTACAAAGAGTGATAAAGTCCAAAGTCAAAGATCTGTCTTTGTTTGTTTATTTTGCTTTTTTCCCCTTTGATGTTATTTTGTTGTTACATTGTGATTCATAGGGATAAAAAAAAAAATCTGATGAAAAAAATCATCAATTGTTAATGTAAAATTTGTCAAGATGGGTTTTTGCAGACAAAAATTTGGTTTACGCGCACAGGAATTGTAATAGTTCTGCTTCTCAGGTCTGTAACTGTAAAAATGCTGAATGACATTTTAGGGGCTTGGGTGAATATTTGACACATTACACAACTATAGCATGATTCTGATTCTGATTCCAGGGTCTAATCAATTCAGCTCTTAGACTAAGAGATGAATCCATCTGTCATTGACAGCTGGCAGTTCCAGCACCTGCACTGCACCTGGATGACCACAGTTTTGAAGCACTGTTTTAAATGGTTAGTTTGCCTAAAGTGATTAAAGCAGAGTGGAACTTCTGCTTATCTGATTCCTGGCAGCAGGTACCTCCTTTTGACCGGTGCCCTGTCCCCACTTCCGTCGGACCTTGAGAGATATGTCACCAGTTCGCCCACCCGCCTCCTCCTTCCCCAACCGCCAGAGAGCACAGCGCGCTTTATGCATGTGCAGTAGGGAACCGGCAGGAGCAACCGACAGCCAAAACATCAGCTGCGTTGCCGACATCGCTGGATTCCAGGACAGGTAAGTGACCTAATAGTAAAAGTCAGCAGCTACAGTATGTGTAGCTGCTGACTTTAATTTTTGGAGGGGGGGGGGGGCGGTTTTAAATAGCTGAAATATATGTGCAGATTTATCGGTTTATTAATTATTTATTTGTATATCTATATTCTCTAAGCCTTAGTGTATACTAGCCCTGCGGAAAATGAGTGCAACTGCCCATGCAAACTGCACAGTCTATTTGTCTTTAGTAGATCAACCCCATGTCTACTTTGATTCCAACTGATTCAGGCTGATGTTTTATATTATATGGCATGCACAGTGTCCAAAAAGTGATAAGTGCTGTAATTTTGCCTAGAAGACATGACTTTGTAATGTTACCCCAGTAAAGTTATTTCTATCACATACAGTAGATGGGAACATTATATTATTCTGCATTTTCCTGGCAATTGGAGAAAAAGGGACTCCATAAACTGTATTGTTTTCTCTTTCTTCCTTTTTTTTTAAATGCCTTATTTAAAGATATGCAAGATAACACAGTGGTATGGCATGACAGCATGTTCCTGATGAAGATTATCAGCAGTGACATGATGGAAATGAAAATTACAGAGGTTAATAGTCACTAACCATGTAATATACCAAGTATCAATACAGTAACAGAATGTGACTAACAATGCAGGGTCGTAGTTAACTCGCATGTACATAGTGAGAGGATCAGGTCACCTACAGGCACGTAAATATTGTCAGGTAAGGGCAAGCGTTGACCCTCTATAAAAGGGGGTACCCTGCTCAGCTCTCAAAACAGTCATACCGTATGGTCGATGCATACCAAAAAGCATTTTCCAATGTTTACAGGCAGAAAAGTGGACACACTAGGTGTCTAAAAAGGGGAGAAAAGGAGAGAAGTAAAAGCAAGAGAAAGGGGGCGAGATGAAGGGGGAAAAAAAGGGTGGGGAGTTGGGGAAAGGAGGGGGGCCACAGTGAGGTTGATAGCAAAAGGAATCAAGCTCTCAGAACTGAATACCCTCCATTAATTAAGAATAGATTAAGTATTCATCCAAAAAATTAAACATGTCCTAATATAGCCAGCATGTATTGTGTTCCTCCGTTTTGTCCCTGAGGACCGCAGTGAGGTGTTCCATCTGCTGAATATCTTTCACCCTGGCAAACCATTGTGATATAGGGGATGGGGCTTGTTGATTACAAATACAGTAAAACCTTGGTTTGAGAGTAACTTGGTTTAAGAGCGCTTTGCAAGACAAGCAAAATTTTCAAATAAATTTTGACTTGATATACAAGCGATGTCTTGATATACAAGTAGCCTCAAGTCACAGCTAAGTATAAAAGAGAAGAAAGGCGCCTCTAAGTGTAGCAATATGGTTACATTTAATGAAGGTACAACATTTAGCAACTCACATGGTTGATGATTGGAACAGGCACATCTAAGGATGCAGGCATCCGGGGTAAAGCTGTCCACATAGACCATCCTCCGCACCGCCATCTACGTCATCCCTTCCATGCTGCCCCTCGCTTTCAGATCGCTTTACTGCAGGGTGGTCTTCCCGGTCAGGATTACAGACTGACAGCTGGCGGTGCAGAAGATAGTCTATGCGGAAAGCTTTACCCCGGATGCCTGCATACTTAGATGTGCCTGTCTTATTCATCAACCATGAATTGCTAAATGTTGTACCTTCATTAAATGGAACCATATTGCTACACTTAGAGGCGCCTCTCTTCTCTTTGATACTTTGTAGCTCCTGCTGGATTTTGCTTCTAATCCCCTTATGGAAGCGGCTATTTGTGGATGGACATTTTATGCAACCTATCGCAATGCTATAATTTTTTTAGTGTGCTTTGGATTACAAGCATGGTTCCGGAACGAATTATGCTCGCAATCCAAGGTTTTACTGTACTGGAAATGCATGCCCTGGCGGTATTCAAGAGATGCTTCAATGAGGATTTACGGTATCTATCTCTTTTCAGACATAGGAGTCAAATTCGGTATTTTCCTAAAAGAGTACATTTTTTTTTAAAGAAGATGTACAGCCTAAGCTTGTTTTTCTATGGATCACAGGAGTGCAGTTTGTTCTGCACTTCTGTGACCCATTTTCAGCAGAGAGCGGTCTGAAGTCTGTCCTCTGCTGACGTCACAGATGTCGGTACAGGCACCACGTCTTTGCAACAATGGAGTCTGGATCGACACCCGGTTAAGCCTCTCAGGAAGCCACTGAGAGCCTGAGCCGGTGTTTCCGTGAAAAAACCATACCCTCGTCATTTCCGGTGCACCTACGTCATTGAACAGCTGAGCAGCTTACTAGTGCGCATGCTCAGAGCTCCGGAGAGTAGGGAATTTTCACGGGTAGAGTTTTAAAACGTTACACCACATCAGCTGTTGCCACTGCAACATGAAATCATCTCCGCTCCTACCCCTGTCACTTCCCTTATCTCGGCTACTAAATGTAAAAGCGGCGGCGGGTCTATGAAAATATAAATCACGGAGCCGAGATCTCCGTGATTGATATTTTCATACACCCGCCGCTTTTACATTTAGTAGCCGAGATCAGGGAAGTCACAGGGTTAGGAGCGGAGATGATTTCATGTGGCAGCGGAGATGATTTCATGTACCCTCGGCAACAGCTGATGTGGTCTAACGTTACATAACACTACCTCGTCAGAATTTCTTACCTTCCGCTGCTGTGGGCATGCGCACTGCTATGCTGCCCAGCTGTTCAATGATCTATGTAAACAGGAAGTGACGAGGGTATGGAATTCTAACGAGGTAGGGTTTTCTAATGTTACACCGGCCGCCCTCCACAGCTCAGCACTCCAATGAGCAAGGAGAGGGCAGAGCAGAGAGCTGTGACTGACAGTCAGCAGCTCTCTGCTCGGGGAGCTGTCAGAACTGAGCGATCGGTGATGTTCGATTGCTCGGTTCTCATTGCAGAGGCCCCGGAGGACAGATGCTGCATTGGACCGATGCTGCATCCACCTAGGTAACCATAAACGGATTCCCAAACATCTCCTTTAAAAGAAACTTCATTTGGTTCATGTTTCGTGGTCATTTTAGATCAGGACTGTGGTTAGAACACTTCCTCTTTGATATTTCCAAAACACACAGGATGTGGGAATCCTGATTTCTACATGTCACGGGTCCAATTTTATACAATACATTGTACCATGTCCTTTATTATATATTACTTATCCCTTCACTGCTATTTACAATGTCTTGTGATTTTGTTGTTATAACAACATAGAGATTACAGAGTCATATATGTTTGTCTAGAGTTTGCAAACAAATGTCAGACAAAGAATGCAAACACTTTATGTATCTTAAAACCCCTGTATTACAGAGCAGCGAGATTAATATTAATGTCTGTTGACATAAAATGTAGAGTAAACCCAGGCTGGTGTGTGTAGGTGCTTACACTGTTGTTCGTTAAGATAGCGACCAACCTGTAGGCACTTGTCTTGTTTGTGGTTTGTCTAAGGCTGGGTGGAGATTATTCCTTTTCAGTTTGGCAGAAGAATTAGCCTCAGTAATGTACCTGTCCCTTCTTTGTAACCGACAGTAATAGCGATAGAGATCAAGTCATGCGATGGCAAAGACCTAAGTTAGCTGTGTAGATCCACTGACAGCACAACAACCACGAATATCTGCACAACCTTAACATGAAGGTCTTTATAGCTTTTGAAGGTATCTGTGAATCTTTCGACATTCTTCCTGGACAAACTGTAAAGGATGCCAAACGGATGATCAAGGTAATCGCTTATCTATATATTGTCAGTGTCAGCGTTTGGTAGATTCCTAGGAAGAAAAGGGCTGTGAATTTTTCTTTGATGTTTTGCTTAAGCCGACAATGAATGGCTCAAATCTCGGTCGGTTCAGCAGGAAGCAGCCAAGATCTATACCATATATGTGCAGGCTGAATGTACCCAAGTTGATTGATCAACCAGCCTGCTGGATTTTACATAGGAATATTGCTAGCGGTTGTTATACCTGCTAGCAGAAATCACTTTGTTCTCCCGGTAGGGACAGCTAACCCCCCCTCAGGAGAACACAATGGCTTCGCGGGTGGGATTCCCCTGTCCACAGTCTGTGTTGATGGGAGAATCAAGTGATTGCTATGGCCAGCTTTAGTTTTGGATGGAGTATTTGAAGGGTCAAGGCCAGTTATTACTTGCAGTCTATGTAACTTTGGGGAGATTTTACATTCTGTTGTGGAGATGCAACAGAAAATTAAAGGAAATGTGTCTCAAGTGAACAGAATTCCTGTGTTAGAGAGTTGTTACATAAACCAATGTCACTATTGGAAGATTTTCACCCACATCTTGCTATGATGACAACCAATAATGTTTATATTTCCCCTCACTAACTGTCTCTGTGACAGTGGTCACCAGGACAAATAGAAGGACAAATCTTCCCAGCAGGGACAGACACCAATACAAGGGTTTACTTCTTCCTACCGTATCCAAACCTAGGAACAAAAACATTTTGCTTTTATGTACACTTTATAAAATAAAAAAACACACAGGTATGATTTTGGATCACAAAATATAGATAAATATTAGGCATGGGTACTGTATTTTGTAATCTGTAAATATTGAATTATTGTGGAAGGTACACTGCCTAAAATGTTTAGGCTTTTTTTTTCAGATTTGCACTGAAAACCACATTAACTTTACGACAGTGATGGGGTTCTAAATGCAGGAGACTGAATGCAATCTGCTGCAGTGTCCTGGCATAATTATCCTAAATCTACCATTGGCTATGGCTATGTATATGGTATGACATATTCATTAACTTAGAAGGGGTAGTATTATTTTACACACAGAGTAGAATACATTTATGGATAAAAATGGCTAAAAATATTACAAGTGAAGCGATACCCCCCCAGGAACCACTGGTAATTTGGGTCCACTATTTTGGTCCAGCCCTATGTGAGGTATCACCCTCACTGACACCACCAGTACACCTTTCTAAAAACCTCAGCAGGCACACAATTAGAATTGGAATTAGATTTACAACTCTATAAAAGACAAACAGGCTGTACTGACAGGGTTTATTTAGTAAACGTATAACAAAGTATATTGGCACATTCAAGTCAATTAGCATGAACACAATAATGACTGTATAATTGATCTCATGTGTCCTCTTATGGGAGCTTCAGACTCCAGCATATACGGTGACCCCAAAGGCATAAACAGTAGCTCTCCTTATGAGCTAAATCGCCCCAAATGACTAAACAAGTGTAACAACATAGATCAACTATGTCGCTTGAGAGCTCTCAAACAAAGGGGCTAAATATAGGCCTGCAAGATACATCTTTAGACACAAATCTGCCCTCAAGAAAGAGGGTTTTGAGTAATGCTGGCCATACACTAGCCGAAAGATCGTTTGAAAATCTGTCATTTGGTCCGATCGTTCCTTTTCCGTCCAGTTAATGGGCACAAATAGAAAATCGTTTTTTAACTATTCAGAGCCGAAAAATCGAAGGAACAGTTTTGAAAATCCGCCGAACGAACGATAAATTTAAAGGTTAATGTATTTCTCGGCCTACTTGTTTGCACTAGGCATACAGTGGGGATCGAAAGTTAGTTTGCATTAATGTGCATAAAGAAGTCAAGGAAAGATGGAAAAATCTCCAAAAGGCATCAAATTACAAATTAGACATTCTTATAATATGTCAACAAAAGTTAGATTTTATTTCCATCATTTACACTTTCAAAATAACAGAAAACAAAAAAATGGCGTCTGCAAAAGTTTGGGCACTCTGCAGAGTTAATATCTTGTACTGCCCCCTTTGGCAAGTATCACAGCTTGTAAGCGCTTTTTGTAGCCAGCCAAGAGTCTTTCAATTCTTGTTTTAGGTATCTTTACCCATTCTTCCTTACAAAAGTCTTCCAGTTCTTTGAGATTTCTGGGCTGTCTGTCATGCACTGCTCTTTTAAGGTCTATCCATAGATTTTCAATTATGTTGAGGTCAGGGGATTGTGAAGGCCATGGCAAAACCTTCAGTTTACGCCTCTTGATGTAAGCCCCCGTGGATTTCGAGGTGTGTTTAGGATCATTATCCATTTGTAAAAGCCATTCTCTCTTTAACTTTAGCTTTTCCACAGATTGCATCAAGTTACCATCCAAAATTTGCTAAATTTTATTGAATCCATTTTTCCTCCTACTCGTGAGATGTTCCCTGTGCCACTGGCTGCAATACAACCCCAAAGCATGATTGATCCACCCCCATGCTTAACAGTTGGACAGAGGTTCTTTTCATTAAATTCTGTGCCCTGTCTTCTCCAAACGTACCTTTGCTCATTCCGGCCAAAAAGTTCAATTTTAATCTCATCGGTCCACAGAACTTGTTTCCAAAATGCATCAGGCTTGTCTATATGTTCATTTGCATGAAGACCATATTTGTACAAGTATCTCTTTATAGTGGAATAGTGTACCACAACTCCCGTGTCTGCCAGATCTTTCTGGAGGGATCATGCAGTCAAACGTGGGTTTTGAATTGTTTTTCTCACAATCCTGCAAGCTCTTTCTGTCTGATATTTTTCTTGGTCTTACAGATCTTGCTTTAACTTCCACTGTTTCTGATGACTGTCATTTCTTAATTACATTCCGAACAGAAGATATTGACATCTGAAAACGCTTTGCTATCTTCTTATAGCCTTCTCCAGCTTTGTGAGCTTCAACTATTTTCAGTTTCAGTTTTCTAGACAACTGCTCAGAAGATCCCATGGTGCTGATTGTTGGGGCAAGGTCAGATGAGTCTGGGCATTTAAAAACCTTTGAGATTGACATCACCTGGTCTTCCCAGATGATGATTGAGAACAATCCATGACCCTGGCAGGTCTCAGCCTTGCAAAGGGGGCAGTGCATGCTATAAATTCTGCAGGGTGCCCAAACTTTTGCAGATGCCATTTTTTTGTTTTCTGTAATTTTGAAAGTGTCAATGATGGAAATAAAATCTAACTTTTGTTGACATATTATAAGAATGTCTAATCTGTAATTTGATGCCTTTTGGAGATTTTTCCATCTTTCCTTGGCTTCTTTATGCACATTAATACAAATTTTTGCCTGGGGTGCCAAAACTTTCGATCCCCACTGTACGTGAAAAGTGCAATCTGAACAAAAAACTGATTCATTTATATCCATTGAATGATTTATCGTTCAAAATTCGGTTGATTTTTCTTTTTTTCAAAAATGAGTTTGCCCGATATTTCAGCTAGTGTATGGCCAGCTTAAGTCTTTGTGGTAGTCATTCTGCCAGCTATGTTGGGGTCCTTTTAAGAACATTGGTGTGCAGGGAAATGAGAGTAAGTCTAGGAACTGGGTATTGTAGCAATGTGTCTAGGAGATTGATCTTAATGAAGGAGGGGACTCTTTGGGTGCAGATGAATACATAGAAGGAGACAAACCCAGTTGCAGCAGCCAGTAGCTAGGGTGTACACAGTAACAGTAGTTATATGTAACCGTGAGCACGGTTGCAGTGGTTCGATGTAGTAGTGTGCTTGGTTGCAGTAATTACATGTCAAACTAAAACACAGTTGCACTATGCTACAGTTGACAGTTGCACTAAATATACAGTGAACCAACAAATTGTGCATCAAAACAATATAAACTGTGTAAATTGAACCAAAGGAGAGAAAGTCCTTTCACAGCAGTGATATGACACCAGTGTAAAATTAATGCTGGCCATACACTAGCCGAAATATCCGACAAACTCATTTTCAAATAACGAAAAATCGGCCGTGAGAGCAGACGAGCGTGCCATCATGTAATGACCAAATTTTGACAGATAAATCGTTCAATGGACATAAATGAATCCATTTTTCGTTCAGTTTGTCACATATACCTAGTGCAAACAGGTCGGCAGAGAAACACATTAACCTTTCAATTTATCGTTCGTTTATCGTTCAGCTGGCAGATTTTCAAAACTGTTCCTTCGATTTTTCGGCTCTGAAAAGTTGAAAACGATTTTCTATTTGTGCCCATTAACTGGACGAAAAACGGACGATTGGACCAAATGACAGATGTTCGAACGATTTTTCGGCAGGTGTATGGCCAGCATAACAAATGAAGAAAAAGTCCAAAAAAATTTCTTCCACATGATAATTACTCCCTCCGCCACCAAAGTAGTGATGCGACCCCCACCGAATCAAGAATGCCTTTTTACCAGATAAACTGGACCTCTTGGATGAGAGTTTAGTAACACTTACAGGTTAAACTCAGGCAGGGCTTTTTATTCCTCCAAGATGGATAAACGATTATGGATGCAGTCTCCCTTGAGAGCTATGCAGCATATTGTCCAACTTCAGATCTTCTCGCATAGTGACATTCCCTAAAAAAATAACAAAAAACTCTCCATAGTGTAAAACCGCTTTAAACTTTATTGACTATATAAAATATTGCACTTACAATTGTGCGGCATGAAACTGCATGTAAACAGTATAGCTGGCTGGCTAGTACACACTCGCCATCCTCCTGGGATCACAATACGCGGTAAAGTCAGCATGCCGCTCAATCTCACGCTTCGTCACAATCTGATGTCCTCCTGGGGCACGGGCGGCGTGTTGACTCACCACTCTCAAATGAACAGCAACCACGCCTCAGTCTGAGCCTCGGGCAGTCCACGCAAGTTCAGCCATCTTAAAAGAGGGAAGTTATCCCATCCTTACTGGCCTCACCTCCAGTGTATTTCATATGGAGTCGCCAAACTATCAAAACGCCATCTACTCAAATCGAGGCGACAAAGAATTGACACAAAAATTGCCATGAAGTCAAAAATTACAAACTTAATTTAATACATGGCCCTCGATACTCGAATCTGAAAGATCTATCAAATAGTCGATCTCAGGATTAAACCCTGAAACCAAACAAGGAAGATGTCAGGTAAGATGGTACCTAACACACGATCATTGCCCAAAATATGCCCATGTTTTTGAATGAGGCATTTTACGCTCTGATGTTTGGTAGAAAAGGTGGTGATAAAAGAAACTATATGTGAGATCTTATCTCTCTTTTTTTTTTTTTTTTCAAGAGATCTGCCCTATTCATTTGAGCAACCTAACGCAAAATATTCTGAAGAGAAGGAAGGTCATAACTCTTCTCCACAAATCTCTGAGTAAAAACCTCGGCTTGTGTTAAAAACTCACTCACCTCAGTGCAATTGTGCCTCAACCTCATACACATGGTGACAACTATCGACAGGAATATAAGAATTCCTGTCGGTAGGTTTAAAGTATGTTGCGGTAACAAACTCATCACCCCTAATGGAAATAGTGAGGTCTAAAAAATGTATTGCCTCCTAATCTGCTTTATAATTCAGGTGTATCCCTCTGTTGTTAGTATTCAGATAGCTCATGAATTGTGTCAGCTCCGGACCTCCACCATCCCATAGGGGGAGGACGTCATCTATATACCTTGCCCACAGTACCACCTGGGGTCTCTGTTGGGCATAGATGACATCCTCCTCCCACCGGGCCATAAGGAGGTTTGCAAGACTGGTGGCATATTTAGCCCCCATTGTTACACCCCCATCCTGACGAAAAAACTGATTGTCAAAGTAAAAATAATTAAGCGTAGCCAATAAATTTCAAAAATTCCATAATGAAAGACACCTGATTAACAGGTAGGCCAGAATCACATTCTAAATAAAACCTAACTGCAGCTAAACCAAGGTCATGAAGGATAAACTTAAAAAGTGAGGTAACATCTCCTGTCACCAACCACAGTCTCTCTTTGGGTACATAACTTGACAGTAAATTATTAACATGTCGAATATCCTTAATAAAGGAGGGCATCATTTGCACCAAAGGCTGGAGGTAAAAATCAATGTACCTGGTCGTATGACCAACTCTTTGTTATTGCACAAAGAGTCGAGACTAGCCTCTATATCTTTTCCCATCCTGACATTTCAGGTGTAATTACATGTAATGGAGTGAATAATAGCAGTACCCTGTGAAGCAGATCAGATAACTCCATTGAGCCTAGTCTTGAACAGCCAGAGCAGTTCATACAACAGCAGGTATGGGGGTCTATGACTTAGGTTATTTGCTAACGGATTTCCTTTCTCTGTAGTTCTCTGAAGGCAGATGATTAGATGACTGGAGGTGGGGCCCCCTTTTTTCTGTAGTTTACTGATGCTGGCAGCAGGTGAGATGGCAAGCTTCTTGGCAACTCCTCAGCAGATTTGGGGGATGGGGGCCTAGTTCACCAACAAGCGTGTCAGAGTGGGCACTGGAACAGCCAATTATGCAGCGAACTCTGCCCGATCCAGCCTCCTGGTCACTGGATGTGGCAGGGTCCAGCTAAACTCAGCACAGGAACAGCTCAGCAAGCACAATACAGCACAGCACTTCTTCTTCATCTCTCCCTCCAGTTGGCGAGTTCTCCAACTACCCCATTCTTTCCCGGGCTTTCCTTTTTATATGACCCCTCCTGCTCTCAGGTACACCTGGGCAATCTAGTTGCTTCCCAAACATGGTAGCTGTCCAGATCCTCCCCCAAACTATATCTCCCATGGTGCCACTGCTTAATGCCAGGTACTGGCTAAATAAAGCACAATTGTTACTGCCATCTTGTGACAGAAAAAGACTTCTGCAACCAGTAACATTACTATCTGTTACACAAGTTACAATGATTTAATGGATAGCTAACTATGGTGGACACCAAGCCAAATTTTCATAAAGCACAGCTCATCTTAGCTATAAAAGGTAATCCTTTAATCCATTGCTGGAGTCTTCCATGAGCCAACTGTTTTGTGCCTTCAGCACTGGGTTGGAGCCTAAGCTATCACTGGTAACGGCTGTCCTGACAGCTTCTCTATACAGTAGCACATAGAAGATCACAATTTGCACATGGCAACTGAAGACCTCTTATGTGTGCATCTAGATACAGTAAGTAATGGAAGCCAGGGATGGACAGGGAGCATTTTCAAAGGAAGTAAACAATAGCTAACTACATGTTCCTGTACTGATGTGTATTGTAAAGCAATTCACTCAGTAAAGAAAAAAACACAAGTGTGACGGTATCACTGTATCTCACCGCCTTGTAATTACTTAATCCCCAATAGTTGAAGAATCCCCAATTCGCCAAATAAGAAATCGCTGGTATCGCTGAATAATTCCACACATGAGCCAAAGCTGACTGCTGGAACGCACTTTACTGGAAGCCACCACAGGCATTTCAAACTACAATTTATTTTATCCCCTGCCCCCATGCAAGGGAGACACCCACAACAAATACACATTAACCAACAACACAAAGGTTACAATCCACATAAAATTCCCCCCCCCCCCCCTCTGTCTGTGATGTAATTATGGTAAACAATGGTTAACATAATTATCACAGGCAGGAAAAATGCAGTTTTACCCACATGCTGTAACTTTATAACTATACATCCAATCTTTATACAAATACATATTCACAATCAATCCATTTAGGGGAACAACATATTAAAAAAATGGCACGAATCGGACCATGGGTTCCAAAGTTAGTACAAGTCTATTTGGCCTGGCAGTACACATTGCTTGTCTGCCCAAAACTGGTTCTACACAGTCTTTTGTCCTGGAGACAATTGAGAAGTGATCCACTCATCTCCCAAGGACAGCAAAATACATGATACTATATAACTATGCAGCTTATTGCATAAAACAGGTACATTCAACATATCCCCAGATAGCTTAGATCTGAGCGCACATTATTACTGAATGGCGTTCAGATCACATACGTATGGATTCAACAGCAGGGGAAAAACAAGTGTTTCAACATGGGACCATAATCACATGGTAAGAGGCTGACAAGTAGTCCTCTTCAGGTATTCGTGGCAACTCAAAAGAGGGGAGTTTGTCACAGACATATAAACTAATCCTCAATATAGTCTTTTAAGCAGGGAGCGGAAACATGCGGACAGACATAGAAGGGCATCCTTCACAACAAGGTTAAGGTGTTTTCTGATAATCAGTAAGGTTCTTCTCTTGGTAAACTTCTCTACTTGAGCTTACATGTAGAGAAAAACACTATATGTAGATTTAGCTACTATGAGGGTATAGCAGGATAAGCAGTATATTGCTGAATGCGAAAACATGTATTTTTTATGTATCAAGTGATATACAATGGGACAGAACAAATATGGAGACATTTTAGAAAAGCTTATATCGAAAATGCCAAAGACCAATACAGTGAGTATAGTGACTCTGCAACCAATCATAGATCAGAAAAGGAAACAAAGGGCTGCCCACCAATGGTAGATGACCCTTTGTTTTTTGCATTGGCACATAGAACAGGGAGCAAGGACAGGCTTCTCTGGCCGGCACCTGGGTTTACCTGCAGCTGGGGAGAATTTTGGAATTTGGAGTGGCATGGTTTTCTTGCAATTTCATGAACACAGATCAGCTTTCATTGGGCATTTGTTTGTGCCAGTGGTTGGCAGGATATTCTGGGTGAGATTGTTCCTCTAAATCTGCTGAATAGTGGATTATAAATGTCTGGATTAAAACAAAGTGGAGCAGATAGGGGGTAGCCTCTATAAATAGCCAGCAGACATTAGACGGCATCTGGCTGTGCATGTACCATCTGGTTGTGAAACAATCTCTTAACTGAGTGATTGTGGCACAAGCAGAAGAAAAGGAGGAACAGTAATAATGATTGGCAAGGAAGAATCCAACACAGCCAGTACACTTTCTCCTAAGTAAGCTTGAGTAGAAGATATTTGCTTTGGTAAGCTGTGGCCTGCAGATGTACAATCATTTCCCAATCCAACCGTAAATGGCAAAGGTTCTCTGATGGCTGTAAGCACCTTTAAAGTTGAACTCCAGACATTAGTAGATTTATATAATTTGTGGTTGTTTAGGATTATATTTAAATAAAAGTTCTAATGTACACTAAATGCCCTTGAAAGCCCAAATATTACTTTATGATGTGGTGTTGACATCAATATTGTTCTGTGCTTAGCCTTTGCAGAAAACATTATTGTGGGAGGGACCTAGCAGTTCCACCCACTACAGGCTGCTTGCAGAAACGTAAGAATTTAAGGGGGGTGTATACAAGACCAGTCACCCTGCACATGGAGTGACAGCAACAATGACTGTTATTTTATTACAGGAAGCCCCTGCACAGGGACAAAGTTCAGGAGTTGTTCCCTGCTGAATTACTAGACAGATACACAAAGGGCACCAAAATTCAAGCAAGAGTACACTTGGCTCTTTTAAAAGCCTTCTTTTTAGAGCCTGGCTCTTTTTAGAGTTATTGCCTATTTAGATTATATTTGCTCACACTTAGGTTCAGATCTAACAACACTAAATAAATCTGGTTCGCAATATCTTTTTGGCCAGTTTCACCCTTAAAGGGGAGCACTGAAGTTAAACAAATGCCCCTGTATGGAGCTGTGTAGAAAGGTGGAGAAGCCTCAGGAAGGCAGTTGCAATTCCAGGGAAAATAGTGACCATGTGTAACACCCTCCTAGATAGGCGCTAGAATTAGGTATACTTAGTTCTGGCTCACTGTGTTCAGTGGAGATGCATTTTTCTTGTTAGGTAAATTTAGCTTGTCTCACTGTAATTAATGCAGCTGCATGTGATGTGTGTTATGCCCCATACACACGTGCAGATTATCTGCAGACTTTTGTCTGCAGACTTACCTTTTCTATGTAGTGCAAGGGCCTGCCGGATTGCATACAAATTGAAAGTGTTTAGGTTTGACCTCATATTATATGGTTTTGGTAAGTCTGCAGACAAAAGTCTGCAGATAATCTGCACGTGTGTATGGGGCATTAGGTCTGCTCAGTATTTCAGCTGCTGCTGGTTTGCCTGCTTCCTCTGGTTTCCTCTGGAGAACAGTAGAATCCTCTGGAACATAGATGCAAACAGCAGTATGAATATTTTATTGCCCTGGCCAATCCCAGGAAGGACCTAGTCAGCCCAGCTGTTTTATACTATATACGCTATTCTTTCACGGATGTCTGTAAGTGTATCAGCTACTTTTAAAATAAATTGTTTTTAGCAATATTAAGCTATATATGGTATATAAAGGGGGATTAACCGCACTAAAGGAAGTAAATAAAACAGCAGCAACTTCCAGTGTGACCACACCCTAAGAAATATTTGTAATTTAAGTTGCGCTAAGTATGATCAATGGAGGTATAAAGTCCACAAAGTCCCAACAATAAATGAAGATGACAAAATCCTGGACTAAACTCAAAGCCACCGCTGCATGACTCTGATCTTGCGAAGATTGGTGAACTTTTGGATAATTCCAAGGACCAGTCTTTCAAGTCCATGGTCGGACCCCCAAAGTATTGATATCATACAGGCGTGGCTGATTAATAGATCTGGTAAGAGGCGACCCCTACTGGTGCTTTCTGGCATTGAATCCTGTTATCACATTGGATTGAATTGTACACACTTGTTTTATATTTCATTTGGTAAGAGGCTGATCTAGCTGGTGATGGTTCAACACTCACTTTCTTCATCATTGCTTTTCTTCACTTGTGCTTTCTATTATTGTCGTCTGGTAAGAGGCAACTTCAGCTGGAACACATCAATTGTTTTGTTTGCATTTACCCTTATCTGTCTCTGGTAAGGGGTATTTATCACTTTATCATTCTTTTTATTTACATTAGTTCACTGTTTACAGTGATCCTTGGTGGTGGTGGTTCATTCCACACACAAATCTTCCATTACACACTGTGGTGGTAATATACCTAGTTGTTGGGTTTTACGCTATTGCGTATTTTTACATTTTTTTCATGATCCAATGACCATTGAGTTTACGTGGGCCTGGATCTTCTATCAAGGTGACAAGACATAAGAGAGCATCTGCTTCTTTCTTACCTTTATCTGGTAAGCGCATACCCTTAAGGGAGTCCGGTCCAGGATTATATCCAGGATTTTGTTATCTTCATTTATTGTTGGGACTTTGTGGACTTTATACCTCCATTGATCATACTTAGCGCAACTTAAATTACAAATTAAGCTATATATGTCCCCCTTTTTTTCTGATACACCATCCATTGTTTGGAAGTGGAGTCTTTGACTGATCATATCTGCTGGAGATCTACACGTTGTCCATCGTGGTCGGTGAATCCTGTGGGGACACTCCATCACTCTTTCAAGCCTGTTTGACCCCTATACTATAAGGTATTTGGGGTCCCATCCATTTGGTGAGCGCAATCTATTTTCTACCTTCACTGGTGTGGGGATTTGCTGCACAACTAATTTACATCATTTTTTCGTGTTGGATTTATTTTTCATCACCATTTATACGTTTTTTATTTCTATGGAATTTTTTGATTGGACTTTATATGTTGTCGGACATTATCATTATCATTAGCGCTACACATTTACATCTTCTCTTGGTTTTACTGTTCATCACTCCTTTGTCTAGTGATTGGTGTTAGCTGCTTTTTACACTTTTTGAGTTAGCGCAGTAATTTTGTTTTTACATTTGTTCAGCCTAGAGGACTTGCTGCCATTTGGGCAGCGCTGCCATGCGTTTGCTGTTTGTTAGAGGCCTCAGGTCAGTGACATGGTCCTGCATTCTGAAGCTACAGAGAGCTGACTGAGGGGCTTTTGTCTGAAGATTTAGTCTGGTATCACAGGAGAAAGGTGTCGCGTGGATGTTGGAAGGAGGCAACCAACTTTCCATGCACATTTGTAAATACAGATTGCTGTGAGAGATCTTAGAGACTTTTGGGCTGCTGCCACCCCTCTTGTGTTAGAGAGTCAGCTGTGTGTTTGACCAAAGGGAACATCGGCTGGTGTCCTGAAGAGCTTAGTCTATCTAGTTCTCTGTGAAGGGACTCTGCTCTGGTTGCTCTAAAGAAAGAAGAAAAGAAGCATGCTTTTTACCTGCTCTACTACAAAGTGAAGTCTACAGTTTGCTATTGCAATGACTTCTGCTTCAGCTTTACAGAAACTTGTACATAGTTATCTTTTCGGAGTATCCCACTCTGTTCCCTCAACCCTATCCCAGTTATTCAAAAAACAAAAAGAGCACCCCTAGACTGGTTATTGAGGCAAAGAGTGACTGTGAACGTATTCCTGGCTGCAGGGCACTCTACTGGGAACAGAACCTGGGCAATTTCCATTGGCTCCTTTAGGTGTAGCGCTACACATGCAAGATTTTGTAGCCTTACTTTTTGATTACTAGGAACCCTTGGGACTGCCGTGTGCTGCTCTACAGACAAATGGTTGATTTACAGCATTTTCCTAGAACTTAGTGAATAAGGTGAAGCTCTGCTGACTTCCATCCTCCAATCATGTACAAGCACAAATGTTGCATTTTTAAATTTCCTTGCTCGTGATTGGGTATTCTGTGCAAAGTGAAATTTCCCTTCATTCACTAAGCGCTGGGGAAAATTCCTCTGCCATGCGAGCAACTTAAAAGCCTTTAGAAAATCAACCAGCTTGGATCATGAATTGAATCTATTTTCTAAAGTCTATGAGAACCATTTAACAAAGAGTTGGTTGCTAGGCAGCAAAAGTGTGAAATGCTTTCAAAGTCTTAGGGCATTTAGCTGTATTTTGATACACTCTAATGGAATAAAATCTTCAAAGTTTGCAGAATGAAGTGGGTGTTGATGTCCTCATTTTGATCTGATTTATGCTGAACTCTACCGTATTTACCACAAATACACGCAACTGTTCAGAACTGATTCACGTCAACAGAATGTTTGTTTTGTAGGACTTTTTTCACATCCACCTGTCAGATGACAAACAAGGGAGACGATATCTGGAGCTGACATATGCAGGAGGAGTGCTGAGAGATGAGTGGGTCCTCGCAGATGCTGGCGTTACTCTTTGTTCTACTATTAAATGTATTATTAAGGTAAAGATTGGCCGTTCATAATGTGTGTGGGCATACATTATTTGTTAGTGATGTTTATTCACTCACTAAAAGCTAAATAAAGAAAAACTATAACATCTACAATTTCTTGTTGATTTAGGCTTCACGCACGCAGGACATTTTGCAAACTTTCTTCAAAGCCTCTCCTCCTGGTAGAAGCATTTTGGCAGAAAAAACGCCTGATGCTTGTAAAAGTGTCTACAGCTTTTACAAGCTTTTAGGAGCATTTATGGGTGTCAAGAGCTTGGGTGTTAACTTAATTTTTTAATTTAATTGGCCAGAACAATAATTTATTCTGGCTATTTAAATGAATAAATGCTCAAGTGCTAAACAAGCCTAGTGTTTAGGTACGTTTAGCAGCATCAAGCATTTTTTCTGCCCAAACTCTGCTGCTCTTGGACCCACTAGTAGTGGGGTTGTTTTCCTGCCTCTAAAAGCTCCTGCCACTAAACACTGCTTAAAGCCTATGTTTGCATGGACACAAAGGCTAACATGCAGGGGAGTTTAGAGGCAGGAAAAAAAAAAAAAAACGCCAGACGCCCCTAGAAGCAGCTGTTTAAATGGTCAGTGTGCATGAGGCCTAAAGTTGACCTCAGGAAACCTAAAAATTCTCCCTTGCATGGGTTAAGGCTTGTTTAGTGCAGAGGACAGTAACTGCATGTTTACTTACCCCAGTTCTCTGCTCCCCTGGCAGGGGGCGCTCTCCTACTGTCTCTTGGCGTTCTCCTGTCCATTGCAGGGCTATGGTTCCAGCATCTGTCTTGATGATATCAGAGGAACTTAGACTGCCGGAGCACAGGGGGGAAGAGGCTTCAGGGAGTGGTCTAGCAGCATGAAGGAGCCTGCAGGAGCAGAGGCTTGGGTAAGGTAAAGTGCTATTCTTGATCCCCTAGGAATAAACAAATCCCACTGCAGTGGAGGACCTTTTTAGTTTTCTGGATTTCAGCTTTTAAGCACCATGTTGAAAAACAACACACACAAAAAAGGGACATAGAATGGATGAGGAGAGGATGGGCAGAAATGGAAAACCCTATGAAGAAGAATGGAATTGAAGCTGCCATTGCAAACCTTTCCTTTTGTAAATACTAGTCTCTGGATGTCATGCTGATCCAATAACTTTAATTGTTTCTCTCTAAAGTCTAACTTCTCTCTGACTTTCCTGAAATGCATGATTATCCAGGTCATCAACCTCAACTATCGAAGTCAGAGACAGTCAGGCAACAGGCTTTTTCAGAAGGTGGTCAGCAATGGCAACCTTCATATTTATCTTAGTGTGGGTTTTTTTCACCAACAAATATGTTAGGCCTTTGTGAATTCTGCTTAATGTGCTATTTTTGTAGATCTTTTATGTTTTTGCCTCATTTCAGGGCCCATTATCTTTTCTAGCTGTAGAAATGAACAGAGGGTGCTGTTGTAATATTGTTTTGTTAAATGATCTGTGTTCATAGTCAATTATAAATAGCTGGAACCTCAAAACTGTTTATCAAACTGGTATGTGTGTGCTTTTAGAAGAGCGTAGTGGTGACAATGGATTGTAAGTGGACTGATGCACATGGTCACATGACCAGAGATGTATAGTAACTAAGTAGAACTACTTCACTACTGTACTTAAGTACCGAAAGGCAGTATCTGTACTTTCCTAGAGTAGAATTTTTTTCTCCTACTTCCACTTTTACTTCACTACATTTTTTCAATGATTTCAATACTTCTACTCCGATATTTTTTTTGTGCTGCATAGTTACTCGTTACTATTATAAAAATTACCACTGCCAGAACAGTAGATGGCAGGTTTCATGAAGCTCAAAACGTGTATTATCAGCGCATACGAAAATAAATGCTACTGTATGTATAAATAAAAGCTGCATTTGAAATAATAAAAAACAATATGATGTTCAAACTTCTAACTTCTTTCTTTAATAACTACATAACACAGTACTTGTACTTTTACTTTCAGTACTTGAGTAGCAATTTTTTTTTCAAAACTACTGGTACTTTTACTTTCAGTGCTTGAGTAGTAAAATTTAAAAAAAAACAACTTGCAATACTTAAGTACAAAAATGTTGAATACTTTAGTACTTCTACTCAAGTCACTTTTTGATCGAGCACTTCCACTTCTACTCAAGTCACTTTTTGATCGAGCACTTGTACTTTTACTCAAGTATGGGTTTCGAGTACTTTATACAACTCTGCACATGACTGTGAATGGAAATCATTGCAGTGATACGTTTTATCTAAAGTTCAGCAAACAGGTACATACACAGATTAAACCCATATGAGAGAACTATTCTACCCGTCAAATGTCCTTTGGCCATGCCCATTGGCCAGGCTTCTGTCGTACTGGCTGCTGTACACACAGGCCAAATGTCAGACGGTTTCTATTGAACTGGCCGATGCCGCCCGACATTCGGCCCCTGTGTACTAGGCTTTAGACCTGGTTCACACTAGTGCGATTTCAGATGCACCTCAAATCACATGAAAATGTAAATCACATTGTTTTTCAATGATGTCTGTTCACATCAATGCAGTGCAGAGGGATTCCAGCACACATCTGGCCCAATAGAATATGCGAACCACATCCAAGTTGCATCACATAATCGCACTGACAGTCGAAGCAAAATTTGATTGCAGCAGTGTGAACCCAACCTCACAGGTCTCCTCCTTTCCCTTAACTTGAAACTGGAAAGTGAAAATAGAAGCAGCACACCAACGATCTGTCACTCTGCCCTCTCCTCCTATCAGCATAGCTCCTTGCACTGCAGCACACCTAACTGGCTCCTTCTGTTGCTTCTCCCTTTCCCTCTTTGAGCTTTGCTGAACAGACTGTACAGTAACTGAATGTGACTGATATCGAGTCAGTTTCAGGCACATGTACTGCTTGCATTAAAAATACACTTAATAATACAGATCTGCAATATTTGGTGGTTTCTATATCTTTCTGGAGTTCAGCTTTACTAGATAAAAAAACGTTCTCTATTTTAGAGCGAGAAAACTGTCCCAATGACACAAGCCCACATATAGAAGTGAATGAATGGAAGTTGAAGAGGTCACAAATGAGTATTGTTTTTAAGTTATGTTGGCAGCTAATAAAATGTGTATAAGCATGCTTTATTTTGATGACCTATAAAAAAAAACACCACAGAAAAAAGGAAGTCTCATGAATTCTTAACGGCAAGATGCTGTGTGCATTGCTTAATGGACAATTTTTCTGCATCCCTGCATTTCCTGTTTTGTGCGTGCACTTCATGGTTTTCTCTCTACTGTTAACAGAACAACTAAAGCACAGGCTTGACTAAAAATAGGAATAATTGATCTCTGTAATTAAATAGACTGGTATTTTTCTTTATTGATCGAAAATGTAGTTTGCTTTATTTTTGGCCTGGTCGGAGTTTGGAAAATGGCCATTTGTACAGATTATGTTCTCCTTTTCTCATAAAAATGTTTTGTCTATTTTTATCCCAGTTTGTTTTCCAGCTCCTATTTGTCAGGCGACAGGGTGTTATAAAGCCCACATATTATCATTATGCATTATGTGTATATGGCCTTTATGGCTTATTTTTATTTTCCTTCAGATATTTTAAAGTTTAGAGCTTTGTTCTGAAAATAATCTATGGGATTGCATTTGCAGTGCGGACGGCGCCATAATAAAATAGGTCTACTATTAAATAGGCTTTATAGGGGCGGCAACTTCCTCCACGTTGCTGTCCCTATGGAAACAAATACTATGCCGATCGCATAGTACTGTGCATGCGCGAGATTTCGCGCTGGATTCACCGGCCTCCGCCCACTACAATCAGGAAGCAGGGCAGACATTTCCCCACAGCGGACTCGGCGAACCAGCTCAGCAGAAATTTTATAAAGTAAGATTTTATGCTTGCAAAACTATTATTCCAATGTATAAACAATATTAGTGGATATATAGAGGTCGGAGGGTAACTGTTTGGGGGACAGTAAAAAAAAAAAAAAAGATTCTGTGGCCGGAACTCCGCTTTAACTGCTCACCCTAGATTTAGGGGGCATGGAAAAGAAGATTTACCTACCCGATCATCCACTCCTGTAGGCTCCTCTGCACTGCTAGTGTCTTTTTACCTGTGTTCCAGCGGACTAAGGTCCTGACGTCCTCAAGATAAATGCAAGGTCCAAAGAAAAAAAAGTGCAGCATCAATGCATATTACGATTAAAAAGCAAAATGCAAACTCACAGAAATATAGAATCAAAGAGTGAAAAGGGGATTTTTTTGTCAGCCAGAGATCTGGGGAGTAATGCACTACATCCCAAAAATTCCAAAGTATATGAAAGAGCAAAATTGGGGGATTTTTAAGATGACAGACACAGTGAACTACATCATGGTTTACAATTCATATTGAATTTAATTTACAAAGTTTTTAAAATACTTAGTAAAAAAGACTAAGAATTAAGATCACGTGTGATCCAGGTATATGGTACAGCGATTATTGCTCAACATGTTTCGCCAAAAGATGGCTTCTTTAGGAGACTTTTTTTCGAAAGTACGTTTTGTAGTAAGAGGGGTCTCTTATGGCTATCCATTGTAATTTTGATGTAAATAAATTAACTATGTATAAATAACAGGACTGCATGTCCCTATATTATTTTATTTCTAAATGTGTTCTTTATATTTACAGTGAATATTTTGAACAGTAATTAAAAAAGTCTCTTGAAGAAGCCATCTTCAGATGAAACATGTTGAGCAATAATCGCTGTACCATATACCTGGATTGCATTTGATCTTTATTCTTGGTCTTTTTTTACTAAGTATTTTAAAAATGTTCTAAATAAAACATTTTTAACAAAAAAAAACCAGGAGTGCTTTATCTGAGACAATGGAGATACAGTTACAGTTATACACAGTGACATGTTACAATGCCTGACATGTCAAACTAATGAAACACATAGAAGAAGAGCACAGCTAAAGAAGTGAGAACACAAATATATCACTAAGGGTGTAGCCAGTATAGATAATGTAAAAATAAAATGTAGTGTCATATAAAGAGAACAAAGCGAAGTTGTACCAAAGAGGGAGGGAAGGAGGGGGGAGGAAGGGTAGACAAGGGGAAGAATTGGGGGGGGGGGGCCCAATGAGGCACCATGTAGCACGAGTCAGACCCGGTACCACCTTATAGGCCTTCGCCCCTCTATCTACCAGGTTACGCAAGTCAGATAAGGATCCCAGGAAGGCCGCCTCTAGGCATATCGCCGCATTAAATTTAGTTTCTTCAAACCATCAATGGACTGACACTAAAACCGCCGCCCAGAAATATATTTGAAAGTTAGGAAGGGCTAATCCTTCCAGATTAGTAGGGAGCCAGAGAGTTTTTTGCCAATCAGGGAGTTACACCATTCCAAATAAAGGAACCCACAAACTTATCGATGTCCCGAAAAACGAATTGGGGATCTGAACTGGGCAATTTCGAAAAATATAGTTAAATTTAGTTAGCATCTATATTTTGATGAGATTAATTCTCCCCAAAAGGTTCAGTGGGAGACCGGCCCAGGAGGAGCATTGCACCTTCAGTGCTGAGAATAGGGGAAAAAGATTTCTATCAAAATAGTTGAGTAACAATATAGCCACTTGAACCCCCAGGTACCTGAATTCCTCTACCTATCATAGGGGGGATGGACACGTCAGCCTTATTGATTCCTCATCAAGGGGAAAGAGAACTGACTTGGACCAATTCAATTTGATACCAGAGAAGGTTCCAAAGATGTCGAAAATCCGCAGGGCAGCCAGGAGTGACAGGCCCTGAACTTAGCATCACCTAGTGCTGACCTCTGTGTCACTACAGACCTCTAAACTCTGCATCATTTACTACTGACTCCTGAACTGAGCATGACCTGCTTCTGACCCTGAGCTCAGTGTCATTTACTACTGGCCCCCTGACCTCTCCATCTCCATCGGTCATTACTGACCCCTGAAATTTCTATAATTTACTACTGAACCCTGAACTCCTCTTACTACCAATATCTGAACTCAGCAGCATCTACTACTGATCTCTCAACTGTGCCCCTCATACTACAGACCCCTGAACTCTGCATCACTTACTACTGACCCCTGCACTCTGCGTCACTTACTAGTGACCCCTACACTCTGCATCACTTATTACTGACCCTTGAACTCTGCTTCACTTATTACTGACCTCTGAACTCTGCCCTAATTACTACTGACCCTTGAAATCTGCTTAGCGTATTACTGAACTCTGCCCTAATTACTACTGACCCTTGAGCTCTGTGTCACTTACTACTGACCGCTAAGCTCTGTTTAACTTACAACTGACCTCTGAACTCTGCCTCACTTACTACTGACCTTTGTACTCTGCATTACTTACTATTGACCCCCCCGAACTCTGTGTCACTACTGATCTCTGAACTCTTACTACTGACCTCTGAACTGTGCCTCACTTACTATAGTGTTCAGGGATCAAAAGTAAATGATGCAGAGCTCAGTGGTCAATTATTGATATAGAGTACAGTGTGCAGCGGTCAGTATTAAAGCGGAGTTCCACCCTGGATTTTTTTTTTTTTTTTTTAATACCCCCGGGACAGTCAGGGCTAGTGCATTCCACAATGGCTAGCCTCTGATCTGTCCCGGGTTGCACTTACCTGCAAGACGAAATACTTACCTTGCAAACGTCTTGTCCAGCGCTGCCATCTCAGATGTGGGCAGCTTGAAGCCAGCGCGTCCTCTTCGGCGTCTTCTTCCGCCTTCTGTGGTCCCACGATGCTCTGCGCCGGCCCCGACGTCACTTCCGGGTCGCGCGCGTCACCCCTCCACAGCTTCTGGGCATGCCCAGAAGCTGTTTAGAAGGGGATGACGCGCGTGACCCGGAACTGACGCCGGGGCCGGTGCAGGCGCAATGATTCCTGGGAGCTATGACGTCCAGCTCCCAGGAATCATTGCAGAGCCAGGAAGTGACGACGGGCCGCGGCCGAGGAAGGAGGAAGAAGGAAGTAAGGTAAGTATATTTTCTTCGCTACGAGGTAAGTAAAAAAAAAAAAAATATGCGATTATCCATTTCTTTTTCAGGTGACCCGGAGCGAGAAGATGGAGGTAAGTATAAAAATAGGGTGGAACTCCACTTTAAGTGACTCTCTGTCATACAGTATTGTGAAACAGCTGCCTCCCTGCACAGGTATCTCTGTTCTTCTCCCTGGACTCCTGACAGTACTTACTTGTACTGCAGTTCTGATTTCCTCCTTTTCTGTGGTCCAGTAGGTGGGCTACATCTACATCTCAGACAATCACAGCTCTGCTACAGGAACCAGACTGCCCCCCAACTCCTAGGCCAACCTTTAGCATCTGCTCCCTCCCTGTCATAAACAGTGTTTCTGCTGCATCTGCCCGGGACAAGCATAGCTGCAACAGAAACACACAAGGGGGAACTAAATGGTGTTTCCCCACAGTTGTTGTGCAATGTGTCATTCCTGTTGGGGCCAATGTGCTCTGCTATCAGATTGTAGCCCATATGTTCCTAAAGTTGTGTGTCTAGTTCACAAATACAGAACTACAGTGTACACAGCAATTTACAAACTCACTGTTTAAAAGTAAGGGCAAAATGCGTGACGGAAGAATAATACATGACCTATTAACAAGAAGTTATGGAACTCGGTGCCTGCGAGAGATTTCAGTCTAAATAGAGTAGTAGCAAACAGACACATTAGGAAAGGTAAAATGCAACTCTAATAAAAATGCATCTCAGGTGATTTGGCCTTTCAAATCTTCAATAAGAGCGCATTCTCTGGATAATAATATAGACTGAGAAAGGTTTTAAGTGGGACACAACCCTGGCTCTGAAAGCTGCTGATGAAAGGCAGACTAGGAAATAAATGTTTAAACCAAATTGGCTGCTATTAAGTATATTAAGGAAAAGGGAGAGATTGGCGCAATCAGAATGTTAAAACTGCTGCAGTAATCTATGCATTGGGCAGATATGGCAAGGTTGATTTCAATGAAAACAAGGTCCAGTGGCATTTGCTATGCACTTTGATGGCTGCCTCCAGTGAAGGGTGAAGTTACCCTGTATAGATCCAAGAGAAGAAGATCTAAGTGTAGCAATATAAAATTTAATAACAATTTAATAGAGTACTACTCACAAGAGTATGGTAAAAACAGGCATCTCAACAGAGTGGAGGATTTTGGCAGAGTTCATCCAGGGGGTCCTTCCGTGATCCTGGCGGAGCCGGTGCTATGGAGGATGAGCTGCAATCTCCTGGCAGGGGACGCGCTGATCGCTCGGTGGTGGTTTAGCAGCGTGGGTCCGTAGGTAGGAGGGCCGTGATGTCACTTCCTGGAGACACTGTGCAATCGAACGGCGACGCGTTGCGGAGCATGCGCTCCTTCTTCAGGCCGTGCAGGGGCCATTTTGGATATGGGCTTATATGCCAGTGGTTCGGGGAGCTTGGTTACGGTGGCTCAACAGGGACAATGTAAACCGATAGACCATACAGCAGCAAAGAGCCACAAAGATATGTGGGAGGCAGAGAACAGTAAGAGAGCTGGAAATAGACTGTTCAATGATAGAAAGAGCGAGTGAGAGGGAACAAGAACAACCTACAGATAATGTGTGACTAAGTGGGAGGACATGGAAGCCAATCCTGAATGAGCAAATGGTGCTCTAATGCCAAATAATAATAATAACAGTAATTATAAATAAAAATAAAAATAAAATTAAAAATAATAAAATTAAAAATTTTAATTTTAAATTTTAAATTTTATTATTTTTATTTTTATTTATAATCACTGTTATTATTATTATTTGGCATTAGAGCACCATTTGCTCATTCAGGATTGGCTTCCATGTCCTCCCACTTAGTCACACATTATCTGTAGGTTGTTCTTGTTCCCTCTCACTCGCACTTTCTATCATTGAACAGTCTATTTCCAGCTCTCTTACTGTTCTCTGCCTCCCACATATCTTTGTGGCTCTTTGCTGCTGTATGGTCTATCGGTTTACATTGTCCCTGTTGAGCCACCGTAACCAAGCTCCCCGAACCACTGGCATATAAGCCCATATCCAAAATGGCCCCTGCACGGCCTGAAGAAGGAGCGCATGCTCCGCAACGCGTCGCCGTTCGATTGCACAGTGTCTCCAGGAAGTGACATCACGGCCCTCCTACCTACGGACCCACGCTGCTAAACCACCACCGAGCGATCAGCGCGTCCCCTGCCAGGAGATTGCAGCTCATCCTCCATAGCACCGGCTCCGCCAGGATCACGGTAGGACCCCCTGGATGAACTCTGCCAAAATCCTCCACTCTGTTGAGATGCCTGTTTTTACCATACTCTTGTGAGTAGTACTCTTTTAAATTGTTATTAAATTTTATATTGCTACACTTAGATCGGCGCCCGGTCTTCCTTCTTCTTCTATTAAGTATATTAACAATTCCTTTCTTCTAGATAGGTACACTATGCCTGGTCCATCTTATCCCAATATACAGGTGCATCTCAAAAAATTTTAAAATTTAAAAAAAAAATTATTTCAGTAATTAAATTTAAAAAGTTCATATATTATATAGATTCATTACACACAGAGTGATATATTTCAAGCATTTATTTCTTTTATATTTGATGATTATGGCTTACAACTAGTGAAAACCCAAAATTCTGTATCTCAGAAAATTGGAATATTACATAACACCAATAAAAAATTATTTTTAATACAGAAATGTTGGTTTACTGAAAAGTTTGTCCATGTACAGTATAGTATGCACTCAATACTTGGTCAGGGCTCCTTTTGAATGAATTACTGCATCAATGCGACGTGGCATGTAGGCAATCAGTCTGTAGCACTGTTGAGGTGTTATGGAAGCCTAGATTACTTTGACAGCAGCCTTTTAACTCATCTGCATTGTTGGGTCTGGTGTCTCTCATCTTCCTCTTGACAATACCCCACAGATTCTCTATGGGGTTTAGGTCAGGCGAGTTTTTTGGCCAATCAAGCACAGTGATACCATGATCATTAAACCAGGTATTGGTAATTTTGGCAGTGTTGGCAGGTGCCAAGTCCTGCTGAAAACTTAAATCAGCATCTCCATAAAGCTGGTCAGCAGAGGAAAGCATAAAGTGCTCTATAATTTTCTGGTAGAGAGCTGCACTGACTTTGAACTTAATAATACACAGTGGACCAACACCAGGAGATGACATGGCTCCCTAAATCATCACTGACTGTGGAAACTTCACACTGGACCTCATGCAACTTGGATTCTGTGCCTCTTCAACATTCCTCCAGACTCTGGGACCTTGATTTCCAAATGAAATGCAAAATTTACTTTCATCCGAAAAGAGGACTTTGGACCACTGAGCAACAGTCCAGTTATTTTTCTCCTTAGCCCAGGTAAGAGGCTTCTAAAGTTGTTTCTGGTTCAGGAGTAGCCTGACACAAGGAATGCGACAGTTGTAGCCCATGTCCTAGATAGGTCTGTAAGTGGTGGCTCTTGAAGCACTGACACCAGCCTTAGTCCACTTCTTGTGAATACCCCCCAAATTCCTAAATGGCCTTTGCTTTACAATCCTCTCAAGTCTGCGGTTATCACTGTTGCTTGCGCACCTACCTTTTTCTACCACACTTTTTCCTTCCACCCAACCTTCCACTAATATGCTTGGATACAGCACTCTGTGAACAGTCAGCATTTTTAGCCAAGACCTTTTGTTACTTACCCTCTTTTTGGAGGGTGTCAATGACTGTCTTCTGGACAACTGTCAAGTCAGCAGTCTTCCCCATGATCTTGTGAATACCCCCCAAATTCCTAAATGGCCTTTGCTTTACAATCCTCTCAAGTCTGCGGTTATCACTGTTGCTTGCGCACCTACCTTTTTCTACCACACTTTTTCCTTCCACCCAACCTTCCACTAATATGCTTGGATACAGCACTCTGTGAACAGTCAGCATTTTTAGCCAAGACCTTTTGTTACTTACCCTCTTTTTGGAGGGTGTCAATGACTGTCTTCTGGACAACTGTCAAGTCAGCAGTCTTCCCCATGATCGTGTAACCTACTGAACCAGACTGGGAGACCATTTAAAGGCTCAGAAACCTTTACAGGTATTTTGATTTACAGTAATTAGCTGATTAGAGTGTGACACCATGAGTCTACAATACTGAACTTTTTTTTTTTACAATATTCTAATTTTCTTCATTTTGGGTTTTCACTAGCTGTAAGCCATAATCATCAAAATTAAAACAAGTAAATGCTTGAAATATATCACTCTGTGTGTAATGAATCTATCTAATATGAGTTTCACTTTTTTGAATTGAATTACTGAAATAAATTAACTTTGTGATGATATTTTAATTGTTTGAGATATACCTGTATACAAATAAACCAGTAATTCTTCATGTGGCCATATTATTATTAATCAAAATCTATAAAACAAAAAAAATATGAAGTTGGTATTTGACAAGCAGTACCAAACGCTGGCCCATATCATCAAATTTGTAACAGTTTTTTTGCCATGTATGTTAATTTCAAGCTATTCAAATTAGTCTTTAAAAATGTATATATCTTGTTATGATTTCAGGAAGAAGAAAAGCCGGCTCTATATGTACATAATGCAGTGACACAAGAAAAGGTCCCGATAATGGGAAATGTTCATCTTCTTTCTGAAACAGTTTCACAGCTGAAATCCTTAGTGTCTGTGAAATGTGGATTCCCAGTCAGTGTTTTCTGCTTGAGGACATTAGAAGGGAAAGAAATGTATGACTGTAACACCCTGAGCGATTACAAGCTGGAAATAGGTAAACAAGGATTTCTATTATACCTAATGCAGTTAGTCAAGTTCCCCTCTTCGCTCTCCTACAACAACTTTTATTTGTTATTCTGAAAACTGGCTTGGTTGTTTGCATCTGGTGCTAGAAATGTCAGAACACAAATGCTGCATCACTAGTAACTAGAACTTGTGCTATACAGTACTCTTATTACACACTTGATACTTCCTTAAGCTCCATAACTGAAGGCCAGTACCTTGGTACCAACTTGGGGCTGGAGGAATAATATTTGTATTGCATCTGCAGATTGTGGTTACAGTACTTTGCGGGCCCAAATGCAAAATTCTTTTACTATGAGTGCATTTTTACTTAAAAATGGAATATGCCTTTAAAGCTAAACTTTAGGCCAGTGGTCTCCAAACTGCAGCCCTTTGCTAGCATTTATCTGGCCCCTGGGGCAATATTCTTCCCACTCATATGAGGCACTGTTTCTCCCACTGACACCAATAGCAGGACATACCAATGGTGAGACACTATTCCTCCCAGAAACACCAATGATGGGGCACTATTCCTCCCAGGGATGCCAATGACGGGACACTATTCCTCCCAGGAATACCAATGATGGGGCACTATTCCCCCCAGGAATACCAATATTGGGGCACCATTCATGCTCCTACTGACCACAGGTGCTATTTAACTGGCCACCAACCCTGAGGCAATGTTTCTTCTTACTGATGCTGGGCAGGGGACATTTTTTACCCTCATTGGCTACAATCCGGCCCCCTAAAGTCTAAAGGACAGTAAATTGGCCCTTTGTTTGAAAAGTTTGGAGACCCCTGCTCTAGGCACATATAAAAGACAACATTGTGTGCAGCTCTGTAATCATCAATAAATTTTTATTTTTAAAATGCAAGCAGCAAAAGTACCTGACTTTGTTGAAACTTGTTGAAGTTTGACCACCTGTGGTCACTGAACATCATGGCTACAGTCTGAGAGAAAAAAAGCAGTACAATGAGCACACCAGTACATGTTCTGACAATAAGCATGCTGATAGGAAGATAAAGCAGAGTGACAAAGACAGGGGGTATCGAATGTTGGGGCATAGGTTGGGATTTTAAGGGTACTGTTTTAACAACCAATATATCACGAAGAAAGTGTATGATCTGCAATTTCTCTAAAAAGTGTATCTTTATTATATACAAACATTTCCCGACAATGGGATACACAAAATTAATAAATCAAACAAACATGGTACCAGACAATGTATAAAATATGCCATAGTAGCAAACATTACAGTGTCAGCATAAGGTCAAATCCTTAAGATGATGGAGGCTTGACACATGGACTAGTGAAGATACCCACTAAGCCATCCGGAGACCCGAATTCAACGGGACACCTCTCCGGGGTTAATGTATTGGTCCCTAGATCCAAGTTGTCGTTTTTCCATCATCTGACCAGTATGCTAGTTTTGGCCTACATTGCGGCCAGGCTACCTTCCTTTGTGGTCGTCCATGCCCGCCAGGGGGACGTTAGTTGGCATCCAGCACCTATATCTCGGATGTTTTGATACATCAGTCTCATCACCTGGGAGCATCGCATATGCCTCGGCCTGTATGCCAATGTAAATGAACCTCCTTGTTATCTATTTGGTCACTGTTAAAGCTCTATCCCTTGTACCCCTGAGGAAGCGGTACACACCGCGAAACATGTCGGGTAGTGGAGTTTGGATTCATTAGAGGGCCACATACTGGCTATGGTCACCCAAGCCGGCAGTGACCTTTGACGAGTCCATCCACCTAATTAAGGATTTGACCTTATGCTGACACTGTAATGTTTGCTACTATGGCATATTTTATACATTGTCTGGTACCATGTTTGTTTGATTTATTAATTTTGTGTATCCCATTGTCGGGAAATGTTTGTATATAATAAAGATACACTTTTTAGAGAAATTGCAGATCATACACTTTCTTCGTGATATATTGGTTGTTAAAACGGTACCCTTAAAATCCCAACCTATGCCCCAACATTCGATACCCCCTGTATTATGATTAGGGATGAGGTACCTTAGGATTTAATCTATCAATCCAATGAGCTAATTTTGCCAGAGTGACAAAGAGATGAGCTCATCATTTTGCTGCTTGCCCTTTCACTGTCATAGGCTGAGGCAGATCTAGAACAATTTAGCTAGATTCTAGATTGTAGGTGAATATTAAAGCAAAACTTGGCTATGTTATTTTTCTTTTTTTTCTTTAAATTGGCTATTCATTTTATCTTGTTATATTTGGGTGGAGTTCTGCTTTTAAAATGTATTTTGGCCAATGGTGAAATATACAGCATAATATACAGCATATTATCATGGTGGTTAATACCATAAGCTGACAATGATAGGAAGTCTTAGTATGAGAGAAAATATGGGGAAAATTTGTGCAGCATGGATAATTCTGACATTCATTCAACAAACGTTTTATGAATAGATCCTTGACCTCAACCTAATCAATAAAGGTAAGACTAACCCCAAATCTCAGGGGAAATCTGCAGCATACTATCATGGTGGTTAATATGATAAATAAATTGGCTAAATCTTGTGTCGGAATACTTTTACTGGGCTTCAATTCACCAATTAAGACAGCACACCTTCGATTTTCTCTCTCTTCAATGTCTATTGGTAGCCCCATCTGTTGGCCACATTTTCTACCATTAGGTCTGTGAAAAAAACATATTGTATGAATTTATCATTTTAAAAGCATTATAAACCTTCCTACCTGCACACCTTGTGGTTTTTACATAAGCATACAATGTTATTTGGTGTCCAGGTTAGCATAAATAGTAGCAAGGCCACCTTACGTGCAGCAGTGACCAGTAATAAAGCTTAAGCTATCAAATACAGGAACTATACTGCCAGAGTGCATAAATAGCCATTCTGCTAGGCCTAGACTGACTGGGTGTGCCCTTTCAGTAGGGAAAAAAATGGTAAAGAGAGAGGGGCTTGTAACCACTACCTCTAGTGTTTATATATTACAAATACAGGTATTTCAGCACCACTCTTGGACTTTTTGCTGCAAACGCATTTTATAAAAAAAAACCAGCATGTAGAGTAGATATACAGGTGCATCTCAATAAATTAGAATATCATGAAAAGGTTATTTCAGTAAGTCATTTCAAAAAGTGAAACTCATAGATTACATTTCAAGCATTTAATACAGAAATGTTGGCCTGCTAAAAAGTATGTCCATGCACAGTATAGTATGCACTCAATAGTTGGTCGGGGCTCCTTTTGCAGGAATTACTGCATCAATGCGGCGATCAGCCTGTGGCACTGCTGAATAGTTATGGAAGCCCAGGTTGCTTTGATAGCAACCTTCAGCTCATCAGAGTTTCTGGGTCTGGTGTCTCATCTTCCTCTTGACAATACCCCACAGATTCTCTATGGGGTTTAGGTCAGGCGAGTTTTTTGGCCAATCAAGCACAGTGATACCATAATCATTAAACCAGGTATTGGTACTTTTGGCAGTGTAATCAAAAAGAGGAAAGCCGCTCAGGTGTGTCAGTCCGACCTGGTGCTGGCAAGACCCGTGGTCCGGAGCGATGCAAGAGAAGTAGTGGAACCGCACTCAGGTGAATGAAAACAATAAGGTCTCTTTATTCTTCAAAATCATAAGTAGACAGACAGTGCAGGGAACAGGTAGTCCAGGTTTACGCGTTTCACGGCACACACGGCCGCTTACTCATAACCATCAATGGTTACTCATGGTTATGAGTAAGCGGCCGTGTGTCTGTCTACTTATGATTTTGAAGAATAAAGAGACCTTATTGTTTTCATTCACCTGAGTGCGGTTCCACTACTTCTCTTACTTTTGGCAGTGTAGACAGGTGCCAAGTCCTGCTGGAAATTAAATCAGCATCTCCAAAAAGCTAGTCCGCAGAGGGAAGCATGAAGTGCTCTAGAATTTCCTGGTAGAGGGATGCGCAGACTTTAGACTTGATGATACACAGTTGACCAACACCAGCAGATGATATGGCTCCTCAAATTATCACTGACTGTGAAAACTTCACACTGGATCTCGTGCAACTTGGATTCTGTGCCTCTTCCTCCAGACTCTGGGACCTTGATTTCCAAATGAAATGCAAAATTTACTTTCCTCCGAAAAGAGGACTTTGGACCACTGAGCAAAAATCCAGTCCTTCTGCTTAACCAAGGTAAGACGCTTCTGGCGTTCTCTCTGGTTCAGAAGTGGCTTGACATAAGGAATGCGACAGTTGTAGCCCATGTCCTGGATACGTCTGTGTGTGGTGGATCTTGAAGCACTGACATCAGCCTTAGTCCACTCCTTGTGAATCTCTGCCAAATTCTTGAGGGCCTTTGCTTCACAATCCTCTCTAGGCTGCAGGTATCCCTATTTCTTGTGCACCTTTTTCTACCACACTTTTTCCTTCCACTGAACTTTCCTTCCACTCAATATGCTTGGATACAGCACACTGTGAACAACCAGCTTGTTTAGCAATGATCTTTTGGTTACTTACTCTCCTTGTGGAGGTTGTCAATGGCAGTCTTCTGGACAATTGTCAATTGAGCAGACTTACCCATGAGAGACCATTTAAAGGCTCAGGAAACCTTTACATGTGTTTTGAGTTAATTCGCTGATTAGAGTGTGACACCATGAGTCTACAATATTGAACTTTTTTACAATATTCTAATTTTCTGAGATACTTCATTTTGGGTTTTCACTAGCTGTAAGCCATAATCATCAAAATAAAAAAAAAAAGAAATGCTTGAAATATATCACTCTGTCTGTAATGAATTTATTTAATATATACGTTTCACTTTTTGAATTGAATTACTGAAATAAATTAACTTTTTGGTAATATTCCAATTTTTTGAGATGCACTTGGATTTGTCATATGTGTACATAAAACACCTACGTATCTGAAACAGGTAGCACTCAAATGCACAAGTGCTGGTTGCAGAAGCTCATCCAGTGTACAACAGTGCACATCTCTAACTGAGCAATTATTCTCTATATATCACAGCAATAAAGACTGGTATGTTTTGCATTATTTTAGGTTCAGCGCTGAGACTGGATGTATGGGATGGCTGGAAGGAACTTTTGGCAGCCTGTGTCCTGGGCCACAAGCAAAATGTTCAACGGTACTTATCAAAGAATGAAACCATCCTCAGGTATATATGAACCACTTACTTTGAGATTTATTAGGGCTTGATTTCCATTGCTTGGGTCTGTGAGCACACAAGCTTTGGCACTTAGTGATCCCCTACTCTGCTAGAATCGCCAACAGGGCAAAGAACATTTTCTTATTTTACTGGTCCTAACATGACCTTGGATATAGTCACAAAAAGTAAATACATTTGGAAGAGATTACTGTATTTCTTTTGATGATGACAGAAAGCCGCCTCTGGTGCCTAAAAGGAGATGCCTACTAAACCTAATTGTAAATCTGGCCTTGGGGTTCATTGATAGCAACTTTAATTATATTTGTTGTGTACCTCAGTTAAGCAGATTAAGGCTATTGAAAATAGTGATGTTGCCCTTAGCAGAAAATTAGATTCTACAATTTCTCCAGTGCATTTATAATTAAAAAATTGCTAGGAGTCATGAGTAGCTTAGGCCCCAGGCCATACGCATTAAATTTATATTTTGACCCATGGCTGCACTATCCCTTTTTTACTTGGATAAATTCAGATTACTGTGGCTTGCGATGCACTGTTATTTTCTGTGGCCAGTTATTTAGGATTTGCATGCTGTATGTACATGTATATGTGTACACCAGGGGAGAATAAGACCAGTGCTTTGCAATAGCCCATTGTAAGTCCTTTATCTGATTTCATTACATGTTGGAACACTAAAGATCATTTCTGCTTGTTACAGGTATTTGCACCTAACACATTTGTCTTTGCAGTATTAGGTATTTCCAGCTAAAATGAGTTCCCACTAAGTGTCTCTGACACCCACGTGATTAACACAAAGAGGTTTCTGACTTCTTCATATAGCCAGTCTTACAGAAATTTACAATTTTAGATTACTTATATAAATGGTTACGTTTCCGTCCACCAGACAATTAAAGAAACTGGTAAAGGTGCCCAGCTGTTAAATACGAAGAAGCCAAGGGTTGTTTATGCTTGTTTAGTCCCTCTACACCTACTCGGTAGCAAATGTTACTATCCAGGGGTATGTAGAGAGCAGACATTCAATTCACAGGGGGGACCTGACCTGGAGTTGTGGGCTTGTAAATAATTGGGTGGCAGCCACTTTAGATAAAAACAGAGAATAGCTTTATCACTTACAGTACAGGGAAAAAAAAAAAAGAGTATAACTCACATGAGTTCTATGTGAAAGCAGAGCTTTGACACTACATATACTGTGGTGTAGTAAAGAGTCTCTCACTTCACTACTAACACTCTAGTGTTAGTATGCTTTTATTATTCATCTCCAGTATCTTCAGGAGAATCCACCAGCTTTATCTGGAACTTTAGCCCTGGCTTACCACTCTTTAGATGCAGCTTGATCCCTTCAATTACAGGCTTTCCCAGGGTGGCAAGCCCAGGATCCATTTCATGATGGCCTCTTCAGGCAGACAGACTTGAAAGAGCAACTTTATAACATGCACCCTTCCCAGGCCAGAGCCTGGAGGAAATAGCTTTCATCAGCTCACCCCAAATAATTATACTCTAACCCAGCATGCACCACTGGCCCAGGAAACTACTAATGGTTGGCTGGGAAAGAAATATATATTCATAATGCAGACACCTAGTGGCAGAAGGGAAAACAAAACTACAAACAATGGAACAATTTAAACAATATGTAATCTGCATTACTACAGTATGCAAACTAATTAATGTCAGGGTGCCAGAAAACCAGACCACACGATAATGCAAGTAAAATAAAGCAGTTTATTAGAGCAAACAAAAATAAATGCACAGCAAGAGTGAGGAGTGAAATCAGGAACAGCCGGGGTAAAGTCCAGAAGCGAGTAGTCATCCAAGCCAGGGGTCGAGTCCAGAAGCGGGTAGTCTGTCGATGCGGGGTCGAGAGCCAGGAATGTCGTCATCCAAGCCAGGTCATGCACGGAGGAACACAGAGAACAGAAAACTGCTAGGAGTGATGCACCTTGGAGCACAAACACAAGAGCAAGGACTGAAACCCAACAGGTGTTATATATAGTCAGGTGTGCAACATCATTGCTGAGCGAAGCCCAGGCAGCAGGCAAATGATGACGCAAACAGAGTTTATAAGAAACAGCAGTCTGCACATGTCCAAGATGGCTGCCAACAGGAGAGCAAGGTAAGATCTTGACAGTACCCTCCCTTCAACGGCCCCTCCTACCCGGAGCAAAAAACGGGTCCTGAGGAAAGCGAGCATGGTAGGCACAGAGAAGGGCGGGAGTATGAACATCAGTGGAGGGAACCCAGGAGCTCTCCTCAGGACCATAACTCTTCCAGTGCACCAGGTATTGAACCTGATCTCGAAACAGACGAGAATCCAAGATGCTGCTAACCTCATACTCCCCATGATTGCCCACAGGAATGGAACGAGGGCAAGGGAGTGAAGAAGTATAGCGATTGCAGACCAGTGGCTTTAAAAGTGACATAGGAAAGATATTGGAGATACGCATGCCAGGTGGAAGACCAAGGGCATAAGCCACCGGGTTCACCTTATAGAGGATGCAAAAAGGCCCAATAAAAAATGGGGTGCCAGTTTAGGAGTGGGCACCCTAAGGTTGAGATTATGGGTCGACAACCACACCCTCTCTCCGACCTGGTATGAAGGAGCAGATAAATGTATCCAGTCTGCCTGGAGCTTCTGACGCTGTGCAGAGACCCGTAAAGACTATTGAATCTGCACCCTAGAGAAACGGAAGGCACAAAGATGATCCTCCATGGCTGGGATGTCCTGTGGCGAGAACGACTCGGACAACACAGCGGGTTGGAACCCATAATTGGCGATGAATGGAGACATTCCGTAAGACAAGTTGATGGCAGAGTTCCTGGCAAACTCTGCCCAGGATAGCAGATCAACCTAATTGTCCCAATGGTCAGAGATATAGCAACGGAGGAATTGCTCCAGAGCTTGGTTGGAACGCTCAGTGGCAACATTTAACTGGGGATGGTAGGCCAAGGAGAAGGAGAGTCGAAAACCCAACTGGAAGCAAAGGCGTGCCAGGACATGGAGACAAACTGGCTCCCACGGTACGAAACAATCTCTTTAGGCAACCCGTGTAAGCAGAAAACCTCCCTGGCAAACACCGAGGCAAGCTCCTGAGTGGTAGGCAGCCGCTTAAATTGAACACAGTGGCACATTTTGGAGAACCAGTCGACAACCATGACGATAACCGTGTAACCTCCAGACGCGGGAAGTTCCACAATAAAATCCATGGCTAGGTGAGACCAGGGACGCTCCCCATTGGGAATGGGATTCAGTAATCCCAAGGGAAGGTGTCGCAGAGATTTCTTCTAGGCACAGACCGAGCAAGCAGCCACATACGCAGCAACATCACAGCAGAGAGATGGCTACCAGAACTGATGAAAAATAGTCTATCTTACCAGGATGAACAGCAGTCTTGGAATCATGGTGCGTGCGCAACAGTCTGATGCGCAACCCCTCAGGAACAAAATATTTGCCAGGAGGTTTCTTTGTGGAAGCATCAGGTTGGACAGCCAAGATCTGTTCCCCAAGAGGAGAGGTGAGGATAGTTCAGATGGCAGCCAAGATATAATCCGAAGGTATGACCGGTGTCGGCACGGAGTCCTCCCTGGACAACTCAGAATACTGGCGAGACAAGGCATCAGCTTTAACATTCTTCAAGCCATGCAAATTGGAGACCTCGTAGTTAAAACGAGACAAGAATAAGGTCCATCTGACCTGACAAGGTGTGAGCCTTTTGGCTTCCGAGAGATACGTCAGATTCGTATGATCAGTGAGAATGCGAACTGGAACCACAGAACCCTGGAGCAAAGGTCCCCACTCCTTGAGAGCCAGGATAATGGCCAAGAGTTCTCTGTCTTCAGTCTCGTAATTGTATTTAGCTGGAGACAGCTTCTTGGAGTAAACCCCACAAGAAAGTAAGGGTCCATCAGGAGTTTGACGCTGAGACAGGAGGGCACCTACTCCCGTGTCAGACGCATCCACCTCTAGGATAAAGGGCAAACCAGGGTTGGGATGAGAAAGAATGGGAGCTGAAGCGAAAGCAGACTTGAGGGTTTCGAAAGCTTGGATGGCAGCAGGCGTCCAATTGTGGGAATGGCTGCCCTGTTTGGTCAGATCCGAGATAGGTTTGGCCAAAGAGGAAAAGTTCCTGATAAATTTCCGATAGTAGTTGGCAAACCAAGGAAACGCTGAATGGAAAAAAGACCACTAGGGTGAGGCCATTGTAGAACAGCTGAAACCTTCTGGGGGTCCAAGGAGGACCCTTCAGCAGAAATGATGTAGCCCAAGAAGGCAACAGGAGTCAGGTGGAATTCACATTTCTCAAGCTTACAGAAAAGCCTATTCTCACGTAACCGTTGCACCACCCGTCTAACATCCAGGTAGTGTGATCCAATGGAGTCCGAGTAAATCAAGATGGTATTCAAATAGACTACCACGCATTGCTGCAACATATATCATGAAAGACATCATTGATGAACTCCTGGAAGACAGCGGGCGTATTGCACAAGCCAAAGGGCATCACCAGATATTCGTAATGCCTGGTTCTGGTATTAAACGCAGTCTTCCACTCGTCGCCCTCCTTGATCCTTACCAGGTTATACGCGGCCCTTAGGTCAAGCTTGGTAAAGACCGTTGCTCTCTTGAGGCGGTCGAACAATTGAGTAACCAACGGGATCGGGTATGCATTCTTGAGCGTGATGCAATTGAGGCTGCCTATAATCAATGCAAGGTCTCAACTCACCCCCCTTCTTCTTTACGAAGAAAAAAACGCCACCCACTGGAGAAGTTGAATTACGAATGTGCCCCAAGGCAAGCGCATCCACCACATACTCCTCCATGGCCTTATTCTTCGCAAGAGAGGATAAACTCTGCCACGAGGGGGAATGGCACCAGGTTGCAAGTCTATGGTACAATTGTACGGGCGATGAGGGGAGTACCAACGCCCACCTTGTGAAATACATCTTGATACTCATGATATTCGGTAGGTCACACTGAATCCGAGGAGGTACAAAGTACCTTAACAGGCCCATGAATAAAAACAGTGCCACACTGTGGAGACCAAGATAGGATCTCAACCGACGCTGAACCCAAGGGTACCTCAAAACAACAGAGTAGTGCGAGGACGATATAACCTGGAAACAGGTCGACTCCCTGTGAACAGCCCCTATGGCCATGTCAACCGGAACAGTTTCATGGGTAACCTGTGCCCGTTGCAGGGGTCTGCCATTAATCGCCTCAATGACTAGTGGAGAAACACGGGGCTGCAAGGGTATGGAATTCGCAGCAGCAAATGCACTGTCAATAAAGTAACCGCCAGCACCATAGTCTACCAACACCTGAGTAACCACCGAATCGGCTGCCCAGGAGAGGACAACTATGATTAGCGGTTTATCTTTACGGGAAACCGGGGGCGAGGAAATACCACCTAAGATCTGCCCCCGACAGGACTTTAGGTGCCAGCGTTTCCGGGACGGGTAGGACAAGACTTTAGGAAATGCCCACCATGACCGCAATACAGGCACTGGCCTTCCCTCCTCCTAAAGGCCCGCTCAGCCTCGGAAAGGCGAGTGAACCCCAGCTGCATGGGTTCACAGCCAGACTCACCATCCCCAGGGGGCATTAGAGGTGAGGAAGGAATGGGTGGGAAAGAAAACGTAGCACCTCTGCTGCCAGGGTACGAAATTTGATGGCATACTCGGCAAAAGTTTGTATACCCTGTTGAATGGACAGGAGCAGCTTAGCAGCAGAGGTAGAGCAAGCAGGCACATCGCATACCCTAGGAAAGGAGGCAACAAAACTCGGGTAATCGAGTATCACAGGATCATCGTTCTCCCATAAGGGATTCACCCAGGCCAAGGCCTTGTCCAAGAGCAATGAGATTAGGAAGCCCACCTTGGACCTGTCAGAAACAAACATCTAAAGTAGTGTGCAGGATCCCCTCATGGTGGCCACGGCAGGTGTACAGACAGATCAGGTAACACAAATACCGAGAACTCCTGGATACCTAAGAGGTTTATGGAACTATTAGGTGATTTATATCTGTGACATCTATCATGCTAGGAAAAGTCGCCTTTCTTCCAGTTCAGTCTGTGTTGTTAACATGTGTGAGATAGCCCCAGCCTTACACCACTCCACAAGCCATGCCCTCTGACATGTTTTGCTCCACTCGCTGGGGCTTAGTCCTAGAGAGTGGCGATTTTTCTAAACATACTACACCACTGGATGGTTATATTTAATGCCCACACCCCATTCCAGAGCACCAACAGGACAATATATATCGTCCTTTTTTGCTTAGAGTGGCACTACAAGTATAAGCAGGCCTGGCATCTGCCAGAAACATACATATAACTTTTCAGTTGACTGTGTAAGATTTACAAATACATTATTAACATTGGCCTTTGTTTTTCCACACACAGATATCAGCAGAGAGTAGCCCTTTACATAGCTGCACATTTTGGCCATCTAAAAATGGCAGACTGGCTTCAGAAGAAGAGTGTAAGAGCGGATGAAGCCATTGGTGTCCATCCTTACAGAGAATGGTGCTGTGAGACCGATCACCCAGATATAGGCAAATGTGCCATTCATGCAGCTGCTGAAGCAGGCCAAATACTTTTGATCAAAGCCTTTGTTGCACGTAATGTTTTGTGTTTAGAATGTAAGACTCCTTTTGGTCAGACACCTCTCAGGACATGTATCCACCAGGGCCACAAAGACTGCGTATTATATTTAATCATGAAGATGTGGTCAATTGTCGCTTTCCCTAATATTTATCTTCCTATGAATATCTATGTCAAGATCAAAAAATGGCTTTTTGTGACTCAGAAAAAATTATGCAAAGTGAAGAGGGGGGATGCACAATTTAAAACACGTGTTGGGGACCCATTTGTTGTGGATGGTTTTACAGAACCCAAGATGACTAGTAAAAGTCTGCATAATCTTTATCAGCACAAATGGAAAAATATCAGGAGTCATAACAATGGTCAGACTCAGAGAAGCCAAGACTTTGCTAATGTTGTCTTAAAACTCCACCCTATGACACCAACACCATCCAGGTTTCCTCCAGTCATGAAAACAGCAGAAAATCTGGCTGAGAAAAGACTTGAAGGAGAGCGGGATTCTTTGGATATTCTACATAACAACACATGGAAGGCTCAAATTTCTCTTCCACCCATCAGCAGCATTAACCGCCCATGCAATTTAACAATGCCACATGCTACCCTTCTTCTGAATTCTTCCTTAGAGTCTTTTTCAAAGCACCATGGTCTGACACCAAGGCAAAATGCAATATATTTCTTAAGTCTTGCCAGGTAAATATAGTAAGTTTGTACATTTTCATAGCTTACTTCCTTGAATTTAATTGCCTGTTTGAATTTAATGAGGTCACTTACTTTGTGGATGGTGAATTAATTTTTTTATGCAACATTGAAATATAAAAGTCATTCAATTTTATATGGGTAGATATTAGGGATAATCAAACTTTTCAAAAGTTCGGTTTCGACCAGAACACCCGAACTTCCCAAAAGTTCGGCCCGGATTTCAGAACCCCATTAAAATCAATGGGACCCGAACTTCGGTAATCAAAAAACACCATTTTGAAGCCCTAAAACCCAATAAATGCCCCTAAAAAGTGCCTAGGGTTCTGGGTCATGCCCCAGGGACTATTAATCACACAAAAAAAATTCTTAAAAATTGTCATTTTTGATAGAGAGCCAATTATTGAAAAAATTATTGAAAAAAAAAATGAGATTTCTTTGGATTTGGATTTAGTTTGGTGTCTGGGGGGTCTAAAAAGTGTACCTGTGAAGTTTTAGCTCTGTAGCATGTCCAGAACCAGAAAAAAAAGTTTGTTTGTATTAGAATTAATATAGAATAGGGATATGGCTCCGCTATTTTCACACCTTGCCGGTTTTGTAGCAAGCGTTTTTTGGGGCATTTTTTGGAGGACTTTGGAGGCAAGCATAACATCAGAACTTCTGTGTAGGGGTATATATACATACACCCATCTATGTATATATACTTATACACATATATAGGTGTGAAAGTAGCAGAAACCTATGCTTGCGCAAATGAAATAATTAACAGGCATATGTCTCCGCTCCTGCCTCCAAAGACGCCCAAAAAATGCCCAAAAAAACGCCAGCTACAAAAATGCCCAGGTGTGTTTTTGCAGCTGGCGTTTTTTTTGGGCATTTTTTGGGGGTCTTTGGAGGCAGGCAAAACATCTGAACTTCTGTATAGGGGTATATATACACACACACTTATATGTATTTATACACATACACACATATAGGTGTGATAGGAGCGGAGACATATGCCTGTTAATTATTTCATTAGCGCAAGCATAGTGTTCTGCTACTTTCACACCTATATATGTGTATGTGTATATATACATACATGGGTGTATGTATATATACCCCTATACAGAATTTCAGATGTTTTGCCTGCCTCCAAAAACCCACAAAAAATTCCCAAAAAAATGCCTGCACCAAAAAAAATGCCCAGGTGTGTTGTTGCAGGCGTTTTTTTTTGGGCATTTTTTGTGGGTCTTTGGAGGCAGGCAAAACATCTGAACTTCTGTATAGGGGTATATATACACACACACACCTATATGTATTTATACACATACACACATATAGGTGTGATAGGAGAGAAGCCATATTGGTGTTAATTATTTCATTAACGCAAGCATAGGTTTCTGCTATTTTCACACCTATATATGTGTATGTGTATATATACATACATGGGTGTATGTATATATACTCCTACACAGAAGTTCAGATGTTATGCCTGCCTCCAAAGACGCCCAAAAAATGCCCAAAAAAACACCAGTTACAAAAACGCCCAGGTGTGTTTTTGCAGCTGGCGTTTTTTTTGGGCATTTTTTTGGGGTCTTTGGAGGCAGGCAAAACATCTGAACTTCTGTATAGGGGTATATATACACACACACTTATATGTATTTATACACATACACACATATAGGTGTGATAGGAGCAGAAACATATGCCTGTTAATTATTTCATTGGCGCAAGCATAGTGTTCTGCTACTTTCACACCTATATATGTGTATGTGTATATATACATACATGGGTGTATGTATATATACCCCTACACAGAAGTTCAGATGTAATGCCTGACTCCAAACATGTCCTCAAAAAAGCCCTATAAACGCCTGCAGCAAAAAGCAGGGAGACAGGCGAGAAGCCATATCGCTGTTCTGTAAGTGACCTAAGAGAAACAATCTTTTCTCTATAGCGGTCACCCTGACATGGAAGGGATAGCAGTCAGAGTCAGTTAACCCTACACTACACTACGGTCCCCTTACACTTAACACTTTCTCTACAGAAACTAGATTATTAAATCTAACTATAGTGGAAAATAGCACCCTAATTAC
The DNA here is from genome assembly GCF_965119305.1 of Pelophylax lessonae. Lineage (NCBI taxonomy): Eukaryota > Metazoa > Chordata > Amphibia > Anura > Ranidae > Pelophylax > Pelophylax lessonae. Next base: position 232,221,634 of record NC_138770.1, on the reverse strand, counting down.
ACTAGATATCCCCTTCCTCACACTAAAAATTGCTAAATGACACTTTGTAGCAGAAGTCACAGAACTGCTTCCACTCTCTTCCACGTCCCTGTATTACAATGCTAGGAATTTGGCAGGGGCTATCTTATATACTGGGGGGCGTATTCACTAATGATTGGCCTATGGACCCCCTAGTCACTCCAATCACATTCCTAGCATTCTCCTGCCCCCTCAATTGGCTTTTGCTGATGGTTCTGGTCCAATCACGGGCTTTTAAAGCCCATTTCCTGTACCATTGCATTTTGGTCGGTTCTGGTTGCCGAATTCTGAACTTTTTCAGCAAAAAGTTCGGAAATAGGCCGAACCTCGAACAGCCAATGTTCGGGTCGACCATCGGTTCGATCATCCCTAGTAGATATCTCTCCGAAGACAGTTGCAGTGAGTGATCTGTCCATGCTTATACATGTTGATATACAATCATAAATTAAATCTGCAATGGCTATTTTAATGAGCAATAGTCAAATGCATCATTTGCAGTATATTTATGGCTGGGCATCCCTCAGACCAATGGTTATCAATTTATGAGGTATTAGGAGACTCAACCTAAGCCCATCAACAAAGACCTGGACTGCTTGAGAGGACTGTAAAAAACTGCAGACATAGTAGAGGAAATGATGGTTAGAGAAAATGCTAAGCTTTGGTTGGAGACATGCTGCAGAAGACAATGAGAGTCTGGGAACATGTTTCATGAGGCTACTAGAGATGACTGCAGCAAAATAACAAAGGGCCACAATTTGGTCAAAAGTGTCCTAAGCCTAGACCAGCCGTTTTCAACCAGGGTGCCTTCTGGGCTCTTCGGAGATGTCTTGGCAAAAAAAACAAAAAAATTGTCCCAAAAATAGTCAACCAGCCAGCAAGTGGATCAAGCCTGCTGTTTTGTTACACAAAGTCAAAGGTTTTTATGGTGCAGCATTACAACCTTGGGCACCATGTGGGTCAACCACTGGCACCTTAACAGCCAATATCATTGGTTGATAAGGACTTCAGGCACCAGCACAGCATCCTTGTTTGCCCCTGCTCCGTCCCTTGTTGTCAGCACTGGGGTCACGTTAGCAGAGAGAGGGAGAGAAACTGAGGGAGAAGACAAATGCTAGAATAATAGTCAATGCCAGTTTGTAAAGGTGGAGTAACAAATCACTTTTTTTTGGTTTAGTATTTTAGTTTTTTACATTTAAAATAAGTTACCTTGAGATTTTGCATAATTTAAAGGATAAGTTCACCTTTAAAAAAAACAAATAAATGCACAACTTTTTGCAGGTAAAAAATGGGCATGAATTATTTGTTTATTAAGAGCCTTTAAAGCATTGCACCCGTGATCAACATATTTCGTAGGGGCAGGGAGTTAAACAATGACAGGAACCATCAATGAACTACCTAGAGCACACAACAGTGCCCTGGTAGTTAATTGAGAACTACAAGCTGACAGATGCAAGGGATGATGGTAGTTGTAGTTTTCCCATTCACAGAACTCTGTGAATGAATGATGCAGGGAGAGGCTGCAGCAGTGGGAACATGTTACATGTTCCACTTTAAAAACGGGTGGAACATGTAACAAGTCCCCAATGATGACCTAATCTTTTAAAGGGTGCCTTAACTAAAAAAATGGTTGAGAAATACTGGCCTAGGCTATCCCAAGGAACATTGATGAATGTGACAGAATATTTTGTGAACTGAAGCATATTTTGTTTGGAACACATTGAACAGATCAGTTACTTCTCTAATAGGAATGGGCCTGGGCGTGTTCAGGATTCCACCTGCCTGATCCCGCCAGAAAGCAGACACTGCACATGGCTAATCACAGGCAGTGATACATTTCCACATCTGCAGCTGCACAGACCAGGAAATGTCTCACTGCCTGTGATTAGTCGTGTGCAGTCTCGGCTTCCTGGTGGGATCAGGCAGGTGGGACCCCGAACACGCCTGAGCCCATCTCTATATTAAAACATGAAAATATCAATCTCTGAAATTCTCCAGCATGATAGACAATCTGTGGAACTGCTGTTTCAGAGTTTTTGAAAACATGAAATCTCACTGCCAGAGAATCTGAAATGATGCTTACATAACAAGTAGTAATCAGACTGTGTATGGCTTTTCTTGGAGGCTAAGTAAGTGGAAATATCACAAGTTTATATTTCACAGCCTAACCTTAACACCATAAAAAGAGTCAGAAAACTCTTGTGCCAGTTTATCTATTGGCATATCTCTAGCTCTCTCCTATTTTGTTTCCGCTTCACATATTAGGGGAAATCATGATATCACAGGTGCTTTTGCCTGGCCAATAAGATGCCTAAACTAATGGAAAAATGAAACATTTACCATGTAAACTTCCTAGTCAATGTGAAGCAAATACATGGGCCTGACCTTGACTCGCATTTCAATGAGCTGCCCCAGCCACGAGAAACGCAGTAAAAGAAGTCCCTGACCCTTTTTTAAAATCGTGCGGCACTGAATCGCACCATGCAGATCGGACCCCTAACTGACATTTTTGACACTTTTGGGGGGACCAGTGATATTACTAAAGTAATCAGTGCTAAAAATATGCACTATTACTGTAGTAGTGACACTGGCAGGGAAGGGGTTAACACTGTGGGTGATCAAGGGGTTAAATGTGTACCTAGGGGCATGTTTCTAACTGTATGGGGGTTAGACTTGTGAAATGATCATAGAGACCTGTGATCCTATATAGAAGGATCACAGGAGCTCTATGATCATTCCAGAGAGAAGAACGGTCAGTTGTGTTTACAACAGTTGACCGTTCCTCTCTCTTAGCGGGGAACGATTGCGGGTGCCAGACGGCAATCGGAGCCGCCTTCCCCATGCATCGGAGTCCCCGCTGCCGAGTGGGGGCGGGAGTGCGCTGCCAGGGGCGCGCGCTCGCCCCTTAGCTGCAGGCGCACGACTGACGTAGACCTACGTTGTTTCGTGCAGGAGGGCCAGACTGCGATGGGCGTTCCAGAAGTGGTTAAAAAAACTAATTATCCTTTGTGTCTTTACCTGTCTTCAGCCTCGTACACACGATCTGAAAATCGTACAAAACGTTTGGTCCGAGAAAGGAACGTACCATTTTTGGATCGTGTGTACACTACTTTTGACAGCTGATTCCGACTGTCAGAATGAAATTTTCCAAAGGGGCAAACTCCAAAGCCAAGGGAGTGTGGCTATTCTCTTTGTAATGGTCAGGGCAGTTGGCATTTCTAGTGGATAAACTCTACATTTGGAGTCTATGGGTACTGTACTTTACCAGTAACCATGAAGGGCTGAAATGTCAAAAGTATTGGGACAGCTGCCTTTACATACACATGAACTTAAATGCATCCCAGTCTTAAGTTGGCCATACACTAGCCGAAAAATTGTTTGAAAATCTGCCATTTGTTCATTTTTCGTCCAGTTAATGGGCACAAATAGAAAATTGGTTTTAACTTTTTCAGAGCTGAAAATCAAAGGAACAGTTTGGAATATTCTACAGAGCGCACGATAAACTGAAATGTGAGAAAAGTGAAAAACAAGTGGCGAAAAGTGAAAAACAGAATCATTTATGTCCAATGAATTATTTATCGATCAAAACTCTGTCATTACATAATGGAAAAATCGTTTGCTCTCATGGCCGAGTGTTCATTATTCAAAAACGAGTTTGAACGATTTTTAGGCTAGTGTATGGCCAGCAAAAGTCTGTAGGGTTCAATATTGAGTTGACCCACCCTTTAGAGTGGAGACTGCAAGCCAGGCCTTCTCGTCCAACATCAGTGCCTGACCTCACAAATGCACTTCTGGAAGAATGGTCAAACATTCCCATAGATACACTCCTAAACTTTGTGGACAGCCTTCCCAGAGGAGTAAAAACTGTTATGGCTGGAAAGGGTGTGACAATTTAATATTGAACCCTATGGACTGAGACTGGGATGCCATTAAAGTTCATGTGCGTGTAAAGGCGGACGTCCCAATACTTTTAACAATATAGTGTATCAATATTTGTTGAAACTACACTTTTAAGTAAATTATCTTAAAGCAAGCATTACATTTAAATAATGCAAAACAATAAATGCCAGTTAGGGAATGGTTGCCATGGATCATTTTTCTTAGTACACTGCTAAGTGGTTATTTCCCCCTGTGTTCAATGTGAATTGAAATATTCTATTGAATTGATGAGGGCAGTACAGCTGCTTCAGTGTGCTTGAAGCAACACATGATAGCATTAACTATGAGGGGGGACAGTTAGGCCATCTAGTGGAAGTAAATAAAATACATCTAGACTCTTTGATAATGATAAGAGTTGCTTTTGGAGAATTATAAAGCTAATCAATCACGATTGTCTAGTTTTTAACTCTGGTTCACAGTGCTTGCGACTTCTCATGTGACTAGCTGTGACGTGCAATATAGAAAGTGGCATGGCAAGACAAAACACATTCATTTCAATGGGTGCTGTCTTAATTGCTGTGACTCAAGTCGCAGCGACAGAAATATTAGTTTATACACTGATTTTCTGTGTCTTCCTTGTGATATGAGTACTATAGGATGCAATGTTAAAATCTTTCTTATCTTTGCAACTTTGGCTGCGACTACAGAAGGTTTTTAAACCAATACTCCACTCCCATTCTATTTTTTTTCTGTGTACCTGTGGCTTAGCCTATCCCTGCAGCTCAAAATGTCCTCCCAAGCAATGCCACCTCCCAAAGCACATTGTCCACCTAGAAGGTACATTTTACAGCTGTGTTCATAGTGCAGGAAAGATGGCTTCCAAGAGACTTATGCCTCATACACACGTTCAGATAATCGTACGAAAATAATCGCTTTCGACTTGATCGCACGATAATCTGATCGTTAGTACACAGCTTTCGACAGCCGATCACGACAGTTCATCCAACAAAATCCGAAGGGACAAACACGAAAACTTCTGTCATACGATAGCCTAGCGAACGACAATCGTTTAATCAGTACAGTATGCGTCTGCTAAAAATCGATCGACAAAAACCGCGCATGATCAGAAACACTAAAATAGCACGGAAAAAGCCTGGCTGCCATTGTTTTTGTTTTGCACCATCTGATACGTAGCTAAGCAACCAGGAAGCTTTTCCAGAATCGTACGAAAAAAATCCTACGTTTATATGCATTGTTGAATTCGATATTAGTATCATGCAACAAAATGCGAACAATAAGTCGTCCGATTATCTGAACGTGTGTATGAGGCATTATTTATTATATCTTTTCATGTGACAACACTGAAGAATTTACACTTTGCTACAATGTAAAGTAGTGAGTGTACAGCTTGTATAACAGTGTAAATTTGCTGTCCCCTCAAAATAACTCAGCCATTAATGTCTAAACCACTGGCAACAAAAGTGAGTACACCTCCAAGTTAAAATGTAAAAATTGGGCCCAAAGTGTCAATATTTTGTGTGGCCACCATGATTTTCCAGCACTGCCTTAATCCTCTTGGGTATGGAGTTCACCAGAGCTTCACAGGTTGCCACTGGAGTCCTCTTCCACTCCTCAATGATGACATCACGGAGCTGGTGGATGTTAGAGTTAGAGATGTTGCGCTCCTCCACCTTCTGTTTGAGTATCTCCCACAGATGCTCAATAGGGTTTAGGTCTTGAGACATGCTTGGCCAGTTCATCACCTTTACCATCAGCTTCGTTAGCAAGTCAATGGTCATCTTGTATGTGTGTTTGGGGTCGTTATCATGTTGGAATACTGCCCTGTGGCCTAGAGGGGAGATCATGCTCTGCTTCAGTATGTCACAGTACATGTTGGCATTCATGGTTCCCTCAATGAACTGTAGCTCCCCAGTGGCGGCAGCACTCATGCAGACCATGACACTCCCACCACCATGCTTGACTGTAGGCAAGACACATTTGTCTTTGTATTCCTCACCTGGTTGTTGCCACACACGCTTGACACCATCTGAACCAAATACGTTTATCTTGGTGTCATCAGATCGCAGGACATGGTTCCAGTAATCCATGTTCTTAGTCTGCTTGTCTTCAGCAAACTGTTTGCTAGCTTTCTTGTGCATCATCTTTAGAAGAGGTTTCCTTCTGGGACGACAGCCATGCAGACCAATTTGATGCAGTGTGCGGCGTATGGTCTGAGCACTGACAGGTTGACCCCCCCCCCACCCCTTCAACATCTGCAGCTATGCTGGCAGCACTCATACGTCTATTTCCCAAAGACAACCTCTGCTGAGCACGTGCACTCAACTGCTTTGGTCGACCATGGCGAGGCCTGTTCTGAGTGGAACCTGTCCTGTTAAACTGCTATATGGTCTTGGCCACTGTACTGCAGCTCAGTTTCAGGGTCTTGGTAATCTTCTTATAGCCTAGGCCAGTGGTTCTCAATTCCGGTCCTCGGGACCCACCAACAGGCCAGGTTTGCAAGATAACTAAATTACATCACAGGTGATCTCATTTGCTGCTCAGTGATTGCAGTATTCTAGTCTGCATCCCCCAAGGTAATACTTAAAATCTGGCCTGTTAGTGGGTCCCGAGGACCGGAATTGAGAACCACTGGCCTAGGCCATCTTTATGTAGAGCAACAATTCTTTTTTTCAGATCCTCAGAGAGTTCTTTGCCATGAGGTGCCATGTTGAACTTCCATGATCAGTATGAGAGAGTGAGAGCGATAACACCAAATTTAACACACCTGCTCCTCATTCACACCTGTGACCCTGTAACACTAGCAAGTCACATGACATCTGGGAGGGAAAATGGCTATTTGTGCCCAATTTGGACATTTCCACTTGGGGGTGTACTCACTTTTGCTGCTAGCGCTTTTCACATTAATGGCTGTGTGTTGAGTTATTTTGAGGGGACAGCAAATTTACACTGTTATACAAGCTGTACACTCACTACTTTACATTGTAGCAAAGTGTCATTTCTTCAATGTTGTCACATGAAAAGATATAATAAAATATTTACAAAAATGTGAGGGGTGTACTCACTTTTGTGAGATAGTGTATATATATATATATATATATATATATATATATATATATATATATATAGAGAGAGAGAGAGAGAGCGAAGAAGTTGTCCCAATCTGGATAACTGCAAATCTGGAAGAAATACACAAATAAAAATTTACAAAAAAGAATACTGGGATGAACAGCTCTGCAAGCGTATGTAAACTCTTACCTTGTAAAACCGCCCATTCGGTTGCTGTCTGTCTTTTGCTTGGTATTGTAGCCCATTCTGTTTTAAATAGATATGAAATGGAAAACATTTGTGTATAGATATAAAAAGAAACTATTATAAACACTTCCCCCCCCCCCATTTTTATAGGTGATCACATTCCCTCTGTTCTCAGTTACATAAGAGCAAAGGGGGGGGGGGGGGGAGCAGCACACTGATCTTTCCAGTAAAAGGCTGTGAAGGGGGGAGGTCCAGGACAGGTCTCATTATTGAAGGAGAGCAGATGGAGTTCCCGGGACTGCTAGAGAACTGACCACAGTGTGTTCTCCTGTGATCAGTTTTTAACTGCTTCCCGACTGCAATATAGCGAAATGACAGCTAGAGCGTGGTTGTCTAGTTCTGGGAGGGTGTCATATGATGTCCTCCCATGATTGTGTCCTTAGGACACAGCTGATCACAGATAGGGGTAAAGGGCCAATCACATAGACCCTTTACCACATGATTAGCTGTGTCCAATCACAGCTAATCACAATGTAAACACAAGCCAGTTATCGGCATTCCTTTCTTCATGCTGACAGTGCGAGGAGAGGAGAGCTGATAAATGGCTTGTGTGAAAGGGACATCTACATTGATAATCAGGGCGCTGATTAACAGTGTCCTGATTCTCAATGCAGTCTCAACAGTGCCCTCCAGTGCTGCCAATCAGTGCCCATTAGTGCCTCCTCATCAGTGTCACCTATCAGTGCTGCCTATCAGTGCAGTCTATTAGTGCCTCCTCATCAGTGTCACCTACCAGTGCTGCCTATCAGTGCAGTCTATTAGTGCCACCTCATCAGTGCCCATCGGTGCAAATTCATCAGCGCACATAAGTGAAGGAGAAAAATTAACGTTTGCAAATTTTTAGAACTATGAAAACCTTTTTTTTTCCAAGATTTTGGGTTTTTTTTATCATTTATTTAGCAAAAAATGAAAAACCCACTGGTGAATAAATACCACCAAAAGAAAACTCTATTTGTGTTAAACAAAATGATAAAAATTTCATATAGGTACAATGTAGCATGACCGTGCAATTGTCATCCCAAAATGTGACAGCGCTGAAAGCTGAAAATTGTCCTGGGCAGGAAGGGGGTTAAAGTGCCCAGTGTCCAGTGGCCAGTGCCCAGTACATACTCTTTACAGGTGGAAGGTATAAATAAAGCTTGTTAATAATGAATTGGAATAACTATTTATCATTCAGTATGCAATGGTTTTTATTTTTTTACAGTCATGTAATGCAATGTCAACTTACTCTTTTTAGTGAATTTAAAGAAAAACCTTGGCTCCAGCAGCTAGACATGGCACGGATGTTGGCCAAGAAGATGGTATACCAGCAATAAGGACAGCAAGATTACGCTCTACAGACATCTACCCTTAGACAGTTAACATTGCACATTTATGGATTTTTGCTGTTTGCTGATATTTCTGTGCAACCCTGGCTTCTATTTTTGTATCATTGCCATACTTAGATCCACATATCAAAAGACTGCATTTCTCCTCTATTCCTATTCTAGTGATGCCTCAAAATTCCGGATTTTCTTCCACTTTTATTTTTGGTGATAGTGCTAAAACAATATAATTCCTATGTTAACACATATGCATAAATAACACCATTAGTACAATACAGGCATGCCCCACTTTTAAGTACACAATGGGACCGGAGCATGTACTGTATGTAAAACGAAAATGTAATTAAAGTGAAGCAATACCTTTTTTCACTTCTCAATGCATGTAAATACACTAGCTCTATGGGAAATCTTGGTCAGCTTGACATGGCACTGCTCCCCATTTTTAACATTTAACACTGGCATCTAAGGGAAATCTTGGTCAAATTGAAATGGCACTGTTCCCGAACCATAAGTGAAAGGGGCACCAAACTTGGGAAGCACGTTAAGGGGACCCAGGACAACGACATGTTAGATTACCTAGGCAAGCTGGCCGACCCCAAATATACAGTGGGTACGGAAAGTATTCAGACCCCCTTAAATTTTTCACTCTTTGTTATATTGCAGCCATTTGCTAAAAACATTTAGGTTCATTCTTCTTCCTCATGAATGCACACATAGCACCCCATACTGACAGAAAAACACAGAATTGTTGACATTGTTGCAGAAAAAATGAAATATCACATGGTCCTAAGTATTCAGACCCTTTGCTCAGTATTTAGTAGAAGCCCCCTTTTGATCTAATACAGCCAGGAGTCTTTTTGGGAAAGATGCAACAAGTCTTTCACACCTGGATTTGGGGATCCTCTGCCATTCCTCCTTGTAGATCCTCTCCAGTTCCGTCAGGTTGGATGGTAAACGTTGGTGGACAGCCATTTTTAGGTCTCTCCAGAGATGCTCAATTGGGTTTAAGTCAGGGCTCTGGCTGGGCCATTCAAGAACAGTCACGGAGTTGTTGTGAAGCCACTCCTTCATTATTTTAGCTGTGTGCTTAGGGTCATTGTCTTGTTGGAAGGTAAACCTTCGGCCCAGTCTGAGGTCCAGAGCACTCTGGAGAAGGTTTTTGTACAGGATATCCCTGTCCCTGCCGCATTCATCTTTCCCTCGATTGCAACCAGTCGTCCTGTCCCTGCAGCTGAAAAACACCCCCACAGCATGATGCTGCCACCACCATGCTTCACTGTTTTGTAACAGCCACACACCTGTCTATATAAGACCTTCCAGATCACAATGCATGTCAGAGCAAATGAGAATCATGAGGTCAAAGGAACTGCCTGAAGAGCTCAGAGACAGAATTGTGGCAAGGCACAGATCTGGCCAAGGTTACAAAAATATTTCTGCTGCACTTAAGGTTCCTAAGAGCACAGTGGCCTCCATAATCCTCAAATGGAAGACGTTTGGGATGACCAGAACCCTTCCTAGAGCTGGCCGTCCGGCCAAACTGAGCTATCGGGGGAGAAGAGCCTTGGTGAGAGAGGTAAAGAAGAAACCAAAGATCACTGTGGCTGAGCTCCAGAGATGCAGTCAGGAGATGGGAGAAAGTTGTAGAAAGTCAACCATCACTGCAGCCCTCCACCAGTTGGGGCTTTATGGCAGAGTGGCCCGACGGAAGCCTCTCCTCAGTGTAGCGGACCCCCCAGGACCCCCTAGGGCCTAGTGATGACCTTCAGAGGCAGAGAGGGGCTACATACCTCCTGTGGGTGTGGATTGTCAGGCATGGTGGGTAGTGATGCAGGTAAAATAAAGGTTGGGCGCCAGTCACTTTTATGCTGAAGTAAATGAATAGTTTATTTCTTCTCAACAGGACAAGAATAAACCGGGGGAGAGAGGGGTAGGGTCCAGGACACCCTTTAAGAACAGTCTATTAGGCAGACTCCTATTGCAAAAGACAGGTTGTTCAGACAGCGGTACAGGATAGCAGACCTTGAGAATTATTAGGCATCCATGAGCTTCAGATCGATCTGGGAGACAACTTCTCTCCACCAGATCCAATCCCTTTTTGGTGGTCTGTACTGTCTGGACAGCTGTCCTCCATAAGATACAAGCAGGTTACTCACACAGGTTACTGGATGTCTGTGGATGATCTTTCCCTTGTGGGTCGCTGGCTCTCCTCAGCAGAATCCCAGGTATCTGACTAGGCCTCAGGCTTCAGGCCTAGTCAGCAGCAACAGCAGCACACACCCTTCCCCAAGGGGGGTAGGGGCGGGAAGAGACCGATCATTGGACCTCCCATCCTTTTTATAAGATCCCCCACAATGCTGTAGTGACACTGTGATTGGTTGAGGGACACCTGGACATTAACAGTTTGCTTAACTGTAAGTCTCACTCTAGTGCCAGAGGCCACAGTGCCACCTACTGACGGAAGGGAGAAACGCAGTCAAACAGATTAGAAGGGAAGTCCAATTATAACCACAGAATAATTACAGCCAAGCTAGTTAAGGCTCAGCAAACTAAATTTAACAGCAACCTTGCATAAAGACAAGGGTGCTACATCAGTGTAAGACACATGAAAGCCTGCATGGAGTTTGCTAGAAAACACCTGAAGGACTCCAAGATGGTGAGAAATAAGATTCTCTGGTCTAATGAGACCAAAATAGAACTTTTTGGCCTTAATTCTAAGCGGTATGTGTGGAGAAAACCAGGCACTGCTCATCACCTGTCCAATACAGTCCCAACAGTGAAGCATGGTGGTGGCAGCATCATGCTGTGGGGGTGTTTTTCAGCTGCAGGGACAGGACGACTGGTTGCAATCGAGGGAAAGATGAATGCGGCCAAGTACAGGGATATCCTGGACAAAAACCTTCTCCAGAGTGCTCTGGACCTCAGACTGGGCCGAAGGTTTACCTTCCAACAAGACAATGACCCTAAGCACACAGCTAAAATAATGAAGGAGTGGCTTCACAACAACTCCGTGACTGTTCTTGAATGGCCCAGCCAGAGCCCTGACTTAAACCCAATTGAGCATCTCTGGGGAGACCTAAAAATGGCTGTCCAATAAACGTTTACCATCCAACCTGACAGAACTGGAGAGGATCTGCAAGGAGGAATGGCAGAGGATCCCCAAATCCAGGTGTGAAAGACTTGTTGCATCTTTCCCAAAAAGACTCCTGGCTGTATTAGATCAAAAGGGGGCTTCTACTAAATACTGAGCAAAGGGTCTGAATACTTAGGACCATGTGATATTTCAGTTTTTTTTTTTTAATAAATCTGCAACAATGTCAACAATTCTGTGTTTTTCTGTCAGTATGGGGTGCTATGTGTACATTCAGGAGGAAGAAGAATGAACTTAAATGATTTTAGCAAATGGCTGCAATATAATAAAGAGTGAAAAATTTAAGGGGTCTGAATACTTTCCGTACCCACTGTAATTAACTGCTGCCATGGCCATACGATCATCTTCAGTATCACAGCAGAAGTTAAAGCAGAGTTCCACCCAAAAGTGAAACTTCCGCTTTAAGGCCTCCTGGCCCCCTGACATGCCACATTAAGCATGTCATTTTTTTAGGGGGGGGAGCGGGTACCTAGATTTGACAGGAAGTTATCCTCTCCCCCTCCCTCCCTGCAATCTTATGGAACACCTGACAGGTCCCAGAAGATTGCCTGTCCACTCAGGACACGCAGCGCGACTCACACATGCAGAGTGCGCATCCGGCTGTGAAGCCACAAGCTGTCACAGCCAGGGTGTCCACACTAGTGATGCCGGCGCCGTGGCAAAAAGAGGGAGAGATCTGAGTATACCGCCAGCTGCAACGCTGGATCGTGAGACAGGTGAGTGTGTGTTTATTAAAAGTCAGCAGATAACAACTTTTGTAGCTGCTAGCCTTTAATAAACACAAAAACGTGTGGAACTTTGCTTTATATATCAAATCTGGGGTTCATAAACATCATGTGTCCCAAATATCATCTGTCTTCTCGGATTTTATTGGCTTTGTTATATTTACCTATAAAAGACTATTGGTTTAGGTTCACCAACCTCACAGTCTCTCCTTCCTTTTAAAACCCATACAAATTTACCTAAGACGCTCAGTAATGAATTGTGAATGAGAGCTGATTGGCAGGATCCAAAGGTTAAAAGTGTATTTAAACGCAAGAATAAAAATTATATTTTGTTTTATTACCAGTACTTCCATGTTATAACTGCACTCGTTTTACTTGTCAGGCTCGTTCTCCTTTATTTTCTAGTAATTCTGTTAGTAACACCAGTTAACAACATTTTTTTATTGGTATATTTAACAGAATAAAAGGGAGAAAATAGAAAAAGTTCACAGTTAGGGCTTACATACTTTTTTTTTTAGAAATCATAACTAGTTCCACTAGTGGGCTTATTATATTAACCTGTATTGCTGTACTATGGACTAGTTGCCAAGAAAGGCAAGACATATTTGTTCTCATTTGCATTAGCTCGTTTTCTGAAAACATGTCTTCAAAGCAGAGCCCCATAGGAGGAGGAGCACCAGTTTTGTTATAACTCACGTAACATAAATCCGAATTTTTCAGCCACTTGAAATTGGAATTATCTGATTTTATATTAGGCTTTTGAATGTTTGATTGTTGTGCTCCTTGCTTTAAAAGATTGTATAGATAAGTGATGTTTTTATCATTCCAATTCATCTTATTCATTATTCTCACCACCAACTTTTCTTTAACCACTTGCCGACCGCTCACTCGAGCTCTACTGCGGGCAAAGTGGTTAGTTCCTGTCCAGCGACGTAGACCTACGTCGCTGGACTCCTCCCCTTGTGTAGTCTTTCGCCTGTAGTCTGCTTGTAGTGGTTAGCACTTTCGCCTAGCAGCAAAAGCGTCGCTGGTTTGAATCCCAACCACAACACTACCTGCCTGGAGTTTGCATGTTTTCCCTGTGCCTACGTGGGTTTCCTCTCACACTTCAAAGACATGCTGCTAGGTTAATTGGCTCCTGTCTAAATTGCCCCAAGTATGTGTATGTATGAATGCGAGTTAGGTACCTTAGATTGTAAGCTCCTTTAGGGCAGGGACTGATGTGAATGTACAATGTATATGTAATATGCTGCGTAAATTGACAGCGCTATAGAAGTACTTGAAATAAATAAATTGAGTTACTTATTATAGATGTAGCACTACCCCTGCAGGAGTCGCTGGTAATTTGGGTCCTCTGCTCTTGTCCAGCCTTATGTGAGGCCTCATTCTCACTGACACCACCAGTATACCTTTCTGTTAACCTCAGCAGGCACACAGAAAATAGACTCACGACTCTAAAAAAGATTATCAGACTGTATTGGCAGGTTAAGGTCATAAAAATATAACAGAATATATTGGCACGTTAAAGTCAACCAGCTTGAACACAGTAATGGCTGAACAATTAACCTCACAGGTTTGCTTGTAGGAGCTTTAGATTTCAGCATGCATTGTGACCCCAAGGGCAAAAGTAGCAGCCAGGCACCAAGATATGGATAGTTGTAATAGTTGGAGGCAATGGAGAGCACAATGTCAGCACTCTGAAGAACAAACAGACAACTGGGTTGTTTAGAATGGTATGGGCAATTCACACAGCAGAAGGTATTGGGTAAGTGACTGTAAGGAGGCAGATTAATTGTGGGTTTGCAACCCTCTATCATTTCCTTTCTTGGTGGTCCCTGATGATGGATGGTATGATAAATGGTGGGCCCCCTTTCCTGTAGTTGGTTGATGTTAGCAACAGGTGGGATGGCAGCCTCCTCGGCGGATCTGGGTGATGACAGCCAAACACAGCAGAGCACTCCTTATCCCTTCCTTCTCCAGTTGTTGTGCGCCCTCATCTGCCCCACTCTTTCCCCGTCTTTCCTTTTTATCTGACCCCCTCCTGCTCTCATGTGTACGTGGCTATTGTAGTTGCTTCCTAGGGATGGCTGTGGCTAAGATCCTTCTCTAAAGTACATCTTCTAGAATGCTCCTGCATAAAACCAGTCACTATCCAAACAAGGTATAGCTAACATTGCCATCTTGGGGGAGAAAGGAGTTCTGCAATCAGTGAAATTGCTCTGTGTTACATACGTAGCTCTAAAGATTACATAGTGTGTTTTAATTTATATAAAGCCAATCTCCAAGGATTAAAAAATACCAAGGATTAAAAAATACCTTATCTCAATCCGCCCCCAAATTACTAACCTGAAACTCCTTTCACATAATGGATCAAGTCACAAGCCTTCTTTGTTCCAGTCTGTAGTGTGGGGGGGTCTGGTCTGCAGTACCTATTTAGCTTCCTTGTGACATCAATATTGGTCCATTGGCTGTCAGAAGAATCCATCTAAGGGTTTCAAAGTCTTCAAGTGTGTTGTCATGACATGAGGGGTGAACCAATCAGCTAAGCATCCAAAAGAACAGAGAGCAACTTGTAATCACCAGTCAACACTACTGGAAGAGTTGCTGTGGAGGATCATATGGCAGCAGATTCAGGTAAGATTTTCTGGATTTTAAAGAGGTAGCAAACTCTGTTTTTTATTTTTACCTACAGGTAAAATGAATACCTGTAGGTAAAATTAATATCTCCTAAACGTGCACTGTTTAGGAGATATTCTAGCAAGCAACAGCCGGTGACATCACCAGCGCATGTGCTCTGAAGGAATGACATACCCTTGTAATTTCTTCAGAGCTCTGCACCGCGGCCGAGACTCCCGCACACAAGCCAGTCAGACGGCTGGAGTCTGCGAACCTGGAAGGAGGACCGGGTGAAGATAGAAGCCTCTGCATTGGTGACAATGCCCCACTGGAGGGCTTTGTTTTAAGGCAAGTCTTTTGTGCTAGCACTTTATGATATTGCCTTGTGGGGGGGAAACTTTATTTATATTTTTCCCTTAGAGTTTACCACTGCTTTAAAATGCTTTGAAGAAAATAAACAGTACACAGATTGGGATGACATTGGTGGTGTGAGAGCATTTTTAGCTGTTTAGCTGTGCTTTTATTAAGCATCTACTTAATGTACTAAGTATTTCTATTAATATGTGGTAATGTTAAAAATAAAAAAAACATGTTACTTTGTAAAATTTGTAATTATGTATGTATATGGAGAAGACATGTTTGCTTATTACATATGCAGTTGTGTGTCCTACTTTATCATGGTGTAGGCATACTTTGTGTTCACCAACTCATTCCCTATATGGCTGATACATTGTATGTTGTCTCAACATTTAAAGTGTATGTAAATGCTAACAATGAACTTCTATTGTTTGCTTCCTTTTGACCTGTCTCGTCCTTCTGAATGGACGTTACGGAACGTCCTTCAGAAGGAGAGAGATCGCGCCGCCGCGGGCACGCGCAGCGGTGCGATCTCGATGTGCCTGTGTCCCTCGGACACAGAGCAACATCATTCGGCAGGAGGGCCCTGTGATTGGCCCTCCTGATCACATGACGGCTGTGACCAATCACAGCCGTCATGTAATGTCAATACAGCCGTTGTAACAGCTTCGATCTCTTCTCCTCCTGACAGATCCTGTCAGTGAGGAGAAGATCAGAGGATCGATTCTGCAGCCGGGGTAATCAGTGAGTATTTCTAATTACTCACTGATCACAGGGGGGGTCTGTGCTGGTAATCAGATGATTGATTACCAGTGCAGCCCTGGGTGGAGGGGATGCCACTAGAGCCACCAGGGATGCCCACCCATGACCACCAGGGATGCCCACCATGACCACCAGGGATGGCAAACAGGGCTCAGAGAGCCTGCCAGTGGTGCCTCCCTATCAGTGCTGAGCACCAATGCCATCTATCAGTGCTGCCCACCAGTGCCCATTATTGCCATCTATCAGTGCCGCCCACCAGTGCCCATTATTGCCCACCAGTGCTGCCTATCAGTGCCCATCAGTGCCCCCCATCAGTGCCGATCAGTGCCGCCCATCAGTGCCACCCATCAGTGCCCATCAGTGCCTCCTATCAGTGCCCATCAGTGCCGACCATCAGTGCTGCCTATCAGTGCCCATCAGCGCTGCCTATCAGTGCCCACCAATGCTGCATATCAGTGCTATCTATCAGTGCCCACCAGTGCTGCATATCAGTGCTACCTATCAGTGCCCATCAGTGCTGCATATCAGTGCCACCCCATCAGTGCCACCCCATCAGTGTCTCCTCATCAGTGCCTGTCAGTGCGGCGTCATCAGTGCTCATCAGTGCAGGAAAAAACTTATCTATTTACAAAATTTTATAACCTAAACAAAAAAACTTTTTTTTTTTTTCAAACTTTTCGGTCTTTTTTTATTTGTGCACCAAAAAAGAAAAAAACCTGGTGGTGATCAAATTCCACCAAAAGAAAGCTCTATTTGTGGGGAAAAAAATGACATAAATTTGGTGTAGGTACAGTGTTGCATGACCGCGCAATTGTCATTCAAAATGCAACAGCGCTAAAAGCTGAAAATTGGTCTGGGAAGGAAGGGGGTTTAAGTGCCCTGTATTGAGGTAGTTAAATTTAAACAAGTACTGCATAAACCTGCATGCAGCCAGCATACAACCTTTCATGACTATGGGTAGCTGTATGCTGCAGCTGCCTCTCCCGGGCACAGAAATATGCCCACAATTTATATTGGATGCTTCAAAATTCCTGTGTATAAGGCCTAACTACTCTTTTCTTTTTTTTTCCTTAAAGTGGTCGTAAACCTCAGACATTAAATATATACAAAGCATTTACCCCAATAGTGTGTACTTGTCTCAGTTAAAAGCACAAAGTGTAATTTCTGTCTGCTGCTTTGTTCCTTTGCTATCAGCATGATTCACTTCTGATAAGTTTTCCTGAGACCAAGAGAAAAATAGTGGCAGGGGAGGGATCTCCAGCTGATTGACAGCCTCAGTTCTGTTCCTGTGTGATTGGGGGTGTGTCTCTTCCCTCCAATCCACATTCAGAGTTCTCCTCACTGCACTCTGCAGAGTGTAACTTCAGCTCTCTACCCTTTTCTTTATTTTTTTTTTTTTAACTCTCAGACAAGTTTTAAAATTCAGCATTTTAAATGAACGTGGAGAAGAGAATACTGCAGATATACAGATACAACTTATGTAGGAAGATTTGTTTAATTTCTGTGTATAACCTGAGGCCAGTCACTTCACTGGATATATGGAAGGGTTTACAACCACTTTAATATACATGTTTAGAAAATCTGCCTCTGGTGGCTAATCTTCAAATTTAATACAATAACCAAAAGGATGACATTGTACAGCCTGGGAGCCTCATCTTCCCCAGGTTCAGGCAATATTGGTTCCGTTAAAGAAGGAGGGGTTTGTGATCAACCTGCAGAAATTTGTCATTGGGATAGAGGAGGCCATTTACCTGGGATGCCTTGGTAGGGGATTGGTGAAGCCTCAGATGGCTATGATAGAGGCTGCCCAGGCTTGGCCCTACCCCATTACAAAGAAAACAGGTCTGAGCGTTTCCGGGCATAGTTGGGTACTATTGATCGTTTGTCTTCTACTTCGCCACTAGTGCTGATCCACTGACTGACTTGACGAAGGGTGAGAAGTCAGTAATGATTAAGTGGAACGACAAAGCTGAGGAGGCTTTTCTTGATCTTAAATCAGCCTTTTGCCAGTATCCAGTGCTGGCTGCTCCCGAGTTTCCTAAAGAAGTTATTGTCCAAACAGATGCCTCCAATATAGGTTTAGGAGCAGTTCTGTCCCAAGAGGTCAATGGGGAGGAACATCCCACAGCCTTTCCCAGTAGGAAGTTGAAAACCGCTGAGAGAAATTTTGCTGTAGTGCTGAGCGCAAGAGTGCCTGAGTATCAAGTGGGCTTTAGACTCCCTACACTATTTTCTCTTCTGCAGGAAGTTGCAGTTGGTGTGGAATCATGCCCTACTAACCTGGATGAGACAAAACAATCATACTGCGAAAGTAACCAAATGGTTCTTGGCCCTACAGACGTTTACATTCCTGGTGCCCTCTCTATGGTACCAGTTACGGTGTTTCTGATTGTTGCAGAGTGTGATCACTGGGTGCAGCGGAGTCTATTCAGATCAGACATTGTGGAGTAACAGGAACTGGCTTCTTTATTGGAACATAACCACAAATAGCAAAGATGTCACCTTCTCATTGTAAGAAAAACACAGACAGGAAGAGGTAACCAACAAGTACAGTACAATGTACAGCAAATTACAACACATCATAGAAAATGCATAGCATATCACTGAGCATTAGCGACATCTAGTGTCCTATTTGTGAACTGCAGTTAATAGGCTAAGCTTTAAAGTTGTTGTATCTCCAACACTGATCACCGCCACACCAGTTACAGTTTTCATGATTATTGCCACACCAGTTGCAGTGTTCAAGATCACCGCCACACCAGTGCAGTATTGCCTCTGCCTGTACCAATCTTGGCCTGTTCACTGACTATGTTTCTGCCTGCTGCTTGTAACAATCCTGGCCTGTTTATTTACCATGTTTCTGCCTGCTGCCTGGACTGCCCCACCTCCACAACCAACTGACTGTGTTTCTGCGAGACACCAGTCCCGGCAATCCCCTGCGGACAAGTGCACACCTGGAACCACAGCCTTCTGTACTTCCTGGCCAGTGAACATGGCATTCCGGTGGGCAGCTACATACCAGTAGGCTAGGGTTGTTTGGCTTATAGGAAATGGTACTGCTATAGGTGATGCTACACTAAGCTATATTCCCTGACCAGTCAAACAGAGGCGACCATTACAATACATTGATTTTGATACAATTGGTTAAATTATGTGATACACAAAATACAATGCCTGGTACATTAACAGTTTAAAAAGTCTCATACATGTAGTATCGTCGCACTCAGGAAGAGTAGCAGAATGTGTTTTGGGGTTTAATTCCCATGATGTGTGTGATAAATATCTTACTAAATTGACAATTTTGTGTAGAAAACATTTCCATTTTCTTTCTCCAATTTTAAAAAACTTGTGGCAAAAAAAACATGCCTTTTACAAATTATATTGGAGTTTTTACTCTCCAAAATGTGGTCATTTTGTGGGGTTTTCCACTGTCCTGGTGCTCCAGGGCCTTCAAAAATGTGATATAGTAGGTAGTAAGAAAATTAGATTTGTAATTTATGCCCCTAGGACGCCTGAAGATGCTCCTTGGAATTTGGGCCCCTCTATGCATCTAGGCTGTAAAAACAAAGTCTCACACATGTGGAATCCCAATATTTGGGAGGAGTAGAAGAATGTGTTTTGGGGTATATTTCTAAGTATGTCTATGATGTATGTTAGAGATAGCCTTTTAACCACTTAAGCCCCGGAGGATTTGGCTGCTAAAAGACCAGGGGGTTTTTCGCGATTTTTTACTGCGTGACTTTAACAGACAATTGCGCGGTCGTGCGACGCTGTACCTAAACGAATTTGACGTCCTTTTTTTCCCACAAACAGAGCTTTCTTTTGGTGGTATTTGATCACCTGTGTGATTTTTTGATCATGCGCTATAAACAAAAAAAGAGCGTCAATTTTGCAAAAATAACAATATTTTTCACATGCTACATATGTTTGGTAAAAAAAAATCGCAAAAAGTGTATTTTGATTGGTTTGCGCAAAAGTTATCGCGTTTACTAACAAAGGGAAAGATTTTTGTCATTTTTGGTGTTTTTTTTTAACGCGTAATGGCGGCGATCTGCGATTTTTTTGCGGTACTGCGACATTGCGGCGGACAGATCGGACCCTTGACTGACATTTTTGACACTTTTGGGGTTACCAGTGACATTACTGCAGTAATCAGTGCTATACATATGCACTGTTACTGCAAAAATGACACTGGCAGGGAAGGGGTTAACTGTATTGGAGAGGGAGGGGTTAAGTGTGTCCTAGGGGCGTGTTTATAACTGTAAAGGGACATGGCTATTGGTGTAAAAACAAAGATCAACGGTCCTAATAGTAGAACCGTCTGATCTTCATTTTTACACCAGGGAGAATGACGGGCGGCTTGTTTACATAAGCCGTCCGCCTTTCTCCCTTCACCGGAGCGATCGTGAGTGACTGGCGGACGATCGGGTCCGTCGGTCACACGCACTGACTTGTCAGTGAACGAGCCGCGGCGGGCGCGCGCCCGCCCGCAATTGGCTCACAAGTCAGTGACAGGCGAGTGACGTACCGATACGTCACTCTGCCTGGCCGGGGCTGACCGCCGCAGTATATAGTCGTGCGGCGGTCGGCAACCGGTTAATTGACAGCTTTGTGTAAAACAAAATACATTTTCATTTTCTTGCCTTCATTTTTCAAAAACTTGTGGACAAAAAATTACATTTTCAAAAGACTCACTATGCCTTTCAGAAAATACCTAGGGGTGATTGTTTTCCAAAATGGGGTCATTTTGTGAGTGTTTCCACTGTCTCTTTGGATTTTGGGCCCCTCTATGCATCTAGTCTGTTAAAAAGTTTCTCACATCTGGTATCCCCATACACAGGAGACATAGCGGAATGTGTTTTGGCAGGTAATTGTAAGTATACCTATGCTGTGTGTGAGAAATAACTTGTTAAAGCGAAAACTGTATGGAAAAAAAATAAATGTAATCTCTTTATTTTGAAAAACATTGCGACAAAAAAAAAAAAAAACACAACTTAAAAAAACCCACCATTCCTTCTACGAAACGCCTTGGACTGTCTACTTTCCAAAACGGGGTAATCTAGGTGGTATTTGTACCATATTAGGGCCTCAAGAAGTGAGATAGGCAGTAAGTACATTAGGACTCATCAATTTGCAAATATACAGTATATAATATAGTATGTAGATTCTACAACCTTCACACAGACCAAATAATATACACTGACTTGGGTTATTTTAACCAAAGAAATATAGCAGAATATTTTGGTCTAAATTCTTTAAGAAAGGTATTTTATTTGCAATTTTTTTAATAGAAACAAAGAAAAACTTTGCTCTTTTTTTGTTTAAATAGTACAGAAAAAAACCCAGTGGTGATTAAATACCACCAAAAGAAAGCTCTATTTGTCAAAAAAAAAAAAAAAAAAAAGGATAAAAATGTAATTTGGATACAGTGTTGCATGACTGAGTAACTGTCATTCAAAGCAAAAATGGCCTGGAGGGTGAAATTGCCTGGACTTGAAGTGGTTAAATAAAAATATCACTGCACTGTTATACTTTATTATCTCTAGGCTAACACTTTTTTTATTGTTTTGGATAGAGTGGGGAAAGGTTAGACCTTCTGTCAAGTTTCTAATATTATCTGTGTCCCCATTTGGGATATTCATAACTCCTTTAATGCTGGTGATCATTGTCACCATGAAAGAAAGTAAGGCAAAGTCCAAAATTTTACAGTTGTCCCTTAAACAAAAGATAAGGAGATATCTTTCAATGGGGACGTCTGGTGAAGGGGCTTCCATATACTTGGGGCTGATTTACTAAAGGCAAATAGACTGTGTACTTTGCAAGTGCAGTTGCACTCATTTTCCTCAGAGCTTAGTTAATGTGGTCAAGCTTCAGTTTATAAAGAATACCTATTCAAGTGCAAGAAAAAAAAAAGAACTGCATTTTTCATTGATGGAAATCAGCAGAGCTTCACCATATTTACTAAGCTCTGGAGAAATTGAGAGCAACTGAACTTGCAAAGTGCACAGTCTAATTTAGTAAATCAATCACATATAATTATATAAGCAAAAGCACCTGGCAAATATTTAACAACATATATTCAAGTAATGATTTTTTTTTTTTTTTTACCACATGTGATTGCTGATGTTCAGGTTTATAATTTAAACAAGGGTGCTGATTGGGTGTTAAATGGCAGCAGGAAAATTTCCTTAGCCTACTTTTCACACATCAACTCCAATTATTTGATTAGAAATTCGATGTATTAAAAATGGTGATGCTAACAGACTTTTTATGATTTTTTTGGATGTACGGTGTTTACATGCATGGAATCAAGCTTGTGCTTAAACTATAGATTTAATAATTTGCTATAATATTCAGTATAATATTCAGAGCCTTTAGCAACTCTCCAGCTTGGAATCTTTTAGTATTTTTTCTGTTGGTCATAGATGTTGCTTTGGCCATTAATGAACTTCTGTCTATAAATTTTTAGAAGTCTGAGATTCCAGATTCACTTGAGACTGGATTTAAATTTCTAGATTTTTAATTGTTATTGCTTCTATTTGTTACAGCAGCAGATTCTTTTTGGATCTCCAGCTCTAATTAAAAGCATACTAATAGGATAGTAATCCTTTTTTTTTTTAAGTATGTACAGAACATTTCAATAGGTAAAACTTATAAGAATAATGAAATAGAAATAACAGATGTGCATGCATTATATGTGCTGGCCTCTGGGTGGCATTATTTGATAATATAAAGCTATATGTTTCTGATATATGCAGTTTACATGCATTTTCCTACTCTAGCAGTTTAAGCTTGACAACTCTACTTGCTCTTATTACACGCTTAGCATGGTTTAAAAAATGTTGCATAAAAAAAATGTAACAGGTTAAGTTTAGATGTGCAGAAAACTTTGCCACCACTCTAAAAAGCTACCTTTTTCAGAGGCATTTAACAGATGCTGAGGAATCAAGAATGTTAAGTCCTCACCTTCTGTTTGAAACCTGTAAGCGCCGCTGCAACTGTGTGCATCACATGCGGTTACAGGGCAGTTGCACTGCAGCTCTGTTCACTTGAAATAGTCGAATTCAGCGGCAGTACTGCCTGTGGAAGGCGACGGGGTACAACATTTTTGCCAAAGCTGCAAAGCAGCACAACCATGTCATGTGTACACTCCCATCCAGTGCCATCTTAAGAGTATTATAGACCCCGGGCAATGCAGTTCACTGGGGCCCCGCCTACACAATCACCCACGAGAATAAAAATGCAAATTATCGATAAGGCGATATTTATTGGTACAGCAGTGCCAGGCTAATGACAGCTTCCAAGTTCGTGGCTGGGTCCGGTGAACATACACACGACGGGAGTCAGACTCGACTGTCCTGTGTGTGCCTGTTCCCGTGGAGGCTGCTGATGCAGAGCAGACACAGACACAGCCCGCTGTTCTCTATGGGGCTGTCGGATGGAAATGGACAGCCTGTCTGTTTCCATCCAAATGTCAGATGATATATAAATGAGGAATGGATCCCCATCAGTCTGTTTTTTGCGGACAGGATCGGATGCTGGCGGGCGTCAACAGACACATGTCCGCTGGCATTCGCCGTTCCATAGAGAGCAATGGATGATCTGATCAGGTCCGCCTGAAAGGGACCCGATCGGTCCTTCAGTGTGAAAGGGGCCTTACATGGTATACACTAAGCCCCCTTTCACATGCAAGCGATCCGACTTCGGGTGGCGACCTCCGAGGTCGCGGTGTGAGCAGCGCGCCGCGACCTTGGAGCGGCCGCCACGGACTTCTTAACATTGAAGTCTATGGCGATCTCCTCCTGGTCGCCCCAAAGAAGCTCCGGACCCTTTTTCTAAGTCGGAGCGACTTGTGTCGCTCCTATTAGAACGGGTCCGCAGCTTCCCTATGGGAGGCGACCTACGGCGACCTGTGAGGCGACCAGGTCGCCTCACAGGTCGCCTTAGTGTGAACGGGGGCATACACTTGCCTACCTTTAATGTAAACACACAGTCTAAGTTGTTAGAAACCCACTGAAACCTGACTTGAGTTTGGTTGTGATCTTAAAGGATCCTTGAGAATGAGTTACTTTACATTAAGAGCAGCTACAGAGGTCAGTAAGGGCTTGTTTTAATGATTTTACTTAAATCATAGGATTATGTAAATGCTTTACTGTTCATAGTCTGGGCACAAGAGAACAAAGCTTTTGAACCATCATTTTTGGTTAGCCCTATATATGAAGGCAGACCCTTTGCTATCATGCTATGCAGCCACAAATCATGAAGCAATTAGCAATAATGTGGAGATGGGTTGATATTTGTCCAGTATTTACCTTCTGGGCGTGTTATCACTTAGCTGTTCTTTGCCTAGGAAAGTAATGTGAATCCATATATAGATTTTTAAATATACTTCTTTGCCTGGATTTATCTGCACTCTCCATGCATCTTATGCCACTGGATGTGTAAATATAACTGCTGTAGTATCAGGTGATGCAGATCTGTGAGTTATGTGCATAGTGAAGTAACTTTAACAAACTAGTTAAAGCCGAACTTTACCCATAACAACTTATAAAAAATAATGATCTTTATCAAGAAACATACATTCCACATTAATAATTATGCTACCAAAATTAGTGTGTGCTTTAAATTGCCTCCATCACTACTCCCATTTCTTCTTGCTGGAGGCTGCCATTTTGCTGAAGCCCAACGCCCCTGAACAGCAGTAAATCAGAAAATGGAACTAAACCCATCAGTTTAACAGTTTAAAAAAACAGATACTGGAATGCCGGGATTGCTAACTCACATTTGCTTGTGTCCTCAACCAAATTGTTAAACCATCAAACAGCTGGTGTCATAACTGATCACATGTGCAGCATCAGGGCAGTTGCAGATCAAACAGAAGCAGCTTTCTTGGCTGTAAAGGATAGGAGGATTCAATTCCACTTTAAGGATGTCAGAAGATCGGCCTCTACAAATTCGGCAGTGCTCTAAAATGGAAAGTAACTGAGCATGTGCGAGCTGAGTGAGAGAGTGCATTACTGGATTTTAGGCAGTTGCCGACCGCCTTATAGCAGCTTTACTGCTACAGGGTAGCCACGCTGTGCAGGATCACTCTTTTTTAGCACTGTCGTTGGTCCTTAAAAAGGTGTCAAAAGTGTCAGTTAGTGTCCCGACCGTCGGCTGCAATATCGCAGTCCCGCTATAAGTAGCTGATCGCCGTCATTAGTAGTAAAAAATACAATAAAAAATAAATAAAAATATCCTATAGTTTGTAGATGCAATAACGTTTGCACAAACCAAATAATATACGCTTATTGGGATTTTTTTATACCAAAAATATGTAGCAGAATACAAATTGTCCTAAATTAATGACAAAATTAGATTTTTTTCATTTTTTTATTGGATATGTTTTATAGCATAAAGTAAAATATATATATATATATTTTTATATTGTTGGTCTTTTTTTTAGCGCAAAAAAGAAAACACGCGGGGGGGGGGGGGGTGTACATGATCAAATACCACCAAAAGATTTTCCCATTTGTGACATACATTTTATTTGGATACAGTCAGTTAAAGTAACGCAGTGCCATATCACAAAAAATGGCCTGGTTATGAAGGGGGTAAATCTTCCGGAGGTCCAGTGGTTAAACAGCATAACATACCTCCCAACTTTTTGAGATGGGAAAGAGGGACACCTATTACCAAAAGTAGGTAGGCATAGGACAAACCCCCTGCCACACCCCCTTAAAGGAGAATTACACACAAAAAAGTGTTTGGTTAAACCCACCCAAGTGCTTTTTTACCACTCGTAACATAAATGTAAGCCTAGGATAGTTTTTCCTTAGTGAGATGTGAAGGGATCTGTAGAATTAGTAAAATTGTAGATGTAGAATAAAAATTCAGTACTAGTACAGATAGTATTCAGTACTCAGTCATACACGTGTTCGTTCATTAGCATTTGAAAAGGACAGGACCGGATTCGAGCCAATAAAAGTCTCCCATACAAGTAAACATAGATTGACACCTTTCCAAAGCCTCAAAGGAGAGGCCTAGTCATTCCATCTACAAGAATCCTCAGGGGGTAATAAGAAGCTCCGAACAGTCTGTATCTCTTATAACAGGTAAAATATTAGCGGCAGAGAGATTAAAATGACTCCTTCTGATGGGACACATGTTGGGCTACAAGTGCATGTAAATCTGTATTTGTAGCGTGTGTAGAATCCTAGAGAAAAACACAAAACAGTTATATGGCGCCTGATTACGCCAGGCGGGCAGTGATTGGTACGGTCGCGATCAAACCGATACGCTGGTGTCAGAAATCCTATCCCTGACTCAGCAATTCTGGATTAATTTGACTCAGGTCATTTAAGAACACAAAACATCATGTGGGCGGAGATGGGGACACCCCCCCCCCCCGGGTTGATTGGCCAAGGGCTAAAGTCCAGCCCACATCCATATTCCAATAAATTGGGGTACCTGAGATATGGACATGGTTCTTCCATGAAGCCATTTCAAAACTGGGGAGTCCCCACATGATTTCCACTATGTTTCTACCAAGGGATAAGCTTCAGTAAAGCTTATTTCTGTTTTTATTACTTTTACGTTTTCTAAGCAAATTGCCAATTGTGTGTCTTTAGGTCTTTTTTGTATCTCCTTTTTCTTTGTATATATTTCTTATGCACGTCCACTTTCGGGATAATACATTTTTAAATTAATTAGTGACTTCTGTGTACTAAGCTAGGACTCGTATCTCTGGAGAGATTGTTGCATTTTAGTGCCTAATTGCTTGGTCTAAGCTACGTGCCAATCGGTATGCAATTGCACTGCGTGTCGGCAGATTGCATGCAGATTGTAAACTAGCCGATCTGCCAGACAGGGATCTATATGTGTGTGGTGGCCCAGCAGACCAGTCTGAGGACAAACTGTTGGGTGGTGGCAGGCTATTGTTTGTTGTGTGTCTTGTGTGTGGGTGTGTGGACAGTAGGAAGAGTATATAACACTGGGGTTCTAGCTTGTAGGATACCTGGAGAATTCCTAATAGTGTGTAATAATTGCTAGACTGCTCCCCAACCCTTAGGGTGCACTGGATTGTAAGATTTGTATCTGTCTGTGTGTGGTTAGCCAACTGGATTAGAGTGGAGTCTCCCTCTAGTGGTGGCCAAAGGTAGTGTGGGCTGTGAAGGTGTGTCCCAGCCAGTCTTATTACTCAGTAGAAATTCCCCCTTATTCCCTTATACTCCCCAGTCACAAAACCACATCCCAGTTAGCTAGTTGCCGTGCTTAACCGTGACACCACTACTATTCCTTTATACTGGCATGTTAAATTTACAAATGCGGCAATTTAGAAACTGGATGAAAAGGTTTAACACTGGAAAACATTTTTTGAAAGATAAATAGTTCATTTTCTATATGACTACATAGATCAGACCAAAATGAGGGACAAACGAGGAGGAAAGAGGGACAGAGGGACTTTGTTCCAAATCAGGGACAGTCCCTCGAAATCAGGGACAGTTGGGAGCTAAAGTATTTGTACTTATTTTTAATGTTTTCCATCGCTATATCTGCAAAAGGGGCCAGCCTAAAGTGATCTAGCAGGACTTAAGTTTCTTAACTTAAGTTCCACTTGAACAATGTCCTCTTAACTCATTTGATTATAGTAATCTAAAGTCTGGTGGCTGTGGTTTACTAAGCATTTAGCATTTGTTTTTACTCTGTTTTACTGAAAAGCCAGATGATGATAACATGAAATCCAGAAAAAGCTCTGGTGTACAATTGACAAAATCCCTTTTTAGGCGCAAGTCTAAAATGCGCTATGTATTGAAAAGTATGATTATGTAACTCAGGCTGGAATTGTAAGTTGAAGGTCAAAGCTATCATAAATAGATGGTCCTATCAGCTGACTGCAGATATGTTTACAGCAGACACAAAGGCAAATAAAGCTATACTAGAAAAGTAAGGGAAATGTCACAGATAGTATGTACCCATGGAAGACAACTCACACTGTGAACCTAAAAGGAAGTATCACAAAGACTGAGACCACCCACAAAGCATAGATGAATTACCCGATTACTGTTGAACTTGGGAATTATTTGAATTCTGGCAGTTGTCTACCGAGGAAAATAATAACAGCAGGCATAAAGAGTTAAATTGTTGGTCATTAGGAAGGACTGAGTCTTGCAAGTGCAATTATCTCTCATCTATAAAGATTATCTCATGCGTGAACAACTGTTTGGTTTACAGATTAGTGTTAGATGGAACCCAATCAACACATCCTGCTCCGACTCCTTTGAAAGTTAAACAAAGAGACTTCATTCTCATTAATTATAAGCAATAACAACAATGGTTCATAACCGGGTCAGGCAATTCATCTATGTTAGAGCACTGTACATGGTTGGCTTCAAAGAGATGAATGATATAAGCGCCTCTATTATTATCTAAACAATAGTGTCAATAAATCCCAGCAAAACAGGGACTGAATAACTGTGGGAGTGGAGAGATCACTATTGTAGAGAGGAATTCTGCTGTGTACAAGACTGCTAGAGGCACTGGGGAAGCAGCACACTAATCCGTGCTCACAAGTGGTCTCTGTTGAAAGTAAGGTCAGCCAATCTGATTTCTGATCCTTCATGTAATCAGAGATCATGTGACTTGAAACCTGGGCAATGAATAAACTTTGTTAGTAACCAGCCAATGCAAGAATTACTGCAAAAGTGTTCAGAAAGTTTACTCACTGCTCCTCTTCTGCATTGTTCTACAATCCTGCTTCAAAAAGTGGTTTGCGGGAGAAATTTCTCCAGCTGTCAGTCTGGAGCAGGTAGGGGCAGCTCTTGCAAGCAGTAAAGGGGTCATCAAATGCTCTTGAAAGGTACCAGGAGTGGAATGACTTGAGTGAAGGAAGTGACTGCAAGTGGAGTATAAATAGTGGAAGAGAAGCTAGGAGGCAAGGAGAGTGTAGATGGAAAAGATATTATTGCATAATGAGAAAATGTGGTCCTCCATAAAATAAACAGTTGGCAGCATGGGTATACCCAACAGACTTTCAATTAGATAGTAAAAAGGTTGTTCCAAAACACCAGATTACCAACAATAAGGAGATTTTAAATTCAGTTTGGTCTGGTTTTCCAAAGATTACCCTTCATAAAAAAGTGTGCCTAGAAATCATTTACCTTTTGAACCTTTTTGCTACCCAATACTTAAGGGATGGCAAGTAAAGGAGGCAGAGAACTGGAGCACCCCTTTTCTCTTGGTGCCATAAAATAACCTTCTAAGTAGTGAGGCAGGCTAACATTTCAGTCTCAGGGTCTAGTTCTTGGTGTATGGTGGGGCAGAAAACTAGTTGGGAGCCAGTAATTTATATTTTATTGCTGAAATCAAACCTTCAGAAGGAAGTGACAAAACGCGTCAGTTTGGAACGCATAGCGTATACACGGTATGTCAGGTGGAACGCAAGCCAGAAGCACCGCTCGCCACTCTGCAGAGAGGACGCGCAGCCCGCACCAGCCGACCACTGACCACCACTGCTTTTTATTCTGTACAATTCCTGCTTTAAAAAACCCGCTATTGTGGGTAATAAACTAATTACTTTTGATACTACACCATTTGGAGCTTTTTTTTCCTTCCCTACTGGTACATATCCTGATGTAAGGAGAAGCTTAACACCAGACCATACCAACCCATAGATGATTAACCACTTAAGCCCCAGAAGATTTTACCCCCTTCCCTTTTTTCAACTTGGCACTTCGTGACTTTAACTGACAATTGCGCGGTCATGCAATGCTGTACCCAAACGAAATGTACGCCCTTTCTTTCCCACAAACAGAGCTTTCTTTTGGTGGTATTTGATCACCTCTGCGCTTTTTATTTTTTGCAATATTAATAAAAAAAAGAGCAAACATTTTGAGATAAAATGACATTTTCAACTTTGTCTTTTAAAAAATATCCAATATACAGTGGGTACGGAAAGTATTCAGACCCCCTTAAATTTTTCACTCTTTGTTATATTGAAGCCATTTGCTAAAATCATTTAGGTTCATTCTTCTTCCTCATGAATGTACACATAGCACCCCATACTGACAGAAAAACACAGAATTGTTGAAATTGTTGCAGATTTATTAAAAAAAGAAAAACTGAAATATCACATGGTCCTAAGTATTCAGACCCTCTGCTCAGTATTTAGTAGAAGCCCCCTTTTGATCTAATACAGCCAGGAGTCTTTTTGGGAAAGATGCAACAAGTCTTTCACACCTGGATTTGGGGATCCTCTGCCATTCCTCCTTGCAGATCCTCTCCAGTTCTGTCAGGTTGGATGGTAAACGTTGGTGGACAGCCATTTTTAGGTCTCTCCAGAGATGCTCAATTGGGTTTAAGTCAGGGCTCTGGCTGGGCCATTCAAGAACAGTCACTGAGTTGTTGTGAAGCCACTCCTTCGTTATTTTACCTGTGTGCTTAGGGTCATTGTCTTGTTGGAAGGTAAACCTTCGGCCCAGTCTGAGGTCCAGAGCACTCTGGAGAAGGTTTTTGTCCAGGATATCCTTGTACTTGGCCGCATTCATCTTTCCCTCGATTGCAACCAGTCGTCCTGTCCCTGCAGCTGAAAAACACCCCCACAGCATGATGCTGCCACCACCATGCTTCACTGTTGGGACTGTATTGGACAGGTGATGAGCAGTGCCTGGTTTTCTCCACACATACCGCTTAGAATTAAGGCCAAAAAGTTCTATTTTGGTCTCATCAGACCAGAGAATCTTATTTCTCACCATCTTGGAGTCCTTCAGGTGTTTTTTAGCAAACTCCATGCGGGCTTTCATGTGTCTTACACTGAGGAGAGGCTTCCGTCGGGCCACTCTGCCATAAAGCCCCGACTGGTGGAGGGCTGCAGTGATGGTTGACTTTCTACAACTTTCTCCCATCTCCTGACTGCATCTCTGGAGCTCAGCCACAGTGATCTTTGGGTTCTTCTTTACCTCTCTCACCAAGGCTCTTCTCCCCCGATAGCTCAGTTTGGCCGGACGGCCAGCTCTAGGAAGGGTTCTGGTCGTCCCAAACGTCTTCCATTTGAGGATTATGGAGGCCACTGTGCTCTTAGGAACCTTAAGTGCAGCAGAAATCTTTTTGTAACCTTGGCCAGATCTGTGCCTTGCCACAATTCTGTCTCTGAGCTCTTCAGGTAGTTCCTTTGACCTTATGATTCTCATTTGCTCTGACATGCATTGTGATCTGGAAGGTCTTATATAGACAGGTGTGTGGCTTTCCTAATCAAGTCCAATCAGTATAATCAAACACAGCTGAACTCAAATGAAGGTGTAGAACCATCTCAAGGATGATCAGAAGAAATGGAAAGCACCTGAGTTAAATATATGAGTGTCACAGCAAAGGGTCTGAATACTTAGGACCATGTAATATTTCAGTTTTTCTTTTTTAATAAATCTGCAACAATGTCAACAATTCTGTGTTTTTCTGTCAGTATGGGGTGTTATGTGTACATTCATGAGGAAGAAGAATGAACGTAAATGATTTTAGCAAATGGCTGCAATATAACAAAGAGTGAAAAATTTAAGGGGGTCTGAATACTTTCCGTACCCACTGTACTCAATTTATGTCATATTTTTTGGCCAAAATGTATTTAGCTACATGTCTTTGACAAAAAAATTCCAATGAGCATATTTTTATTGGTTTGCGCAAAAGTTATAGCATCTACAAACTATGGTATAAATACTAAAATTTACGTAGCTTTAATTTCTGACTGCCTATCTCATTTCATGAAGAGCTAAAATGGCAGGGCAGTACAAACCCCCCCCCCCAAACTACCACTTTTTGTAAAGTAGACATCCTAAGGAGTGTCCTGAGAGGCATGTTGAGCTCATTGAATATTTCATTTTTTTGTCACAGGTGTTTGAAAAATGACTTTTACACAAAGTTGTCATTGAAATGATATATTGCTCACACATGCCATGGGTATATGTGTAAATACACCCCAAAATATATTTTGCTGCTTCTCCTGAGTACAAGGATACCACATATGTGGGACTTTTTGGGAGCTTAGCTGTGTACGGGACCCCGAAAACCAATCCCCACCATCAGAATTTCAAAGGGCGTACATTTTTCATTGCATTTTCTCACTATCTATAACGGTTTAGGAGGCCCTGAAATGTCAAGATACCACAAAACCCCCCCAAATTACCCCATTTTGGAAAGTAGACACCCCAAGCTGTTTGGTGAGAGGCATTGTGAGTATTTTTGTGGTATATAGTGAGTAATATTTTATATTTTGCCACAAGTTTTGGGAAAATTACAATTTAAAAAAAAAAAAAATTTTAACACAAAGTTGTCACTAAAAGATAAATTTCTCACACATGACATGGGTATATGTGGAATGACAACCCAAAATACATTCTACCACTTCTCCTGAGTATGGGGATACCCCATGTGTGAGACTTTTTGAGAGCCTAGCTGTGTACGGGACCCCGAAAATCAATCACCATCTTCAGGTTTTCTAATGGCGTAAATTTTTGATTTTACTCTTCACTACCCATCACAGTTTTGGAGGCCCTGAAATTTCAAGATAGCACAAAACCCCCAAAAGACCCCATTTTGGAAAGTAGACACCCCAAGCTATTTGCTGAGAGGCATTGTGAGTCCATGGAATATTTTATATTTTGCCACAAGTTTCGGGAAAATTACATTTTTTATTTTTTTTTTTAACACAAAGTTATCGCTAAATGATAAATTGCTCACACATGACATGGGTATATGTGAAATGATATATAGCAACAGAATGTATTTTGGGGTGTCATTTCACATATACCCATGGCATGCGTGAGCAATATATCATTTAGTGACAACTTTCTGTAAAAAAAAAACTAAGAAAAAAAACAAATTGTCATCTTTCCGAAACTTAGGGCAAATTATAAAATACTCCATGGACTCAATATGCCTCTCAGCAAATAGCTTTGGGTGTCTACTTTTCAAAAAGGGGTCATTTGGGGGGTGTTTAAACTGTAACGGCATTTTATGCTCAATCTTAGCCACACATCACCCACTCTTCTAACCACTTGAAAACCAAGCCTTTTCTGTGACTTTTTGTTTACATGAAAAAATATATTTTTTTTACTATAAAATTACTTTGAATCCCCAAACATTATATATTTCTTTAAAGCAGAGGCTCTATAGAACAAAATGGTGGACGTTGCAAATTTTTTTGTCACACGGTATTTGCGCACAGATTTTTCCAAACGCAATTTCTGCGAAAAAAAAACTTTTTTTTAATTTATTGCACAAATACACTATATAATTCCAAATTGTTTGGTAAAATTTAAAAGATGATCTTATGCCGAGTACATAGATACCAAACATGAAATGCTTTACAAAATTGCGCACGCCTGTGCAGCGGCAACAAACTACGTACATTTTTAAAAGCCTTTAAAAGTCTTTACAGGTTACCACTTTAGACTTACAGAGGAGGTCTACTGCAAGAATTACTGCACTCGACCTGGCGTTTGTGGCGATACCTCACATGCATGCTGCAATTGCGGTTTACATATGACACTAGACCAACGCTTGAGGGCGCCATTGCGCGCAAGCACGGGGGGACAGGGGGGGCTTGATTTTTATTTATTTATTTTTTTGCTTTTTTATGTTATTTTGACACCTTTCCTTTCATTTTTTTAATAATTTTTATTGTTATCACAGTGAATTTAAATATCCCCTATGATAGCAATCTGTAGTGACAGTTACTCTTTTTTTAAAAAAAATTGGGGTCTTTTAGACTCTAGATCTCTTCTCTGACCTTAACACATCTGACCACACCAAAATTGGTGTGATAAAATACTTTCCCAATTTCCCAATGGCGCTGTTTATTTCTGGCCAAACAGAAGTCATGAAATGCTCGTAGCTTCCGGTATCTTAGGCCATAGAGATGATTGGAGCCATTCTCATCTCCAATTAGCTCTATGGTTACGATAATTGAACCACCGGCTGCACTCTCGGGTTAACCGGTGGGACAGGAGAGCCCGAGAAAAACCACGGAAGGCGGTGGTTGCGGGGGGGGGGGGGTGTAAAAGCATGTAAAAGCAGTCTAGCGGCCAATTATCCGCTAGGATTTCTTTTACATGTAAGCCGACCGCTGGCTGTAAAAAATGATACCAAGATGATGCCTAAATCTGCAGGCATCATCCTGGTATAACCACTCAAAGTCCAGCAACGTACCAGTACATTGCTGGTCCTTGTTTGGCATATAGTGTAGTTTTTTTTTTTTTTTCATGCAGCTCGGGGTCTGAACAAAAAAAATAAAGAGAACCTAACAGAAATCAGCACAGGAATATTGTGTAGTATTACACACCATTAACCGCCCAAACAGCCACCCACTGAATTTAATAGTGGGCATACATGACAATATTCCACGTATACCTAAAAGGTATTTTAACTGCAGTGCTGAAATCAGCCTATCACCACAGCTGCTGCCAGCAAAGGTATCCATATATGCTGTTCGCAAACACTGTTTGTGTCAGAATATATAAAATCAATGTGGCAGCCGACGAGTACCTGCAAGAGAAACAGGTTAACAAAAGAATGAAAAACAAAGTACAGTAAAAGTACAGTAGGAAGAGTAGAAGAACATATAAAATGACTGACACGACAACTGTTTTTGGATTTTTTATTTTTTTTTTGGAACACATTTTTTTGTGAACTGCGATTTTCCAGCTTGGGTCTCTCAATATGTCGATAGCCATTGAACATCTTTCGAGACCCTGTGTTTGTGTGCCCTACACTATGTTGTGCTGTACCCTACACTAATACTCTACTAGTGTATGGTAGCGCTCGAAACATTCCCCGATGCAGAGACCAGGTTGGTCAGGACATCTGGGACAATAATAGCGGGTGTCACGCCTACATCCGCGCCTGCTACAGACACAACATCTTCTTTGGGGGTATCTTTGATCAGGGGTACTCGAGAGGACATATGGAAAATGTCTCTCATGCAGCTGGCTCACTGCATCTGGAAGGGGAAGTTGGGCAGGCATGCATCCTGGGTACAGGTAGGCAAGGATGATCGCTTCCTGGAATTCCCGTAAGGATCCAGTTCATCCTGACGCCCTGTATAGGACAAAGGCGTTCAGCATAGCCAATTGGAATAAATAAACAGACACTTTTTTGTACCAGCGTCTGGCTTTATGGGCAACTAAATACGGCACCAAAAGCTGGTCGTTAAGGTCCACCCCTCCCATATTAACCACTTGCCTACAGTGCACTTTCACCCCCTTCCTGCCCAGACCGATTTTCAGCTTTCAGCGCTCTCACACTTTGACTGAGAATTACTCAGTCATGCAACACTGTACCCATACAAAAATTGTGTCCTTTTTTTCACACAAATAGAGCTTTCTTTTGATGGTATTTGATCAATACTGGGTTTTTTATTTTTTGTGCTATAAATAAAAAAAGAGTGAAAATATCGTGAAAAAACGCATTTTTCTTTGTTTCTGTTATAAAATTTTGCAAATTAGTCATTTTTCTTCACAAATTTTGGCCAAAATTTATACTGCTACTTATCTTTGGTAAAAATAACCCAAGTAAGTTTATATTATTTGGTCTTTGTGAAAGTTATAGAGTCCACAAGCTATGGTGCGAAGCATTGAAAATTGATCACACTTGATCACACCTGATGTACTGAAGGCCTATCTCATTTTTTTTTTTTTTTTTTTTTTTACAAATTGCCGTATTAACAGGTTATTTCTCTCACACAGCACATGTATACTTGCAACTACACCCCAAAACACATTCTACTACTCCTCCTGAGTATGGCGATACCACATGTGTGAGACTTTTTCACAGCCTGGCCACATACAGAGGCCTAACATCCAAGTAGCAGCGTCCGGCATTCTAGGAGCACAAATTACACATATAATTTCCTGACAACCTATCGCATTTTTGATTGCCCTGGAGCACCAGGACAATGGAAACCCCCATAAAATGACCCCATTTTGGAAAGCAAACAGCCCAACGTATAATTTTTGAGGCATAAGGAGTCTTTTGAATGTGTCATTTTTTTCCACAAGTTTTTG
This sequence comes from Pelophylax lessonae, assembly GCF_965119305.1. NCBI lineage: Eukaryota > Metazoa > Chordata > Amphibia > Anura > Ranidae > Pelophylax > Pelophylax lessonae. Next base: position 232,185,438 of record NC_138770.1, on the reverse strand, counting down.
GAAAATGTGGAAAGAAAATGAAAACACATTTTTTTTTACACAAAGCTGTCCATTTATGCAATATTTCTAACACATAGCATGTACATAGCAAAAATTGCACCCCAAAATACATTCTGCTATTCCTCCTGAGTATGGCGATACCACATGTGTAACACTTTTTCACAGCCTGGCCACATACATAGGCCTAACATCCAAGTAGCGCTTTACACAAAGTTGTCCATTTATCCACTTTAAGACTGGGCCTATTTTTGACACTTGGTGTTTACAAGCTAAAATCATTTTTTTTTGCTAGAAAACTACTTGGAACCCCCTAACATTATATATTTTTTTTTTAGCAGAGACCCTAGAGAATAAAATGGAGATCGTTGCAATATTTTTTATCACACCATATTTGCGCAGCAGTCTTCCAAATGCGATTTTTTTTGTAAAAAATCACTTTTTTGAACTAAAAAATAAGAAAACAGTAAATTTTTTTCCATAATGTGAAAGATAATGTTACGCCGAGTAATTAGATACCCAACATGTCATGCTTCAAAATTGCGCATGCTCACAGAATGGCGCCAAACATTGGTACTTAAAAATCCCCATAGGCAACATTTTAAAAATTTCTGCAGGTTACTAGCTTAGAGTTACAGAGGAGGTCTAGGGCTCAAGTTATTGCTCTCGCTCTAACGATCGCGGCGATACCTCACATGTATGGTTTGAACACCGTTTACATATGTGGGCGGGACTTACGTATGCGTTTGCTTCTGCGCGCGAGCTAACGGGGACAGGGTGCTTGAATTTTTTTTTTCCTATTTATTTTATTTATTATTTTTTTATTTTTACACAGTTTAAAAAAAAAAATGTTTTGATCATTTTTATTCCTATTACAAGGAATGTAAACATCCCTTGTAATAGAAATAGGCATGACAGGTCCTCTTTATTGTGAGATCTGGGTTCAAAAAGACCTCACACCTCACAACTACACTAAAAAAGAAAAAAAAAAAAAAAAATTGTTGAAAGAGGAAAAAAAAAAAGAAAAAAAAAAAAAGCGGCCCTTTAAACCGGTTGCTAGGCAACGTCTTTTGACGTAGCTCCGGTCCTCCAAGACCATAGAGTCGAGTGAGGGCCATCTTGCCCTCACTCGACTTCCTGTCTCTGAGGATCCGGGACCGGATAGTTTTCCCCGCTGCTGGCGGTTCCGGTAAGCTGGGAAAACGTCTGGGATGCGGCAGGAGGGGGGGGGGCACCTCTTCCCCTGCACTGTAAGGGTAATTCCGCAGAGAATCCGCCACTGGGACCACCCTTATCTGAAAGCCGACCGCCCGCCGTTTCAAAAAATACCGGGGTTATGGGGGCTATCTGCTGCCATAACCCCAGTATTTAGCTTTTAATGGCCGACGCATATAGTCGTTAGGCGGTCAGTAAGTGATTGCATGCATATGGCAAACAGGTGACGATGACTGATGGGGTGACAGGTGACGATGACTGATGGGGTGACAGGTGACGATGACTTATGGGGTGACAGGTGACAATGACTGATGGGGTGACAGGTGACGATGACTGATGGGGTGACAGGTGACGATGACTGATGGGGTGACAGGTGACAATGACTGATGGGGTGACAGGTGGTGATGATTGATGAGGTGACAAGTGATGATGATTGATGAGGTGACAGGTGACGATGATTGATGAGGTGACAATTGACGATGATTGATGGGGTGACAGATGACAATCACTGACGGGGTGACATGTGACGATGATTGATGGGGTGACAAGTGACGATCACTGATGGGGTGACAAGTGACGATGACTGATGGGGTGACAGATGACGATGACTGATGGGGTGACAGGTGACGATGACTGATGGGGTGACAGGTGACGGTGATTGATGGGGTGACAGGTGACAGGCAATGGTCACTGATGGGTGACAGGTGACGGGCGATGGTGCATGGCGGTACTGATGGCAGTCTCTGGTGACCGGTGAACTTTGGGCTATGTTCACATGTGAGCGTAGCAATCGCGGGCAGAATCACTGCGATTCTGCCCGCGATCCAGAAATCATTGCAAATCGCGGGGCGCCTGTGCGTTGCCCGTGATTTGCAATAGCACCCCAAACGCTGTGCGATGTTGCTGCGATTTCCGCCTGCCGAATCGCGGTAACATCGCGCAAACAACACATGACGCCCCAAAGAAACTCTTGTACCTTTTTTGGGCGTCATGCGTTGTTTGCGCGATGTTACCGCAATTCGGCAGGCGGAAATCGCAGCAACATCGCACAGCGTTTGGGGTGCTATTGCAAATCACGGGCAACGCACAGGCGTCCCGCGATTTGCAATGATTTCCGGATCGCGGGCAGAATCGCGGTGATTCTGCCCGCGATCGCTGCGCTCACATGTGAACGTTATGGGTGTCAATTTCTGGGCACTGATGAGGTGACTGTTGGGTGACAGGTGACATTGGGGGGGGGGGTGAGGACTGTGTGGGGACATTTATTTCTGTGCTTTTACTTTTTACAGGTGTACAGAGCAGTAACTCACTATTTCTAGCTCACACTGGAAGCTGTATGAGGGGAGAAGAGCTAGTAACAGTCAGTTACTGCTCTTTGTTTACATTTTGTGATCGGCTGTGAATGGATTCACAGCCGATCACTTAGTAAACAGTCACTGTCAGTGACTGTTTACTTCCTACGGAACACAGTGCCACCGACATGACCGCGCTGCGCGCTCCCGATCGCGCATGCGCGGTCATCTTGTGGGCGCCTTCATTGTGATTGGCTGTGCCATTGAAACACAGCCGATCACGTGGGAAACAGCCACGCCCATTGGCTGTTTCCCCCCTGCCGGTGACGGGGGGGTGTCCCGGGGACACCCCGACACCGGCAGTGCAGGGCGGCGCGCACGCGATCGCGCGCCTGCCCTGCTTAAAGTGCCGCCGTCATATGACGGCGGCCCAGGATAATGGTTGCTCCGCTCCGCCGTCATATGACGGCGGGCGGCAAGCGGTTAAGGTTATATTCGTGGACACAGAGGGGTTTCTCCATAACACCAGGTGCCGTTGGAATTTGGATCGTCGTGTCTGCGTGAAGGGAGGACAGAACATAAACATCCCGTGTATCCCTCCACTTCCCTGCAAGCAATTTGTCAGTTTTCAAGTAGGCTCTCTCCCCCCGACTAAGACAGGAATTTACAAGCCATTGGGGGAAACCCTGGCGATTAGGTCGCACGGTGCCACATGCGCCAATTTGTAATTAAGAAAGATGACAAATAGTGGCACGCTTGTGTAGAAGTTGTCCACGTACAAATGGTACCCCTTTCCGGATAAGGGTGACACCAAGTCCCAAACTATCTTGCCGCTGCTCCCTATGTAGTCTGGGCAGTTGGGGGGCTCCACAGTGCTATCTTTTCCCTCATAGACCCGGAAACTAACTCTATAACCTGTGGCCCTGTCACACAGTTTATACAGCTTGACCCCATACTTGGCACGCTTGCTGGGGAGGTACTGTTTCATAGCACTGCGGCCAGTAAATTTAATAAGGGACTCGTCAATGCAGACAACTTGTTCGGGCGTAAATAAGGCTGCAAACCGCTGATTGAAGTGGTCTATGAGGGGCCAAATTTTGTGGAGCCGATCATATGCAGGGTCTCCCCGAGGACGAACTAATATAGCCGCAATTCACTCTGTTTGGTTATGCCCATGTTGAGGGAAAGGCCCAGAAAGATTTTAAAATCGGGAACCATTATAGGTTTCCAGCCGAATTGTCTGACAAGGGGCGAATTCTGGTTGGCGGCGATAAATTGTTGTGCAGTGCTGGTTGTACTAGGTCCAGGGTGTACTAGGCCGCTGGTGCTTGCCAGGCCACCAGAAGGATGAGCGGCCATAGTACTGGCACTCTGCTCCATACGAGCACCCTGCGATTCCTGCATCTCAACAACTCCAGAATGGGGTCGGGTACGCCTGGGTCTAACAGGGACCCATCGTTCGTCGGAGCTATCTGTCAGGGAGCCGCTGCCGTCATCCGGTTCGTATACTGACCCTGATTCTGCCAGTGAGGCTTCCCCATCGCTCTCATCTGACATGGCCAGTATACTAAAAGCCTCTGCACTACTGTACAAACGTTTGGACATTTTGGTAACTAAATTTACCGGTACAGTAGTGTGACTACTAGATAATAAAAGCACCTGGTTGTCAAGGACTATTTCAAGCGCTACCAAAAAAACTGCTAATGCTAGCAGGGATCAGGCCTGACTCTGCTAACACAGCGGTTTTGTGTGTTGTGTTTTTTTGTAAGTGACAGTAATCTATTGATTACTACACTTGCCTGGGTGTGGTGGGCTGAGCAGAGGGGTTAAACGCAGGTGCTGGCAGGAATCAGTGCTGATCGTGCAAACACAGCGTTTTGGGAACCCTAAACTATGGGGACGCTAGTATAGTTCTGATCAGATATTGATCTGTTCAAACACTATACTAGTAATGGAAGTGTGTGTGTGTGTGTGTGTGGTAATCAAGGGGTTATTTCTAACTATGCGTCGGGGATCTGCGCTATTTTAGACTGACACTAACACTAGCTAATGTCACCTGTGTCACTAATAATAGTGATCAGAAAAAATTGTACACTATAAAAGTGGCACTGTGACAGGACAATGAAGGGGTTAACTGGGGGTGATCAGGAGAGGATCAGGGGGTTAAATCTTTAGTGGGAGAGGGGTGGCAGGGACCCTAAACCTCCTTTGGGACATAAAATAACTCGCTAGCGCTAACTCAAGTCCCAATCACGCTAATAGAAAATACAGTAAAAAACTATATTACGTGTGTATTAGTATGCAATGTGACAGGGGGGAAGGGGTTAACTGGATTTGATCAGGGGGTTAAATCTTTATTGGGAGGGGGTGACGGGTATCCTAAGTATAAAAGGAACGGCGGCAAGCGCTAAACCTGGTCACAAGTCACACTTATACAGGTATATAGAAAATGATATATACTGTATACAGTGTGTGTTGTGACAGGGGGTGTAGGGGTGATCGGGGGGATCAGGGGGTTAAATCTTTATGGGGGGGTAGCGGGGACCCTAAACCTACTTGGGACAGAAACGAAGTCGCTAGCGCTAATTCAGGTCACAAACACACTAATAGAAAATACAGTAAAACACTATATTACTTGTTTATTAGTGTGCAATGTGACAGGGGGGAAGGGGTTAACTGGGGGTGATCAGGGGGTTAAATCTTTATTGGGAGGGGGTGGCGGGTATTTTAAATGTAAAAGGGGGGGCTGCAAGCGCTACACCTGGTCACAAATCACACTTATACGGGTATATAGGAAAATGCTATATACTGTATGCAGTGTGTGTTGTGACAGGGGGTGTAGGGGTGATCAGGGGGATCAGGGGGTTAAATATTTATTGGGGGGGTGGCGGGGACCCTAAACCTACTTGGGACAGAAACTAAGTCGCTAGCGCTAAGTCAAGTCATAATCAAACTAATACAAAATACAGAAAACAGTATATTACGTTTGTATTAGTGTGCAATGTGACAGGGGGAAGGGGTTAACTGGGGGTGATCAGGGGGTTAAATCTTTATGGTTTATAGGAAAATGCTATATGCTGTATACAGTGTGTGTTGTGACAGGGGGTGTAGGGATTAACTGGGGGGGCGATTTGGGGTTAAATGTGCCTATCTAAGTGTGTGTATGTGTGCTTGGTGCAATACTCACAGTTAGATGTGCTCTCCTCTCTCGATGAATCCAAAAAGGATCATGGGAGGGGAGAGCACGTCTTTTCTGAGCCTGTGTTTACATTACACAGGCTCAGCATGGAATCTGATTGGGCAGGACCGATCAACAGGTCCAGGTCAAAATCATTGGCCTGGACCTGATGACTGATCGGTTCTGAACCCAATCAAGCAATCCGCGGCGGTGGGGGGGCACGGGAGCGTGCACCAGACCAGCGGGAAGCAGCGACATAGATCTACGTCACTTTGCCTGCACGGGGCTGACTACCGCAGTACATAGTTGTGCTGCGGTCGGCAAGTGGTTAAAGGGGAACCCATCCCAGCCCAGGGGGCAAGTAAAGCGCGAGTGGTCCTAATGCTATAAGGCATATAGGACCCACTGGTTCTGTTAAGTGATTTCATCTACCCACAAGTCACGGTGAAACGGATTGATGTCACAGAAATTATGGACACCCATGTTTGAGCACTTGCACTCTTGACCGTTGAATAATACAGTCACAAAGGACATTTTTTGATCATTTTTGAGCACTGTAGTCACCTTATTTTCTGGACTTTATCATATGCGATTAGTCACTATTTATTATTTACCTGTGTCTGATTATTTATTGTATTTATCTATTCATATTTATATTTTACCTAGTCCTATTCCCAGTTACTGAAGCACATGTTACTTTAGTCATAAAATAGTGAGTTCATTAATTTTCTTTGCTAAGAGCACAAACTATTCAGCAAGCACTGTAGCTAGCCCTTGGTTTAAGAGCTTAAGATTGCAGAACACAGAATAATCAAATAAATGTAACCATTGCCAGTTGATGTGGGCAACATTAGGCCAGAAAATTCCAACAAGCCCCACATTGGGTGCCAAAGTGTAGCACCCCTCCTCTTAGGACAGTGTGGAATGACCCTCTATCTGACCCTCCCTCCCAGTAGGGAGACAGGCCAACATTTTAAATACTAATGATAAAAAGAGTTCTTCTGGACCCCAAAAATGACAAATACTCTCACCAAACATCCCTATATATGCTTGACGATACACTGCTCAATTCTGTTCAACTCTTATTCCATCTCTTGATAAAAGTAAAGAAACACTTCTTGAATAATAAAACCAACTGAGTTTTATTAGAAAAAGAAACTTTTTCTCACAAACATCCAAGAATATGTGCTTATCAAGAGCAATGTCCCCGAAACACCAGCAAGAGGCTGCCTCTATCTATGCATTTGCTATGGGTTACTGACTTAGAAACTTCTCACTCAGCTCTCCTAAACATAACACATTTTGACAGTTGACTGTCCCTACATCAGGGAAGAGGGCCGATAGCTCTTACTTGCTTTTATATACAAATAAACCAGGATCTATGAATGGAGAGTGGGCAGGTGATTTATGGGTCGGCCCCCTGCATTCATAGATATCATTTAATTCATAGAAGCTGTGGTAATGGCTTCTATGAATTGAGCAGATGAACAGAAAGGGTTGGCATAGTCGCACAGTCTTGAGAGCATATGAAAGCCCCTTTACTTCTATTAACTCCCACCACACTAGAAGATTATGATGAGAGGGGTGAAGGTGGCATTGCAGGAGCAAGATTTTGGTGAAAAGAGTACACAGCAGTACAAGAAACATATCTCGCTGAAGGTAAGTAATGTCCCTTGTGCTGATTTATTTTTTTTTTTTTTTGGTACACTTAGGGTTTTAAGAAAGTGGGATCCTTATTGAGACGCTTCCTAAAGTGCTTTGGTAAAGTGTGGTCATTCTTGCCTTTGATACTATTCCGGATATTCTCTTTTGCCTAGAGTCCTTTTTGTTCTTCTAATATATTGCAACCCACAAGTGCACTCAAAAAGGTATACAAGACTTTTGGAGTTGCATGTTATAAACTTTTCAGTTTTGTATGCTTTCCCTGAAAAAAACCCTCTTTTCTGCTCGGTTCGTACATCCTACAGACCTGAGAGCGAGGGGGGGGGGGGGGGGTTATACTGGCTGCAGCAGTGTGTGTATCCAGGTCTGGACTTGGACAAAAAATAGGTCCGGGCATTTTAGACTGAGCAACCTTTTTTTTTTTTTTAAACCAAATTACAAATGACAGCTACCGGTTTCTCAATGTCTTTTAAAATGTATGTTATATTTAGCCTGCTTCAGTCACTGCTTACTGATTTCTAGAGGTTACTGCACATTATTACCACTAACTCATTGGTGGCTGAGGGGGAGGAGAAGGTATGATCAGTGGTAGTTGGGGGGTGGGGGTGGAATGAGTGGCAGACAGTGCTGGGGGGGGGGATGTAATGAGTGGTAGTGCTGGGGGGAGGGGGGGGGGTTGGATGTGGAGGGAGGGTGGGATCAGTGGCAGTGCGGGTGGGGGGGGAGTAGGATGAGTGACGGGGAGGAGAGTGGGATAAGTGGCAGTGTGGGGGGATGGGATGAGTGGCAGTTCTGGTGGGTTGTTGGGTTGAGTGGCAATGCTGGTGGGGGGGATGGGATGAGTGCTAGTGGTGTGGGGTGAATGGGATGAGTGGCAGTACTGGAGGGAGTTTGATGGGATCAGTGGCAGTGTGGGGGGGAGGGGGTGGAATGAGTGGCAGTGATGGCAGGTAGTTGGGGTGAGTGGCAGTGCTGGCAGGTAGTTGGGGTGAGTGGCATTTTGCATTTATTTATTTATGCATATTTATTTTGTGCACACCATCCAGTGACACATGGACTATTTATGCTGTTAGTATCCTCACAGTTTTTTTGTATGCTACTTTATTGCATCACTCGCACTTTTATTTATTTGCTGTTCAGTATTGTCACAGTCACTTTTATGTGTTGATTAACTGGATCTTTTGCACTTTTATGATTACTTATCTATTACTTCACTAAGCACTTCAGCACTTTTTACTCATTTGCATATTTTTGAATATTTATCACCTTATCAGCTATTTAGCTAATTTTATGATCTTCAATGTATATTTAATATCATATATATTGTTTTATTCATCATATATTTCTTGTGAACACCTTTCATCCACTTTGTGTTTTGTGGCCCACCATTTTAGAAATTGAGCGCTGATTCCCCATTTCCTTCACTTTTTAACAGTAAGTGGTGACACTACTACAATCGGCAGCTGATTTCGGTGCTCCACTCATCTTCTTCTGCTATTTTTCTACTTCATTTACCTCATTGGTAGCGCATTGGTCCCTCCCATTTTTTCAATAAAGAGAACCTGTCATCAAAACATCATCACTTTGTGTTTCCTATGTGATGAAATAAAATTAAAAAATAACTAAAGGCAGAACTTTTTTTTTTTTTTTTAGTTTTGGATACAGCGGAGAGGAATTAGAACCCCTGTCAGTTTTTTTTGCTGTCTGTGCCCCCCATTAAGGAGATTCACACTCTCTATTTGTCCTGTTTACCATTATTTTGGGTTGTCCCCAGAAAAGTAACTGAGGGGAAATCTTCTAATGAGCATGCTAGTTCTGGTGACCTGCAGGGCCCCGAGGAACTTCTCTTATTTTTCAGGGGTTTCCTCTCACTTCTTGTTTTGGCTATGGGATAGGAAGTAAAGGGAAATCTCCCCAATGGGACACAGAAGGCAAAAACAAATCTGGCAAGGGTGATAACCCTCCCTTGCTCTATTGAAAAAAAAAATGTTTGCTTATAGTTCAACTTTAAGTAAAAAAAAAAACATTTTATTTGTTTAATACTTGCAAATACATGCTTTTCACTGGAATATTCTTAGGAGTGGGGACCTTTTTAAAAAAAAAAAAAATAAGTTTTATAAAGCAATACATATTTCAAAACAGGGTCCCTCTTCAGTATAGGCCAGTGGTTATTGATGACTTTGGTGACATTGTCATTACCATACAGACAGACCTCAGTTCTTTTTAGTAATGGTATTTAAGAAGTTCCTCCAGTCCAGTCAGAGCATAACTGTATGCCTCATCAACCATTTTCTGCTCATAATTTTTCCATATAAATTTTAGCTTCAAGTCTACCATCTGTTCCATAAAAATCTTTTGATTACCATTCCAGGGGAACATAAGAAACTGTCATTTAGGGATAGCCCTGATCCAAGTCCTGAAGTGACAACTATTAGAAGTATAGGAGAGTCCTGGGTTTCACTACAAGAGGGAATATGGAGGATTGTTAAGCATGCTGCAGCCTATTGTAAACCAAAACCTAGTATGTTTAAAACCAAAGTTCATTATTCCATTAGTAAAAAAAAATACATATTATTCTAAAAACATGTAAGCAATGTCACTAGATACAACATGCAGTGAAAAGAACGCTTTGCCCATATTAGGCTTCTTAAGGATCAACTTGAGGTTCCTAAACAATATTAATTGGTAAATAAGTAATACATAATTATTACAAAAATCATCTTAAAAAAAAAATATTAATCATATCTATCAAAAACATTGTACAACAGCATTGAAGAAAAGCAAAAAAAAAAAACAACATGCAAAAAAAAAACAGCACCCGCAGGCAGGAGGGGAGGAAAAAAAACGTTTTTTTCCCTCCCCTCCTGCCTGTGGGTTTTTTTTTTCTTTTCCTTTTCTTCAATGCAGTTGTACAATATTTTTGGTAGATATAATTAATATTTTTTTTGAGATGATTTTTGTAATAATTATGTCTTACTTATGTAGCACTGCCCCCTTGAGGGCTGCTGGTTGATGGGTGTTCCTCAGCACTCCTATGACCCTGTGAACCATCCAACCCACCTGACACTCTAGGTTCCGACATTGTGAGTATACCTTTATAAACACACTGACACAAAGAAATTACGTTTTGCTGTTTACTTTAAAGATAAACGCGTATAACTCTATCAGTCAGTCAAATCCCACCAAAACCGGTGAGATTCAGCAAGACTGATTTAAAGAAATAGCAAATAAAGAATTACAATATCAATAAACAATGGTAACACAATATTCTAAGGTTTCAACAATGACTGTTAGCTTAAAGGAAAGAACTTAGAATTATCCCAGTGCTGTGAATATTCTAACTTTCACTGCTATAAAAACAAATCAAGTGTGTCCCCTTTAAGATGTAACAGGTGTCAACACCCCTCCCCTAGCAAGGCCTTGCTAAATCTTCACCGGCAGTTGGAGCTCTTATCACTGTCCAATGTGATATTTGTATTCCCAAAAGAAGTAATGTGTGCAGTAATGTCTGCTGTCAGTGTGTTGATGACAAAGGTTACACTTCCGGTTAAGATTCCACACAGGCACCCTTTTTCTCTCTGGTGTCCATACGTGAGGATCCTGCAAGACAGGTGATGCACTCTCCTACGCTTTGGCGTCTGGGAGTGATCGATACTCTGCTGCCACAGGCGGTCCCCGTCTGGCCTCCACTCGCTTCCTCTTAAGCTATACTGTGTCAGCATTCACAGTGTAGCTCTCAGCATCCACTCCATTGAGGACGAGCTCTGCACTCGGGTTAGGCCTCTTGTACTAGGCCTCAATCACCGACAGTTGTGTGAGCACTCAACAGGCTGATCCGCACTCACTAGGTCCTGGAAGCAAGAGAGCATTCACACTGTGGAGCAAATAGGTTTATAGTCTCTTCCATGGTCCTTCACTTCCCCATTGCTCCCTGGGAGTAAAGTTCCTTCAGCAATCCAGATAACAGTCTGCTCCCAATACAGACCTATATCTCCCACAATCCAATTCTTCCACTTCCTGTGAGAGGCTGATCTCCACCTGAAAGCAGTCTTAAAGGGCACACAGGCACTTCCAACAATAACGATAAACATATAAGTGCATATATAATGTAGTAGTCCGATTATTTACCAGTTAATATACTTTATGAACCTCAAGTGGATCCTAAAGAAGGCCAATAAGGGCGAAACATGCCAATCCCACCATCACTATGGGCTCTTTTGACTACATGAGGTATCTGGTGACATTGTATATATGTTTTTAGAATAATATATATTTTTTTACTAATGGATTAATAAACTATGGTTTTAAACATACTAGCATCTGGTTCATTACAGGCTGTGGCATGCTTACCAATCCTCCTTGTGGTCAAACCCAGGACTCTCCTATACTTTACCAATATTGACCTCATTTTGTCCTTAAAGTTACAACTAGTTATTGGTACAAACCCATTACAGTCCATCACTTTCTGGAAGACACTGGTGGTATTTTCACTTTTGTCTATCCTAAAAGTAAGATCTAGAAACGGAGATCTGACTTGCTGTAAATGGTTGAAAATTCCAGGTTCCACTTCCACAGGGTTATTAAGATTGCATATAAACTCTTGTAACCCATACTTTGGAGCAGCCCCAGATGAACAGGCAGTGATCTCTATAGCAGCTGAAAAGGAAAAGAACTGTTCCTAATCTCAGCCTATAAAATGTCCGCTGTTATGCCCTCATATACTTGTAAATGTTTACATAGGAGGGTGCAAATTCGCAACCTATAAGCGCCCCCTTTGAGTTGTCTATAATGTGACCCCTGAAACAAAAAGGGGTTATTCTTAAGTACAAGACGAATGGCTTCTACATGTAATGTACTTTATGTAATTCTTTTGAATTTTACCACTTAAGCCCCGGAAGATTTTACCCCCTTCCTGACCAGGCCCTATTTTGTGATTCGGCACTGCGTGACTTTAACAGACAATTGCGCGGTCATGCGACGCTGTACCCAAATGAAATCGAAGTCCATTTTTTCCCACAAACAGAGCTTTCTTTTGGTGGTATTTGATCACCTGTGCGATTTTTACTTTTTGCGCTATAAACAAAAAAAGCAACAATTTTGAAAAAATAACAATATTTTTCACATTTTTTTATATGAAATTCCCCCAAAAAAATGTAAAAATCAAAATTTTTAACATTTTAAGCCAATTTGTTTTCTGCTTCCATATGTTTGGTAAAAAAAAAAATCGCAATAAGCGTATTTTGATTGGTTTGCGCAAAAGTTATTGCGTTTACTAAGGGAAAGATTTTTGTCATTTTTATTGTTTTTTTTTTTTTTAACGAGTAATGGCAGCGATCTGCGATTTTTTTTGCGGGACTGCGACATTGCGGCGGACAGATCGGACCCTTAACTGACATTTTTGACACTTTTGGGGGTACCAGTGACATTACTACAGTAATCAGTGCTATACATATGCACTGTTACTGTAAAAATGACACTGGCAGGGAAGGGGTTAACTTTATTGGAGAGGCAGGGGTTAAATGTGTCCCTAGGGGCGTGCTTCTAACTGTAAAGGGGTGTGGCTTTTCATGTAACCCCAGAGACATACGATCCTACATAGCAGGATCGTATGATCTCTGCTGTTACACCAGGGAGAATGACAGGCGGCTTTGTTTACATCAGCCGCCTGCCTTTCTCCCTCTGAAGCGGACGATCGCGGGTGGCCGGCGGACATCCGAGCCGCCGGTCACTCGCGCGGGGATCACAGTGAACCAGCGGGGGCGGGAGCGCGCCTCCGGCGGCCCGCGCTCGCCCCCTATTGGCTCGCGGGCGAGTGATGTATATATACGTCACTTTGCCCAGGAGGGGCTGACCGCCGCCGTAAATAGTCGTGCGGAGGTCGGCAAGTGGTTAAAGAAGAATTCCAGATATGCCATGTTTTTACATAGTTATATTGTTCCAGCTTTTTCCAGTGTAACTATGCATATTCCATATTTGTGGGGTTGCTCTAGAAGCCAGAATTCACTGTAGTAGACACCACTACTCCAGTGATCTTCATTCGTTTCCTGGTTCCATGACAAGCAACTGCCCTGCTGCTTAATGAACACAGGAGGTCGGCCACTCAGAGAATGCTTTGCATTTTCTCAATGAATGCCAAGTGTTGGCTGGTTGATTGAGATAGAGATTGTGAGGACATGGAAAAAATTTGAGTGTCCGACCTCCTGTTTTCAGTAAGCAGCAGGGCAGCTGCAAAGCATGGCACCCACAAGCTATCAGGGATTACTGGGATAGCAGTGCCCACTACAGTAATTTCCAGCTTCTAGAAGGATCACACAGGTATAACTATGTAAAAAATGTCATACCTAGAATTCTTACTGCATGTCCCCCTTATCTTGGTCAGTTATCAAATTTTGAGACTTCACATCACATTTTACCAAATACCATTCATCCTGATATGGATCATTAGGCATTTTAGAACACCCTTCATAGCTTTTTGACATGAGGATGGGTTTTATTTTTATTTTTTTACAGTAATGGCTGTAGGTGGTGCAAAACTACACTCCAATCCAACAAGTCCAAGTGAAGTGGAGAGAGGACTACATTATCAATTTATTGAATAGAGAAGTAAGAGCTCTCAGCACCACCCCACACATACACAGACAGTCGACCGTCAAAAGGCGTTGGGTTTGGGAGAGCTGAGTAGGAAGCAACCCATAGAAACAGTGTAGAGAAAGCTGGCCTCTTGTGGATGTTTTGGGGACAGTGGTCTCGATAAGCACATATTTTGGATGGTTCTGAATAATGTTAACTTTTTCTAAAAAAAAAAAAAAAAAAAAAACTGTTGAGTTTACTGTTTGAGGAAAAGTGTTTCCTCTCTTACCAGATTGTTTCCTCAACCACAACATACTCTAGTTGAGAGAGGGTGTAAACTGAGGATCAGCCAACAGCTGCAGTACAGAACTTCCCACGGCAGAGGGAGTGTTTCTGATGTAGAGGACAGCTGATAGAGGGGCTTAAAAAGGGGATGAGCCAACAGTAGCTGGGACTATACAACTATACAGCGTGGACAATGTGGCATGGATCTAACTGAAGGCTACCCCCAGCAGCTTCCAGGCAGGAGATAATTGTGTTGGTACTTTAAAAATCACACTGGTGCAGATCCACTGCAATTGGAAAAGACTTGGTAAATGTTATAGTGCACTCTCCTAAGGTCAGGGCTGGCCCTACCATGGGTGCCACTGGGTCCATTGGACCCAGGCAACACCTTGAGAGAGGCGGCAAATTGACACTCAAGATTTTTTTTCCAGCAGTTTTGTGTGCCATTTTTCCAGCAGTTTTGTGTGCCATTCAGGGGTAGCCACTTTGCTGCCCTGTAAAAAGGCCGCCCTGCTGCCCTCAACACGCATAATCATAGTTGTCTGGCACAAGGGTGCTCGCACACAGTCTAACACCGACTGTTAAACAACTGAGCACACATGAAGAGCTCTGCTTCTACTACTGCCCTAGCCTGCCTTTATACTACCCTAACCTGCCCCTATACTGTCCTAGCCTACCCCTATACTGCCCTACCTGCCCCTATACTGCCCTAGGCTGCCCCTATACAGCCCTATCCCATTTGCATATCATCCATGGGAGCAGTGTGTTCACTGCACACAGGCCCACAGGGGTGGGGGGGGCGGCCACTGTGCTGACACACAATGCACCCATGGATGCCCTAGGGCCCCAAGATGGGGGGAGCGGTAACATGGTGGTATGTCATATAATTTTGCATATAGACAAGGTGCTGTTGCATTTAAATCTGACTTCCTGATAAATTAAATTTTAGTTTTATTTATCATTATATAAAATAATAGATGTGGGAAGCCTTTTGGTGGCCGTGATTTTTTTTTTGGGGGGGGGGTGGTATGGGGGGGGGGGGCAGCATTTCATTCTTGGACCCAGGCAGCACAATGTCTTGGGCCAGCCTTGCCTAGGGTAGATGTGGAGACATTGAGGCTGCCTAGGTGTAAGTCGATTGCCTCCCTTTTGTATATATACAGTATCTCACAAAAGTGAGGACACCCCTCACATTTTTGTAAATATTTTATTATATCTTTTCATCTGAAGAAATTACACTTTGTTACAATGTAAAGTAGTGAGTGTACAGCTTGTATAACAGTGTAAGTTTGCTGTCCCCTCAAAATAACTCCACGCACAGCCATTAATGGCTAAACCGCTGGCAACAGAAGTGAGTACACCCCTAAGTTAACATGTCCAAATTGGGCCCAAGGTGTCAATATTTTGTGTGGCCACCTTTATTTTCCAGCACTGCCTTAACCCTCTTGGGCATGGAGTTCACCAGAGCTTCACAGATTGCCACTGGATCCCTCTTCCACTTCTGTATGAAGCTGGTGGATGTTAGAGACCTTGAGCTCCTCCGCCTTCCGTTTGATGATGCCCCACAGATGCTCAATAGGGTTTAGGTCTGGAGACATGCTTGGCCAGTCCATCACCTTTACCCTCAGCTTCTTTAGCAAGGCAGTGGTTGTCTTGGAGATGTGTTTGGGGTCTTTATGTTGGAATACTGCCCTGCTGGCCAATCTCCGAAGGGAGGGAATCATGCTCTGCTTCAGTCACAGTACATATTGGCATTCATGGTTCCCTTAATGAACTGTAGCTCCCTAGTGCCGACAGCACTCATGCAGCCCCAGACCATGACACTCCCACCATCATGCTTGATTGTAGACAAACACACTTGTCTTTATAATCCTCACCTGGTTGCCGCGACACACGCTTGACACCATCTGAACCAAATAGGTTTATCTTGGTCTCATCAGACCACAGAACATGGTTTCAGTAATCCAGTGTCCTTAGTCTACTTGTCTTCAGCAAACTGTTTGCGGGCTTTCTTGTGCATCATCTTTAGAAGAGGCATCCATCTGGGATGACAGCAATGCAGACCAATTTGATGCAGTGTCCGGTGTATGGTCTGAGCACTGACAGGCTGACCTCCCACCCCTTCAACTTCTGCAGCAATGCTGGCAGCACTCATAAGTCTATTTCCCAAAGACAACCTCTGTATAGGACGCTGAGCATATGCACTCAACTTCTTTGGTCGACCATGGCGAGGCCTGTTCTGAGTGGAACCCGTCCTGATAAACCGCTGTATGGTCTTGGCCATCGTGTTGCAGCTCAGTTTCAGGGTCTTGGCAATCTTCTTATAGGCTAGGCCATCTTTATGTAGAGCAATCATTCTTTTTTTCAGATCCTCAGAGAGTTCTTAACCATGTGGTGGCATGTTGAACTTCCAGTGACCAGTATGAGAGAGTGAGAGCGATAACACCAAATTGAACACCTGCTTCCCATTCAACCCTGAGAACCTGTAACACTAATGAGTCACATGACATCGGGGAGGAAAAATGGCTAATTGGGCCCAATTTGGCCATTTTCACTTATGGGTGCACTCGCTTTTGTTGCCAGCAGTTTAGACATTAATGGCTGTGTGTGGAGTTATTTTGAGGGGACAGCAAATTTACACTTTTATACTCGCAGTACACTCACTACTTTACATTGTAGCAAAGTGTCATTTCTTCAGTATGGTCACATGAAAAGATATAAAAAAAATATTTACAAAAATGTGAGGGGTGTACTCACTTTTGTGAGATAATGTGTGTATGTATACCAATTAGAAATATGCCAAACAAAGTGCTGATTTGTCATAGGAAATGTTGATTCTCTGAAACTCTGTAAGGAATGTGTGGTCAATTTAGATACAAACAGTGCTTAAAAAAAAAAATTATATATATATATATATATATATATATATATATATATATATATATATATACATACACACACTGCTCAACAAAAATTAAAGAAACACTTTTTAATCAGAGTATAGCATCAAGTCAGCAAAACTCCTGGGATTTTGATCTAGTCAGTTACAGTTGTGTTCAAAATTATTCAACCCCTACTGAAATGGATTGTTTTGGCTAGTTTGACATTGATTTTGATCATTCAGTCATCCTGCTTACAATTAAATCAAAGAGGCACGTGTAGGTCAGACAAATATAACATAACATTTATAATGAAATAACCACAAATTTCTTTTCTGTGCTCACATCATTATCAGTTTTATTCAACCCCCAAGTGACATTCAATCTTAGTGTCTTGCAGCGATCTACGGGTATCTTCGCCCATTCGTCATGGGCAAAAGCCTCCAGTTCAGTCACATTCTTAGGCTTGTGCACTGCAACTGCTTTCTTTAAGTCCCACCAGAGGTTCTCAATCGGATTCAAGTCTGGTGACTGTGATGGCCACTCCAAAATGTTCCAGCCTTTAATCTGCAACCATGCTCTAGTGGACTTGGAGGTATGCTTGGGATCATTGTCCTGTTGAAAGGTCCAACGTCTGCCAAGCCTCAGGTTTGTGACGGACTGCATCACATTGTCATCCAATATCTCCTGGTACTGAAGAGAATTCATGGTACCTTGCACATGCTGAAGCTTCCCTGTACCTGCAGAAGCAAAACAGCCCCAAAGCATGATTGATCCCCCGCCATGCTTCACAGTAGGCAAGGTGTTCTTTTCTTCATAGGCCTTGTTCTTCCTCCTCCAAACATAGCGTTGATCCATGGGCCCAAAAACAGTTCTAATTTTGTTTCATCAGTCCACAGAAAAAATGGATTTTTGTAAAACCTTGCGGCCAAATGAGGCATCCGCCGATGCCATCACATCAATTTTATAAAATTTTGTAAAGGTATGTACCGACGACCAGGTGGCCGCTTTACATACCTGGACCACTGACGCCTGATGGCGAAAGGCCCAGGAAGTACTGAGTGCTCGAGTGAAGTGCGCCCTAACAGGGAACGGAGGATTCCGACCCTTAATAGAATAAGCCTGTACCACCGTCTGACTGATCCATGTAGATATGGTCGCGGCAGACACAGGCAACCCCCTTCAAGGGCTATCCGTGATTACAAAAAGTGAGTCCGTCTTACGAAAACCACTTTAGGAAGGAAGGATGGATTCGGAAGAAGAACCACCTTATCCCTATGAACCACCAGATCTGGGGAACGACAGGATAATGCGGCCAGTTCTGACACCCTGCGTAGAGAAGTAATGGCCACCAAGAAGGCCACCTTCTGGGAATGTAAGCAAGGGAATCTCCCTAATATCTTCAAAGAGAAGTTTCTGAAGAACCGACCACACTAAATTAAGATACCAGGCGGTAAGGGTGCGCGCACTGGCGGAGCCAGATGTCGCACCCCCTGGATGAAATTCCGCACCAAGGAATGATTAGCCAAAGGTTTCTTGAAAGAAGATTACTAACGCCGAAAACCTGACCCTTGATCGTGCTCAAGGATAGTTTCTGCTCAACCCCTTGTTGCAGACAGACCAAAATTCGGGTCACCGAATAGGTATGTGGGGAAAATCCAATAGATTCACACCATGCAATGTAAGACTTCCATGTGCTGGAAGTCGCTTTCCTTGCTTTAACTGGAGGTAGGAATAACTGAAGCTGACACTCCCTTGTCCTTCAGTACCTGGGTCTCAATGGCCAGGCCATTAAGCCAGCGACTGTAAAGCAAGATGGAAGATCGGTCCCTGAGACCGCAAATCCTCCCTGAGAGGAAGTCTCCAAGGAGCGTCCGCGACTAGCCTCGCCAAGTCGGCGTACCAGGCTTGACGAGGTCAATCCAGAATTTCCAGAATAACTGGAATTCCCTCCACCTCTATCCTGCGAAGAAGTTCCCGCAGCAACTTGAGAGGATGGAAGGCATGCCGTAGCTGATACTGCCCCCACGGGGCGATCAGCGTTTCTGCTGCGTCCGCTAGAGGATCGTGGCGCGAGCTACAAACCTCCGCACCCTCCTGTTAGGCCAAGGTGCCAATAGATCCACATCCGGGATGTCCCAATGAAGGGACAGCTAGGGAAAAAACCTCTGGATGAAGAGGCCATATGCGATTGGATCCGAATCGGGCTGCTCTAGAGCTGCTCGATCCAGTAAATCAGACAAAATCTTATCGCTCTCAATTCCGATACCCTTATTGGTAATCTGGATACTATCGGAAGAAATTACTTCCCCTGGTTGAGCATCGGAGACTTCCTGGTCTGCTCGCTCAACCGGATCCGATTGTCCAGGGAATCGGAAATTCTGATTCCATTAAAAAAGAATCTCCTTCAGGAGAATTCGGGTATGAGACTGGGTATACGGTACTGCCTCTAAGAAGGCCACCATCAGTCCCAGCCAATTGACGGACAGCAACATCCGAATCGTTGACTGAACCTTCTGGAGTTTCCCAGCAAGGAGAAACTCTCTTGCCCAGGATGTATCCAACCTTAGGCCCAGATAGTTCAGTCTCCTGGTGGGAACCAGGGATGATCTTTGGGAAAGCGAAAAAACGCTGATGTCCTGCGATGATGGGGATATAAAGATAGGCATCCTATATGTCTATGGACGCCAGGAAATCTTTTATGCAGGGAGGCCACCACTGTACGGATGGACTCTATTTCTTCCCAAGTCCAGATTTGGACGCACCTTGCCCTCTTTCCTGGGCATTGTGAATAGGTTCGAATAGAACCCCTGAAACCGTTCAATGTTAGAAGGGCAGAATCGCACCGCTGGAAGTGATCGAAACTCGATCCTGTGTCCTCCAGAAACCGGTGAAGACATCCCCCCCCCACCCCAGAGATGGGTAGGGGCGCATCAGGCTATATTCTTCAGGCTTGGCTGAGCCGGACTCTTTGTTTACCTGACCAGCGCCCTTTGAAACCCCTCTAAAGGGGCTTTGGAGGGTTTCGCCTTATCGCCCGCCCTCGCGGAACGAACAACTCTATATGAGCAGAAAAGGAAGGTCCTCGTTAGTTACGAGGTCTTTTTATCCTAACAGTCTGTGGCAAGACAGCAGGTGGTACCGTCTATCCTATAAAGAGGAATTCCTCAAACGGATAGCACCTAGCCATGCGTTTGGAAATAACAGGGGTTCGTTTCAAAACGACCCCATTTGGGTAAAGGAAAATCCTTCGCCCTTTTGGTAGGCTAACAAGTACCAAAAAGGAATCTCAGTCTCAGCTACCTCTGCCGGTGTAACCTCAAGACTAAAGGTTTCCCGGACGGACACAACTAGTGCATCCACCACTCTTGTGCTATGGCGGAGGCAGAAACGTGCTCCTCACTGCTGAGGAGATATTACCTGAGACAACAGCCCCCTAAGAGGGACCTGCAACTGCATTGACCAGTTCCGAATCCGTATCTGAAGTATCGGATAAACAATAGGGGTAGGCGGGGGTCGCTACTTGACCCCCGTCCCTGACAGGCCACCTCCACCCGGGATACCAAAGACTCCAAAATTGCCGATAATGCATTAAAACACAAGAGGGGTACTGGAGGGTCCTGCGGCCACCTTGAGGGGATCAGGTGGGGATACCTATGCGGCAGGGTCAATGATTATACAAGACACTTGCCAGCGACAAAAAATGACAAAGTAAAAAAAAACTTTTTTTTTTTGTTTTTGTGTCCCCCAGTCGCAACAGCGCCCCTCAGTGTTACCTGCCTTTTTGGACCCCACAGAGAGAGAGACAGACCCCAAGGCTCATCCCTGATGCACAGAAGTTTTCATCAGCTTGCTCAGTGCTTGTCTTGTTACAGACAGGAAGTCTTTGGCCCTATTTCCTGGGTAAAAGAGGCGGCTCCGCCCCTTAACACGCCTGCCGGCTCCTCCCCCTGGCTCCATGAGGTGTTTGAGTCACCTCAAACATGGCCGCCCCCATGCTGGAGACACGAGGCTACACCAAAATGGCGGCCTCGTGCGATCTACCAGACAATGGCGGCGGCCTGCACAGAATAGCGGCATGTCTGCAGAAGGATCTCGGCCTCACAACCCTTCACCCTCATGGTGGTCAGCGTGGTCGGAGGTACCGGACCCTAGCGGGCCGTATGCGGACCGCTGCTTAGCTGGAGGAATGATCTGGAATGCAGTATACATGTATAGACATCGCCCTGTGGCTACTGACAGGTAGGATACCTTATACTATCACAGTAAAGTTCTAGTACTGCCACTGACTACAATCATTTACACATCTTTACAATTAGATTGTCAGCTCCCAAACCAAGCCTCCTGGCTTCTTGTACACAAAAATCACACTCAATTAGGGGGATCTGTGACATGTTGTAGGATAGAGGGGAACCCATCCTTACCATTACAGAGAGGGGCCCGCGTTCACCACAAGACCCGTCAGGGGGAAAGGGGGAACATACTACTAACCATACCGGAACCAGGCGGGCGCCAACTCCTGACAGTACCCCTCTCCACCGAGGTAGGAGGGCTGTCGACCAATACGACCAATACGACTCATGGTCTTTGGCGTTTTAGCGAGACGTTTAACTCGCAGGGTCAGTCCCCGTCCAGTGGGACTATGTCGCGGCCGACCCAGCGCGGAGCTATGGCCTGCACGTGCTCGTAGGCTGAACTGGGGTGACCACTGGATCTCAACATCCAGCCCGTCGCCCAGTTCAGCTTTCTTGCTTGAAGATCTCACAGGAACACTGGAGAAAAAAAGCTGTCTTAAAAAATTATTTTCTAAGAAAAAAATCCTGCCAGGACCGAAGATCCCAGCAAGGTATCTAGGTCCTTACTCCTGACTAGACAGAAAAAAACTGATTTGCTGAGGCAGAGAGAGAGAGGATATACCCTCTGGGACTGCCCCTAGGGTGTGGCCAGAGCATTTTATTTCCTGTCTAGTCCTACTCCTGTGGAGGCAACATAACCCGAAGGTGCTGTATCACCGAGGACTACGTCTGTCAATGAGCGATAGAGAAACTTCTGTGGTTTGTCCACATGACTTTTGGCATACTGCAGTCGACACTTCTTATTCTTTGGAGACAGCAAGGGGGTGCGCCTGGGAGTTCTGGCATGGAGGCCTTCATTACGCAGTGTGCGCCGTATTGTCTGAGCAGAAACTTCAGTACCCACATCTGACAAATCTTTTCTCAGTTCCTCAGCAGTCACACGGGGACTTTTCTCCACTCTACACTTCAGGTAGCGCACAGCAGTCGAAGTCAGCATCTTCTTTCTGCCACGACCAGGTAGCGTTTCAACAGTGCCCCTTGCCTTGAATTTGCGAATGATGCTTCCTATGGTGTCTCTTGATATGTTTAACATCTTTGCAATCTTCTTATAGCCATTGCCCTTCCTGTGAAGAATAATCACCTCTTCTCTTGTCTTCCTGGACCATTCTCTTGACTTCACCATGTTTGTAACCACACCAGTAAATGTCTAGAAGGAGCTGAGTATCACAGTCATTTTAAAGCTGCCTAATTGGTGCTTATTAGGCTTTATTGCTGCTCCCTGACATCCACAGGTTTTTTCAATACCTGATTGAAAACACTTCAATGAACCTCTGTTCTTCAGAGTGGTAGTCTTTAAGGGGTTGAATAATTGTGTCAATGAAGAATTCACAAAAGAAACATTTACTACTGTATTACAAAACCAATTGATGTCATTTTAGTTGCATATGGTTCTTTAAGAAGTCCTTGTAGGATTTCATTCTGAATACAATTACAAATGTACACTAAATTCCCTAAATCCCTTTACAGCATTGGGGGTTGAATAATTTTGAACACAACTGTAAGTAGCAGAGGGGGTTGTTAATCAGTTTCAGCTGATTTGGTGTTAATTTAATTAGATGGGAAACGATGAGACAACCTCCAAAACAGGAATGGTTTTACAGGTGGAGGCCACAGACATTTTTGTTCCCTACTCATACTTTCTGACTGTTTTTCACTAGTATTTGCATTAGGGTCAATATCACTACTGGTAGCATGAGGCAATACCTGGACCCTATAGAGATTGCATAGGCAGTCCAACTCCTCCAGGATGGCACATCAATATGTGCCATTGCCAGAAAGTTTGCTGTGTCTCCCAGCACAGTCTCAAGAGGATGGAGGAGATTCCAGGAGACAGGCAGTTACTCTAAGAGAGCTGGACAGGGCCATAGAAGGTCTCTAACCGAGCAGCAAAACCAGTGTTTGCTCCTCTGTGCAAGAAGGAACAGGATGAGCATTGCCAGAATCCTACAAAATGACCTCCAGCAGGCCACTGGTGTGAATGTCTCTGACCAAACAATCAGAAACAGACTTCATGAGGGTGGCCTGAGGGCGCAATGTTCTCTAGTGGGCCCTGTGCTCACTGCCCGGCACCGTGGAGCTTGACTGGCATTTGCCATTGAACATCAGAATTGGCAGGTTCGCCTCTGGCGCCCTGTGCTTTTCATAGATGAGAGCAGGTTCACCCTGAGCACATGTGACGGATGTGAAAGGGTCTGGAGAAGCCGTGGAGAATGTTATGCTGCCTGTATCATCGTTCAGAATGACCGGTTTGGTGGTGGGTCAGTGATGGACTGGGGAACCATATCCATGGAGGGACGCACAGACCTCTACAGGCTAGACAATGGCACCCAGACTGCCATTAGGTATTGGGATGAAATCCTTGGACTCATTGTCAGACCCCACGCTGGTGCAGTGGGTCCTGGGTTCCTCCTGGTGAATGACAATGCCCGGCCTCATGTGGGGAGAGTATGCAGCCAGTTCCTGGAGGATGAAGAAATTGATACCATTGAATGGCCCCCACGCTTCCCTGACCTAAATCCAATAGAACACCTCTGGGACATTATTTTTCGGACTATCCGAGGCTGCCAGGTTGCATCTCAGTCTGTTCAGGAGCTCAGTGATGTCCTGGTTCAGATCTGGGAGGAAATCCCACAGGACGCTAACTGTCGTCTCATTAGGAATATGCCCTGACGTTCTCAGGCGTGCATACAAGCACGTGGGGGCCATACAAACTACTGAGTACCATTTTGAGCTGCTGCAATGACATTTTAGCAAGATGGACTAGCCTGCTGCATCACTTTTTTGCTTTGGTTTTTTGAGGTATCTTTAAATTCAGCCCTCTGTAGGTTGATCATTTTCATTTCCATCAAATGATGTGGCATCCTATCGTTCCTTTTTTTTTTTTTTTTCAAATTATATCTTTATTTCTTTAAGTTCAGTTACATATACAGTATATACATTACATTTTAGCTTTCAAGGTTATAATTACAAACCATTTATTCCCTTTAAGGAACCTTAGCCTTTCTTTGGCAATCTATTACCGAACCCAAAAACTCCCATTTCGTTCCTTTTCCTTCTTTCCCCTTTTCCCCCCTGTCCCCCAAAAAAAAAAAAAAAAAACAAGGGAAAAGAATGGTGCACAGGTCTCTACACTCCTATATCATTATATATCTATCTTCTCCGCGCAGGTTCTTGTCCTGTACTTGGAAATTACCTTTCTTCTGAATTAACATAATCTTTCCACTGTTTCCATTTCTTCTCATATTTATCAGTTTGTTGATGAGCAGATAGGACCAATTTTTCTAGGTTATGTATTTCCTCAACTTTCCTTAACCACATGTTTATGTTAGGTGGTTCAGTCTCTTTCCATTTAAGAGGGATACATATCCTGGCAGCGTTCACCAGATGTGGTATAATGGATTTTTTGTAATTTTGTATCGGTATGCTGGGGGTATGGAGCAGAAAGAGGGCAGGTTCTTTGGGAATATGACATTTCATAATTTCCTGTATTGACCTCCGAATCTGCTCCCAAAACTCTTCTAGTTTAGGACATTCCCAGAATATATGGAGCATTGTCCCTCTCTCTGTCCCACATCTCCAGCACAAATCTGTATTTAATGTAGAAATTTTATTCATCCTAACCGGGGTGTAATACCATCTGGAAAAAATTTTGTAATTCAGTTCTTGAATTCTAACGCAAATTGAAGTTGAGAATACTGACTTAATTATTTGATTTTCCCGTTCTAGTGAGAAGACAATGCCCATTTCCCTCTCCCATTCCTTCAAAAAAGGAGGTTTACGCCGTTCTACTGATGTCATTAGCAGGGAGTAAATTTTAGATATAGCATGTTCCATAATTCCATTTTGAGTGCATAATTTTTCATAAGGTGTTACCTCTTTATCATCCTGGGAGGGGACTTGCAATGTTCCCAAAAAATGGCGTAGTTGGAAGGCACGCCATAGATCTAGGCCGAAATGGCCTGAGACGTCTGTTAATTCCTCCATCGTTACCCAGCCTGTCTCTGTTAGGAAGTCAGATATTTGTGTAATTCCTCTATCTGCTAAGGTCTTAAATTTCCTGTCTTGATATCCTGTCTCAAAGTGGGGGTTTCCTAGTATTGGATACAGTACGGAGTTCTCCCGTATTAATTTATCCTGTTTAAATATTTTTGCACAAGTTTTGATCGTGTTTCCTATAATAGGATGTTTCTTTATTGATACTGGTAGGATCTTATAACACCATGGGGCTCTTTTCAACGAGATCTCACATTGTGCCTGCTCTAAGTTTGGCCAGAGCTTATATTCTCTGTGTCGACACCAGTCAATCACTCTTCCCAGTTGAATGGCTTGGTAGTATTTCTTTATGTTCGGGACTGCCAGCCCCCCATCTGTTTTCGCTTTAAATAGATATTTTTTCCCTACTCTCGGACGTTTTGAATTCCAGATGAAATTCATTATCATAGTTTCAATCTGCATCAAGTATCGAGGTGGGATGTGTATGGGAAGTGCCTGAAAAATGTACAGGAATTTTGGTATAACACTCATTTTGATTATATTGCACCTTCCCATCCATGAATGCATTCCTCCTCTCCACCTTAGCAGTAGTAGTTTTATAGATTTTAGTAAGGGAATAAAGTTCAGATTAAACAATTGCGATATATTTGGTGTGATCGATGTCCCCAAGTATTTAAGGGCTGTCTTAGTCCAGTTCAATTTAAAATTTGCCCTTAACTGTTGTTGGAGTGTCCCTGGAAGTTCTATTCCCATTGTTTCGGATTTAATGAAATTTATCTTCATATTAGATTGAGTTCCGTATCTCTCCAGCTCGTATAACAAGTTGGGGAGTGATATAATTGGATTCGTGATCGAGAATAGGACGTCGTCGGCATACGCTGATATTTTATACTGATCCTTTCCCACGCTGATGCCCGAAATATCCGAGTTAATTCGGATTCTGCACAGGAAGGGTTCCAGTGATACTACAAACAGGAGCGGGGACAGGGGGCACCCCTGTCTCGTTCCGTTTGTAATTAAAAACTCTGTAGATAAAATTCCGTTTACCCTCACTTTTGCAGAAGGGACTGAATAGCTCTGTGTTATCCATTTTAACATTTTCTCCCCTATCCCTATATAGCGAAGGACCGTGAACATATACTCCCACCTGACCCTATCGAACGCTTTCTCTGCGTCAGTATTAAGCAGGACTGTTGGTATTTTATTTTGGTGTGTTATATGTAGTAAGCTCAATAGCTTGGTCGTGTTGTCCCTTGCCTCTCGGGTTGGGACAAATCCGACCTGGTCCAAATGGATCAACTTTGTCAGGTATTTCTGTAGTCTGACTGCCAAAATCTTTGTGAAAATTTTAAAGTCAGTGTTCAACAGGGAAATTGGTCTGTAACTTTTGCACGAGGTAGGGTCTTTCCCTTCCTTAGGGATTACCGATATATGTGCATGTATGGTTTCTTTAGGGATTCTATTCTCTGCCCCCCAGGCGTTGAACATATCCCTCATAAATTCCTTCAGGTGTGGCATTAACTTCTTGTAGTAATGAATAGTAAACCCGTCAGGTCCAGGTGCCTTCCCTACTCTAATATTTTTTATAGTTTCCATTATCTCCGCAGATGTTATAGGGGACTCGAGTATTTTACTCTCCTCTTCTGACAACTGAGGCATTTGTGAGGTATATACATATTCCTCCATCTGCGTTTGTGAGGCTGTTTGGGTTTTTAAGTTATATAATGTTTCATAATATTTTTTAAATTCTTGAGTTATCTGTTTGGGGTATACAAGTTTCTGTCCTGCGTCTGTTACTATATGTGGAACATATGTTGTCAGATTTTGATCTTTGAGTGATTTTGCTAATAGCTTCCCACATTTATCCCCTGCTTCATAGAAAATCCTTTTAGTTTTCTGGATTGCTGCTTTAGCTCTAAAGGATAAGAGTTCATTAATGTCTCTCCTTATTTTCAAGAGCTCATCCTTTCCCTCCGCTGATGGTGCATGTTTATGTTTTGCTTCTGTTTTATAAAGAGCTTGAAATAGATGATCTAATTGTTTAGTTCGCTGTTTTTTGATCCTGGCCCCATGTTTTATAAGAATTCCTCGTATAACTGCTTTGTGTGTTTCCCATATTATCCCTGGATCTGAGTCTGCAGTGGTGTTAGTTAAAAAAAAAAAGACTATCTCTGACTCGACCTCTGCCATAGTCTCCTTATCTTGTAAAAGACTTTCATTCAGTCTCCAGGTTGTTTCTCTCCTTTCTCTTTTGTTTGGTAACTCATAAACTAATGTAATTGGGGCATGGTCTGACCAAGTCACTGAGCCTATCGTTATGTCTTTTATAGCGTGTAATTGACTGTGTGGGATTAAGAAATAATCTATGCGGGAGTATTGTTGATGCAAAGAGGAATAGAATGAGTAGTCTCTTTCTCTGGGGTGCATCAGGCGCCATGCATCTATTAATTGTCCTTCCTGTAATATTTTAGCAAAGTGTTTCCGCACCATAGGCGGGATTGAGGATTGGCCCCGGGATGTATCTTCTGAAGGGATCAGGGGAATGTTCATATCTCCTCCTATTATTAAATGTCCCCCCCTAAACTCATTGAGCATGTCCATGCCCCTCCTCAAGAAACCATCCTGCTTTATGTTTGGAACATACATATTAGCTAGTGTGACTTCTGTCTCTCGTATCGTCCCTTTTACAAATAAATATCGGCCATTTGGGTCGCTCAAAACTTGTGTACCTTTCCAGGGTAAGTTCCTTGATAGGAGGATGGATACGCCCTTCGACTTAGCCTCCCAATTAGTCGAATGATATACTATAGGAAAAAGATTATTGTTTAACTTAGGGCATTTATCCTCTCTAAAATGTGTCTCCTGTACCATCGCAATATCTATCCTTGATCTTTTCAGATCATCTAACAAAATCCTCCTTTTCTCTGGAGTGTTGAGACCTTTTGCATTAATGGATAAAATCCGTATATTCTCCATTATAAAAAAAAAAAAAAAAAAAAAAAAAAAAAAAAAAAAAGGGGGGAGGGGAAAAACTTAGGGGGGGAAGGGGGGAGGAAGGAAAGTACCTTCTTGACCTCTCTACTATAGAGGGGTCACTATATAGCTTCACGCTGGGTTGCTCATCCAATCTATATTGGTTCTTTGAGCAATTTCCTAAATGGGGTTATGTTTGGGTTAGGTTAGAGAATAAAACTCTCCCCTCCCTCTCCCAACCCCCAACACTGATCATTCACAGGGTATTCCGGCATATATATATATAAATAAGATTCATTATTTTTGTATATCTACTTCTCCCGGCCTCATTTTCTCACATTCCTTGTATCTCATTTAGAGGCAAAGGAGAAAAAGAAAAAAAAAAAAAAAAAAAAATTCCCCACCCCTAGATCTCATAATGTATTTGCCATCTACCATCTGCCCCCCCTCTTCTCCTAGTTCCTCGGTAGATCAGGTATTACCCGATGCTTCCTCCGCCCCTCCCCCCCTCCCCTAGGGCACCCTGTGCTCTGTCACCTTCTTAGAGACCACTGAAATTGGTCGTATTGTGGAATGTATTTATATTCAAAAATAGAAGTTAAACAAAAACTGTGCTATTTAATAAATCAGATTATTACCATTATTACCCTTATTAGTGTTTTATAGGTTACAAAGTGTATATTATACCAAAAAAAAAAAAAAAAAAAAAAAAAAAAAAAAGAATTTTTCTAATGTTGTGTGCCCAAAACAGAAAAAGAAAAAAAAAAACATACTTTCCCATACTCATAAAAAAAAAAAAAGAGAGGGAAAACACCTTCACTACCACTCTACACTCGTGTCTCATGTGTTTTAAAATTGTGCAAAAAAAAAAAAAAAAAAGTTCAAATCAATAGTGATTTTGTGCAAGAAAAAAAAAAAAAAAAAAAAAAAAATTGTGACCTTATCTCTTATCCTCCTCCCAGGGGGGGGGGGGGGGGGGGGCGGGGTATATCCATGTATCCATATACCCTCAAAAAAAGAAAAAAACATGTTGGAGCTGATTGCTTCAGAAAGAAAAGGGGGAACAGCCGACAAAGGGGTGGGGGGGAAAAAAAAAAAAAAAAAGTTATTGAAGAGAGAATTTTATAATAGCAGTATTTCTTCCTGTCATTTCTTCATTCTCTCATTCCAATTGGATCCTCAATTTCACTTCGTTCTCTCAGACCTGTCCTTTCTTATTACCATGTCCATTCAACCTCCGTTCACGGGGTCCCCAATTTGGGTACCCCATTGTTCTGG
Source organism: Pelophylax lessonae (assembly GCF_965119305.1). NCBI lineage: Eukaryota > Metazoa > Chordata > Amphibia > Anura > Ranidae > Pelophylax > Pelophylax lessonae. The sequence continues at coordinate 232,155,761 of NC_138770.1, read as the reverse complement.
GGGAAATTGTAAGCCAGTCCTCCACCTGAACAGGTTCTGTGCCCAAAAACTCAAATAAGTTGGGTAAATCCGCTGGGGTACGAAGAACAAACATGTCTCGTTCTTTAAAAAAAGTCACTGCCAGCGGGTATCCCCATCTGTACCTAAAACCTTGTTGCTTTGCTCTCTCCAGCACTGGCCGTAGTAATGATCTGCGGTAAAGCGTGGTTTTAGACAGATCCGGGAGTATTTTTATTTTAGCCCCTGCGACTTCCACTGTGCCTATGTCCCAGGCTTTCCGGAGGATCTCCTCTTTCTGTGTGTAGTAATGCATTTTACATACTATATCACGGGGTCTGTTGGAGTCTGTATATCTGAACCCTGTCAGTCTGTGGACCCTATCAATTTCCATAGGGGCCGCAGGATGTGAGGTGGGGGCTAGCACTTTTAGAAAAATGTCTCTCACCTTTTCTTGTAAATTTTCCCCTTCCACCTCTGGTACTCCTCTCAGTTTTAAGTTCCCCCTGCGGCTCCTATCTTCTAAGTCTTCCATATGAAGTTGCATATTAATGGTGGCCTCTGATAGTGTCTCTGTGGTCTTCTTTATATCCGCTACTTGGTCCTTTACTTGTGTGACCTCGGTATCTTTTAAAGTAACTCTATCTGATAATTGGACCATATCTTTGCGGAGTTCCTGGATATCACGTTGGTGTGTTTCCTCAATCCGCATTATTAATGCCTCTATCTCTGCTTTAGTGGGCAGTGCTTTCAATAAGTCTTTGATATCTAGATTTACCTTTTCCTGCTGAATCCCGGGGTCGGCTTCGGGTTCTCTCGCTGCTGTCCAACCTGGGTTTGTCATGTTCCCCTCTGGCGGCTTCTCTCCTTTCTCCGCATGCTGTGTGCACTGCACTCCCTGCGCATTCTGTTTGGGCTGTGTCCCCACACGTGCCGCCGCCATCTTGGTTTCCGGCACTCCGGGCAGCTGCTGCTGGAAGTATTGCTGTATTCCACCACCTGATCTCCTCTGTAGTTGACGCCGGTCTACTACCGAGCGATCGCTAACCGAGCGGGTCACTGGACGATTCCTGACCGGGTTACTTGTTTGCATGCCGTGTAGGGGCAGTCCGGGAGAGGGATTAGCGGGAGCTCCTACTCACACGTCCTCACATCTCTTCCTCTCCAAGCCACTCCCCCTGCTTGCATCCTATCGTTCCTAACACATTACCCAGTCTATATCAGTATAGATATCCAGCATGATATTTTTCCTCATTGAGATCTGATGTGTTTTTAAAATGTTCCTTTAATTTTTTTCAGCAGTGTGATATATATATATATATATATATATATATATATATATATATATATTTATTATATATCCATCGTATTACAGTTTATAGAAAAACGCAGATATTTAAAAAAAAAAAAAAAAAAAAATCAACCCTTTGGTTGGTCACTGTTTGATCTACAAGCAAACATGTCTTTGAAGTATTCAGTATAATATACGCCACTCCAAATCATTCTTCTCCTGCCGAGCATGTCTGGGCACTGCTGGCAAATCAACTATTTCATTTTTTTTTTCTTCCTTTTGGTAAGTGAAAGTATCTTGGCAAGCACAATGTTCAAAAGCAGGATTTTGGTGGCATCTTTTGAAAAACTACATAGGACCTCTCCAACCCATACATTATATTTTTTTCAGCAGTCCAGCTGTGAACGAGAGTCTAATCCATGGTGCATACAGAGGAGGTGCTGAAAGCCTCAATGGGACCTGTCAATACACTGCTGCACCATATGAAAAGTTTTCTTTTTCAAGTGCTGCCAAAGGTGCCGGGGTGGTACCACAAATGATTTAAGGACACATTTTGACAGGGAGAGAAAGAAAGTGTCCTTAAATGACTGGCATTGACTCTAAATACTGGGGAGCATGAACCAATTAACAAAGTGAGGGCAGTCCTTTCAGTATCCATTTTCTATAGTCTGTGGCCTGAAGCACGTAATTAAATGCATGCCTCTTTCTTCACACTGTAAGAACATACAGAGTGGGGTCTGCAGGTCCACTGCATTATCTCATCCTGCATTCATTCACTGGCTTACAAAGCCACCATCTGCGCTATGCAACCTACATCATCGACCATAAAGAACGGTTACCTCAGATGACACAGTGGACAATGTTTAACTTATATAAAATACATTTATCTAGGCAGACCAATTTAAATAGAACATTAAGTCCATCAAACAATATGTGGGAATACCTGGTTGGCTTTTTATTCACATATGAAGGCTAAAACTGAGATTCTTTGGCCTTGAAATAAACAGATCATTATACTTGAAAACAACATTGCTGCAGACAGAAAGCAGTCAAACACAATTTCCATTAAATATATATTCTGGTCATATTTTCCACTTAAACTCATTGAGGTAACAATTCTCGAACTGTCATCTTACATGTTTTGCATGCGCCGAAGGGAGAAATGTCATGAGAGAAGTAAGGGTGCAGTCATTGATGACTTTCCTATGAAAATGATAGTTGCCTAGCTTTCTCCAGGCATACTACTTTAGAGGGGGCAACGTGGCAGGTCCTTTTCAAAAGAATAACCCCCAACCCACTCATTTAAGACTCTGTCAGTTTGCCTAGTCAAGACAAAGTAACAGGTTCTCTTAAAACTTCCCCACGCACTTATAGAAACATAGAATGTGTCGGCAGATAAGAACCATTTGGCCCATCTAGTCTGCTCAATATATCTGAATCCTATGAATAGTCCCTGGCCCTATCTTATATGAAGGATAGCCTTATGCCTATCCCATGCATGCTTAAACTCCTTCACTGTATTTGCAGCTACCACTTCTGCAGGAAGGTTATTCCATGCATCCACTACTCTCTCAGTAAAGTAACACTTCCTCATATTACTTTTAAACCTTTTCCCCTCTAATTTAAAACTGTGTCCTCTTGTGGTAGTTTTTCTTCTTTTAAATATGCTCTCCTCCTTTACCGAGTTGATTCCCTTTATGTATTTAAAAGTTTCTATAATATCCCCTCTGTCTCTTCTTTCTTCCAAGCTATACATGTTAAAGTCCTTTAACCTTTCCTGGTAAGTTTTTTGCTGCAATCCATGTACTAGTTTAGTAGCTCTTCTCTGAACTCTCTCTAGAGTATCTATATCCTTCTGGAGATATGGCCTCCAGTACTGCGCACAATACTCCAAGTGAGGTCTCACCAGTGTTCTGTACAGCGGCATAAGCACTTCTCTCTTTCTACTGCTTATACCTCTCCCTATACATCCAAGCATTCTGCTGGCATTTCGTGCTGCTCTATTACATTGTCTTCCCACCTTTAAGTCTTCTGAAATAATTACTCCTAAATCCCTTTCCTCAGATACTGAGGTCAGGACTGTGTCAAATATTCTATATTCTGCACTTGGGTTTTTATGCCCCAGGTGCATTATCTTGCACTTATCCACATTAAATTTCAGTTGCCAGAGTTCTGACCATTCTTCTAGTTTTCCTAAATCCTTTTCCATTTGGCGTTTCCCTCCAGGAACATCAACCCTGTTACATATCTTTGTGTCCTCAGCAAAAAGACAAACCTTACCATCGAGGCCTTTTGCAATATCACTTATGAAGATATTAAACAAAATTGGTCCCAGTACAGATCCCTGAGGTACCCCACTGGTAACATGACCTTGTTCTGAATGTTCTCCATTGACTACAACCCTCTGTTGTCTGTCACTCAGCCACTGCCTAATCCACTCAACAATATGGGAGTCCATGCTCAATGACTGCAGTTTATTGATAAGTCTTCTATGTGGGACAGTGTCAAAAGCCTTACTAAAATCTAGATATGCAATGTCTACTGCACCTCCACCGTCTATTATTTTAGTCACCCAGTCAAAAAAATCTATAAGATTTGTTTGACATGATCTCCCTGAAGTAAACCCATGTTGTTTTTCATCTTGCAATCCATGGGATTTAAGATGTTCCACAATCCTATCCTTTAATAGGGTTTCCATTAATTTGCCTACTATTGATGTTAGACTCACTGGTCTATAGTTGCTCGATTCCTCCCTACTACCTTTCTTGTGAATGGGCACGACATTTGCCAATTTCCAATCTTCCGGGACGACTCCTGTTACTAATGTTAAGTTACTTACTTATACTTACCTTCCTTGCTTCTTTGCTTCTCCATTCCCCTTTTGGAGTTGAGAGTCCAAACCCTGTGTAAACTGTGTCAGAGCTTACACAGGGTTAATTTTTTCGTCCCCTCGCTCATGTGACAGAGTTTCAGCCTGATGACTAACCACTAGGGATTGAGCACTGAATCCTTGGAGGTGGTCCGATGTTTTCCCATAATTGATAGGAGGAGGAGCACAGCAAAGATGAATATCAGCAGGTGGGGGTTTTTGTTTATTTCAAAGAAATGTTCACTTTGCCTCGAAGACCTATGACCTGACTGTCACTTTGCCTTGAAAACCTAGGACTTGACTGTCACTTTGCCTTGAAGACCTATAACCAGAATTTCACTTTGTCTTGAAGACCTAGGACTTAACCGGTTGCCGACCGCCGCACGACTATATACTGCGGCGGTCAGCCCCGGCCAGGCAGAGTGACGTATCGGTACGTCACTCGCCTGTCACTGACTTGCGAGCCTATCGCGGGCGGGCGCGCGCCCGCCGAGGCGCGCGCCCGCCGCGGCTCGTTCACAGGCAAGTCAGTGCGTGTGACCGGCGGACTCGATGTCCGCCAGTCACACTGCGATCGCTCCTGTGAAGGGAGAAAGACAGAGCAGCTTGTGTAAACAAGCTGCCTGTCAGTTCTCCCTGTGTAAAAGTAAAGATCTGACCGTTCTACTATGTAGAACGGTTGATCTTTGCTTTTACACCAATAGCAATGTCCCTACACAGTAGAAAGCATGCCCCTAGGACACACTTAACCCCTCCCTGTCCAATAAAGTTAACCCCTTCCCTGCCAGTGTCATTTTTGCAGTAACAGTGCATATGTATAGCACTGATTACTGCAGTAATGTCACTGGTAACCCCAAAAGTGTCAAAAATGTCAGTCAAGGGTCCGATCTGTCCGCCGCAATGTCGCAGTACCGAAAAAAAAAAATCGCAGATCGCCGCCATTACGCGTTAAAAAAAAAAACACCAAAAATGACAAAAATCTTTCTCTTTGTTAGTAAACGCGATAACTTTTGCGCAAACCAATCAAAATACGCTTTTTGCGATTTTTTTTTACCAAACATAGGTAGCATAAAACAAATTGGCCGAAAAATGTTAAAAAATTTTGATTTTTACTTTTTTTTTTGGGGAATTTCATATAAAAAAATGTGAAAAATATTATTTTTGCAAAATTTACGCTCTTTTTTTGTTTATAGTGCGTGATCAAAAAATCGCACAGGTGATCAAATACCACCAAAAGAAAGCTCTGTTTGTGGGAAAAAAAGGACGTCAAATTCGTTTAGGTACAGCGTCGCACGACCGCGCAATTGTCCGTTAAAGTCACGCAGTAAAAAATCGCAAAAAAAACCCTGGTCCTTTAGCAGCCAAATCCTCCGGGGCTTAAGTGGTTAATTGTCACTTTTCCTTGAAGACCTAGGACCTGAATGTCACTTTTCCTTGAAGACCTAGGACCTGACTGTCACTTTGCCTTGAAGACCTAGGACCTGACTGTCACTTTGCCTTGAAGACCTAGGACTTAACTGTCACTTTACCCTGAAGACTTCAACTTCTGGGTCTCCAAATTGGGCACATGGCCTGAGCTTGCCCTTTACGCCTTGGAGGTGCTGGCGTGCCCTGCAGCCAGTGTATTATCTGAACGTGTATTTAGCACGGCTGGGGGCGTTATCACAGACAAGCGCAGCCGCCTGTCCAGAGACAATGTGGACAAGCTCACGTTCATTAAAATGAACCAGGCATGGATCCCACAGGACTTTTCCGTACCTTGTGCAGAATAGAGATGGATACCGACCTTACCCAGCCATTGTTATATTTGTGATCTTTCTCACTCTTTTGGGGTGTACCCTAATTTAAAATGACTGAAAAAAAGCAGTGTTGGCTACCTCGTCCCCCTCCACCGCCGCTTCCACCTACACCGCCACATCCACCACCACCTCAACCTCCCTCCTACTCCATATGGGCCTCGTCCTTCACAGATGAAGAAAATTGTTTTATTTTTCTTTTTTTTTTTTTTTGTTGTTTTAAGTTATTTCCCTATCCACATTTGTTTGCAGAGCACTTGCCATGCTCTTAACTACATTTTGCTGCCATTTGCAGCACTCTAGCCCTTTCCATTGGTGTTTTAGAGCCATTTTAGTGCCTGAAAGTTCGGGTCCCCATTGACTTCAATGGGGCTCCGTGTCCGGGTAAAGTTCGGAAAAAGTCCGGACCGAACCCGCCGAACACGGACATCCAGATGTCCGCTCAACTCTACTTATGGCCTGATACCCGGTGACTGGATCAGGAAGTTTTTAAGTCACATAGTTACATAACAGGTTTAGTTTAGGTGCAGGAAAATATTAACCTTAAAATGTACTTACAAAATATTAGGCTGTGAAAAAAATGCATTATGAAGTCACAAGTGCACAAAAGTTGACACAAAAAAAGCATCTTTTTGGACACTGATTGCTTTTATTTCAGATGTATTTTCTTCTTCTTTCTACTATTACAATTACTCCTAATATTAGCACTAGACAGTTTAGTTACTATAACATTGTTTACATTGATTTTCATTTCACATATCATGTTATGTCAATTTAAATATCCGTTTCTAGCCCTAAATGCTTACTTTGTAAAAGAGTAGAATTAAATTAATATGCCAAAAGTGATCCTAAAAAGTAATAAATACATTGAGTTTGTATTAAATGGGTAATGTGCTACTGTAAAATAATGGGTATGATACAGCAACATATGTAAACTATACTCCTGTATTTTGATAGTAATATTGCCATTTAAATGTTATCGTGATATAAAAAAAAATGCATGATGTCCTTACTAATATTGAAGTTTCTCCTTAGAAAAGGCTCAGACCAGATTCATTTTTGTTCTTACTAATAAGGACAAAAGTGAGAGCACAAAGCTTTCTTTTATTTTTCTGTATCAGTACAAAAACAGTGCCTTTACAAAAGCTAAAGTCTATAACATTTCCTGAAAAAGTCAAGAATAACTTCTGGAGCAATACAGAAACACAGGCGTAAGAATTAATTGATGCAGCCTCCCACTATTGTGCTGCAGCAATGCTCATTACATGTGTTGGTGTGATGCAGTGACATTCAATGTGAATAGACAGACAATACAATACATGGAAACAAACCCGATGTGTGTTGTTGAGCATTGCCAGAAGTGCTACATTTTGGTGCATTAGGCATCCTATTCAAAATAATAGGCCACATTAATGCACTGCAACAGTTTGAATGGACCCTAAATGAAATTACCGGACACCTTATTCTCTACATAAAAAATGAAAGAACAGCTAGTGTTCAAAGCAAAAAGCGTGGGACTTTAAATGAGGTGTGGCCAGTGCATACTTGATGATATATTGGTAGTATATATGCAGCTGCTGGTAAGCAAAAAGGAGCATATATTAAATCATCACGTGTTTATTATAGTATTTCATTGCACTTAAACATTTGTACGTTTCATGTTGTAAAATAAAAATAAAACGGGGAATATACATATTATATACAAGGATAACATGATACAATCATAATCAATGGTACATCGATTGACAAAAAGATACAGACAGTTAAACAATAAAACATAATTGGATGCTTGGCATAATTAAAATGCTTGCTTGTACAATAGCTATCAGTTGAAAAGGCCTCTAAAGCTCTACGCGTTTCGTGAAGCATAGTTCACTTCCTCAGGAGCAGGCGATTTCGATCTCTAGAAAATATAACATGTTTGGTATAGCATCCAAAAAGGGGTCAGGGGTAGAAAAATATGTGGATTAAAACTTACAATAGAGTAAAACATTGTCAAGGAGGGGCTGGAGGCCATCTGAAAAAACGTCTATAACGGGAACTGAGGGAGCAAGAACCTTATTCTCTACATTTACTTTTTGTAAAAGGTTAGGATAACCAAAGCCAAAACAAGCTGCTTCACTGACTCCTCTTAAAGATCTGTCTCACTGACACCATATGCCGGAAAGACTTGTCACTTGTTTTTCTTGACTTTGCTGAAGTTGCCACAGATCTTACAGGTGAAAAATCTGTTCTTGGTCCTTAATAGCAGAGGAAGGCAGACGGCTGATAAGAGGTTTTTCAATGTTGGAAAATCTCTGTGTATGGAGAGCCGTCTCTGGGGGTGGACAGCAAAGCTTCCTGCTCACCTCCGCACTGGCTGCTCCTTGTCTTGAGTCCCCCCCCTTTCCTGCTCCACAGTCTCCGACTCCTCCCCAGCCAGAGTCCCGACCTCACTCCCCCTCTCCCTCCCCCCCAGTCGGCTCCCGCGCAAGTCAACTTGAAGCACACAGCCAGGTGCACTAGGAGAGCCGGAGGGCAAGTCACACAGCAGGGTTGTCTGCAAGGCCAGCCCCCCTCCTCCCCCTGTCATAAACAGGTCGCCCTCCGCTCCGAGTGATAGGGCACATTGGACAGGGACCCCTTCTCCCCCGGCGACAGGGACCCTTCTCCCCCGGGGACAAGAGCTCCTTCTCCCCCAGGGACAGGGACCCCTTCTCCCCCGGGGACAGGGACCCCTTCTCCCCCGGGGACAGGGACCCCTTCTCCCCCGGGGACAGGGACCCTTCTCCCCCGGGGACAGGGACCCTTCTCCCCCGGGGACAGGGACCTCTTCTCCCCCGGGGACAGGGACCCCTTCTCCCCCGGGGACAGGGACCCCTTCTCCCCCGGGGACAGGGACCCCTTCTCCCCCGGGAACAGGGACCCTTCTCCCCCCCGGGGACAGGGACTCCTTCTCCCTTGGAGACAGGGACCCCTTCTCCCCTGGGGACAGGGACTCCTTCTCCCTTGGAGACAGAGACCCCTTCTCACCTTAAGGCTTCTCCGTGGCTATCTCCCACCAGGAGCTCTTTCCCTACAGGGAGTCCCGGGGGACCTACTGCTGCCCGACGGGGATGATGAGACCCCTGAGGTGAAACTCACACAAATCAATTTTTTTTATCATTTTAGGCCAATTTGTTTTCTGCTAAATCTTTTTGGTTAAAAAAATCCCAATAAGCGTATTTTGATTGGTTTGCGCAAAATTATCACATCTACAAACTAGGGGAAAGATTTATGTCATTTTTTTTTTTTTTTACTAGTAATGGCGGCGATCTGCGATTTTTAGCAGGACTGCAACATTTCGTCAGACAGATCGGACACCTTTACTGAAAGTCAGAACTGGTTACAAAAATTTTTGAATCCCACCACTGCTTGCGGTGTGATGCATGTTCTGAAAGCGCATTAAAAACTGTATTTCAGAAAGCGCACCACACCCGCAGGATATAACAGAAGTCAATGGCTCAGAGCTGCTAACTCACAGGAAAGCTGCAGGTGCACTGCGCTTATCAGTGTGAAAGCAGCCTAATAGTTAACCTTTTTATAGGTGTTAATATGCCCACTGCAAAAGCACAGTGTATGTATTATTTAATACACTGACCTTCTTTTCCAGCTTCTGCCTGCATCGCTCTCCCTTTCCAGACTGCTAGAAAGGTCGCAGACTAAATGCACTTGATATCAGTTCGCCTGGGACAGGAGCCAGCGATACAGAGAAAGCATATGCAGCTTCTGCCCCCTCCACAGCCTCCTCTGCTGCTGGCAGTGGCTTGATGCACTCTGATGTTCTGGGATGGTAGGTCAACGATCCCAGATTACGATCAATGAGTTGCTGACCCCGGGCATGCACTTCCCTGGTTTGACGTTGGGGTCAACATCAGAGGGCTCCGTGGGCCATGGATTGAGCACCCTTGGTTTTGCCCATCTGATCTGCCTTTTCTCTTGGCAGTAGAAAAGCTGATTAAAAAACACGCCTAAAGCCATATATTGCACATGCATTTAGGTGAGTCAAGTGTTTGAGTGTTAATGGATTTCATTAGCCAAAATATTAATTTATTTTGGCTACTTAAATGCATTAACTCTCAAATCCACCTTAATGTGTCTAACATCTTTAGGCGTTTTCAGAATTTTTCTCCTCTTCAGAACTTCCCCTGAACGCGCTTTGGATAAGCCTGTGATCACAGATGTCTGCATGGACACATAGGCAAAGGTAGAAGTGCTTTTATAAGCTGAAAAAAAAGTCAAACACCTATAAAAGTGGCATGGTTTTAAACCCTGTGTGCATGAGGCCTGACTATTAGAAATATACTTTCCATGACCCTCAAGTATTGCTGGAAATTACGGCATTGCCTTCTGCCAGTCACGGGGCCACATACTGTAGGACACTTGGTGTAATTTGGAAAGACCTTGTATTAGGGTGGGTAAATGTAGACAACAGGATCAGCTTCCTGATAGATGGATGTTCCAGAAATATGGGCGATATTCAAGAAATCGGCGCTCTGTTGGTGATGCAATCTCAGTGTCATATGAAAGGCAATAGAACATCGTAAATACTCCAGATGTTCCCAATACTGGGCATATCAACAAACCATTGCTTCAAAAAGTCTTTAAGGCACAATTTGGTCATTTCTTAGAACCTGTTTAATCTTCGTCTTCTGAGCTCGTCCAAAGATGGTTGATGAGAAGTTCCCCATTGTCCTAAAAGTGAAAACAAATAACATTTTCATCATGTGTATGATGTGTCTAAGCAATCGAAGATAGGAAAAAAGGTGGATTTAATGGCAATTTCTCAGCACTATCTGTAAGGAACTATTCATATTTGCAAAAAAAAAAAAAAAAAAATATGCAAATTTAAATTACATTTTTAGTGTATCTGCACCATGCAAAATCTATTTTAACCTGAACTTTACTTTGCACAGCCTGTGAACAAAAAACACAATTTTAAAATGCACATTAAGAATTGAGGCATGTGTTACTGCAAGCACATGGCAGTGAAATGGGTCTAGACTGAATTTGTGTTGTCTTATCGCTCTGCAGAAAGATCTGCCTCGACCTTCAACTGCATCTGTGATCAACTTTGTTTGGCCTCATGACAAGCACTGATATCACTTGCCTCTGCAAAATTAAGTCTAGGAAAAATGTAATATCCATAATTGGGTAAGTTGTGCTACTGATCAGCAAGGTATGTTACAGGTACAGTGAATTTTTTTTTTTTTTTTTTTTTAAAGCCCGTGGTGTGTGAAACACACTCAAAAGACTTAACACCCGGTGCATAAAAAAGTGCACACACGCAAAACGTGAGACACACAAAAAGTGCACAAGGCGTACATATGGCCCTCCTCCGAAGAGGCAGGGCCTAGACCCTGATCCCCCGAGGGGGGGGAAGCTCCTGACGGGGACTGAGGTACTCACTTAGGTCCGCCCAGCCGAAGCCAGGCAGACCCCGTTCTCCAGGGGGACTGCCGAAACAGCCCACCCCAAGTACTAGGTGGGGCTCCCCCGAAGGGAGACCCCATGAGAGAGGGCGAACTAAGCCAGAAGGCCATGTCCACCCCCTCCCAAGACTTTCAGGGCAGGCCCGAGGACCTAAACCGTACTAATCGTGCAAAGTGACAGTACAACCAAAAAGGGACAAACGTGAACACACAACAAAGAAAAAACAGAGTGGGGAGAAGGGAAGTGGAGAAGTGCTGGGTAGTGCCAAAGTGCTGGACCTTGGCAGGCCCCCCGGCCAGGAATAAAAAATTCCTCTGGTGCTGGCCAAAAGGCCCACCCCAAGAGGCAGGTGCTGAAAAAGTGTGATGGTGCAGTGACCAAGGTGCCGAAAAACTCAGATGAGCTGCCCCTCACCAGTGAGAATTAAGGCACCCCTGGGCTGCCACCCCAGGGGCACGTACACCACGGGCTTTTCCAGGTCTCGGCCCCCGGCCAGACCCAGTGTAGCCCTTGCCTACCAGGAGGCTTGGAACGTGGACAGCATTAGGGAGAGCTTGCCTTCAACTGGGGACGAGGCCCTCCATCCAAAGGCCAGGTTCAACCCAGGAGGAAAAAGCCCCCCCTGCCGCCATCCAAATTCCTTACCAATTACATCCAGGAGCAATACTAATAGTGGTCGCCCGGCTTTCTCGCTCCCTTCAAACTGATAGGGGCGGACCCATTCAAATCAGAAGGCAATGGACCCATCCGGCTTTCTCTGGTGTGGCCTACTTCCCAGTCCTCCAGTTACGCCCAGAGCGCCCCGGTTCATTTCGGCCCCCACCGATACTAACCATCAGGTTCCATACCGACTGATAAGAACAGATTCTACACTTGATCTTAGCCAAAAGGCCGAGAAGGTACAGTGAATGGCAAAATAGCAAGCTAGTGGGTGATCAAATTATCTAAATCCCTTGCAAATAATGACCATTTGTTCATCTGTCAGATAATGAAATCTAGCTTATTGATGATTAGTCTGGCCATGCCATGCCATACCTTTAAAATTGAACAGATATGGATTACACAGGTTATGTGGCTGATTAGGTACAAATAATTCCTAGGTAATTTATACGCACAAGGGTTGAGGTGGAAACTCTTTTTACGATATCTAGAGTAGCTTTTGCACAATCTTTACCCTAGCACCACCAGGAGTACAAATGTAACCTCCCATATGCATAGACAGAGTAATCCGTGAATAACAAACTGTTGGTGAGACTTGGGGACAATGATCTGGAGCCAAAATAAATATTGATATAGTCAAGAATAATGTATCAGATGCTATTTTCGCATTTTAAGAACTGTACTTGCAAAATGGCAGCTGAAATCTGGTAGGCCTTTTTCCAGATATATAAGCTTTCCAAAAATGCTTTCCTAAGTAAACTGTATTCTTTATTTTTTTTTTTTTTTAACTGAACTGTTTTCTGTTATAACATGGCATTTCAGTTTTCTTGATGCCCATACAGGGGACCTCAAATACCCTCTGATTTATGTATGCTGTTGGCTGAATGACCAACGGGTGGTCAGACATCAACAAGATAATGCTTCTGAGTCAGCACTTTTAAGGCTGTTTATCTAGAAACAAGAGTTAAGTATTTGGATTTGGCTTAATGCAGGTCAGCCAGAGGAAGCACTTTATTAATGAGCCACTTAAGCTAAAGCAGCATAACAGCTTTAAGTAAACTGTAATTAGTTTGCACTATAGCTCATCTTCCAGCAGGTGGCAGCAGAGTCATACACAGGATGCTGCCAGCAAATTAGGACAAATGCCAGTCAGCAAAGCTTTCCACATAGTAAGCAGAATTAGGCTTATTTTGAAACAGATGGGCACTACAGAAGCTGCTCTACTGAATGTTATGGGGTTGTTTATTGTCTGGCTGGTTTCAAAATCAGGGATTACTCTGCAGCATCTAGCAGTTTCTGTGTCACATCAGACTGCAACCACAGTGAGTGAAAGCCCTCGGGATCCCCATGTAGGATATTTTTTTTCCTTTCTTTAGTAATCCAGACTGAAAAACAAATTACGTTGCGCTGTGCATGCCTTATGACAACTCATGATTTTATTATTTTAGTCAACACGTCACAATCTTATTACAAAGAGATTAAAAAAAAAAAAAAAAAAAAAGAAACCCCTTTATCCTCAAACTGTCAATGTCGACAGCACCATAAAAAATAATACACATTCTAAGACAATGAAAATGTGCTGACATATGGCAGACTTTCTCAAACTATCAGTTCCAGTGGTTTAAAATATAACTTCACTTAGGAGCAACACCAACAGTTCCAATTTAAAGCTGTATTAAAGTGGTTCTAAAGCCTAAACATTTTTTACCCTAATACACTCCTTGCTTTAGGGTAAAAAAATATTTAGGCATCCGTATCTCTCCTCACATTCAGTTTAATGCGTCATGATCAGTGCGCAGTACTGCCTGCTATACGCGACGGCAGGGATAATATTTGCTGCAGCATGTGCGTACCCCCAGCAACTACTGTTATAGCATAGACCAATATGGCGAGAGGCAGGGAAACTCTGGCTCAGCCATGTGGCTTTACCACCTCTCAACCGCTGATGTAAACTAGGCCTTAGGCCCTAGGGTGTCTCTACTCTGGATAGAGGAGCAATGGAGATACCTTTTGACAGCAGCTGTGCCAATCTGGGGAGAAGATAGTGTAATCTGCAACAAGACAACTTTCACACAAGAAGTCAAATAAGGTCCAGCTATCTGTTCTTCAGCCAGACCCAATTGGACCCTCCATTCTCCTCTATGAGCAGTCAGATGTACACCCCGCTACCTCCAGGTCCAATCTGATCCATTAAATAAAAAAGGGAAGGGGATCCGTTCCCCTCAATCTGGCCAGAGGGCAGTCAGGTGTAAATGGACAGCCAGTCCGTTTACATCCAACTGCCCAAAGAGCAGACTATGTCTACATCCCCTCTGCATAAGTGGACCTGTCATTCGCCCGCTCCGCTCAGCTCAGCAGGGGATCAGCAGGATCCCTTGCTGAGAAAAAATGTACCTGGCCTGTGTCAAAGGGGGTTAACACCTTTCTTATGGGGACTGGCATCCTTTATATGCCAGAGATGCACTTTAATCCCAGCTTAACAACATACATCATTTCACAGTCTGATATGATATGAAACTTGTAAATCAAGGTCCAGAATATATATATTACACACACACACATAAACACACAGTATAACCTTGGATTGCGAGCATAATACGTTCTGGAAACGTATGCTTGTAATCCAAAGCACTTTTATATCAAAGCGAATTTCCCCATAAAAAATAATGGAAAATCAGATGATCCGTTCCACAAACATTTATTCAGAAGTCCTTCAGTTTATAGTCCATATAAAAAGATTATAGCAATGTGATAGGTTGTGTAACCATAAAATGTCCATCCAAAATGGCAGCTTCCACAAGGGGATTAGAAGCAAAATCCAGCAGAGGTACAATGTATAAAAGAAAGAGAGGCGCCTCTAAGTGTAGCAAAATGGTTACATTTAATGAAGGTAAAACATTTAGCAACTCACATGGCTGTTGATTAAAAGAGGCACATCTAAGTTTTCAGGCATCCGGGTTGAAGCTGACCACATAGACAATTCTCCGCACCGCAGTCAGTCTGCAATTGTGACCGGGAAGACTACCCTGCAGTAGAGCGATCTGAAAGCGATGCTTGAAGCGGTCATGGAGTGCAGTGTGAAAGGGATGACGTCGACGGCGGTGCGGAGGATGGTCTATGACTGTGGACAGATTTACCCCGGATGCTTGCATACTTCGAGGTGCCCGTTTTAGTGCCAGTTCACACATATGCAATATGAGACATCATATGTGATTTGCATCGCACTGCCCTGCAAATCACGTGCGATGTCTGTGCAATGCGAATTCAGCCATACAGATTGCATGGCTGAACTTGTATCGCATTTGAACCAAAGTCGCGCAGGACCCTTTTTTTGGTCCGCACCAGAATCTGATCGCATGGGTGTTCACACCTAGGCAATCTGATTCCTGTCCAAACTGACAGTTCGCACTGCGATATGCGAACTGATCTGGGGGTGTCATTAACTTTATATTGACACTCCCAGCAGTTCGCATATGTGAACTGCCTGCGAGTCGGGTGCGATCCGGGAACCTGCAGTGGATTGGCAGGGTTCCCGCATCGCACCAATGTGAACTGGGACTTCATCATCAACCATGTGAGTTGCTAAATGTTGTACCTTCATTTAATGTAACCATATTGCTACACTTAGAGGTGCCTCTCTTCTCTTTTATACTCCATTGGGAGGTGAAGCTACTTGTATATCAAGACATCGCTCTCAAACCGAGTTACTCTCAATCCAAGGTTCTACTGTATATATATATATAAATATTAGAATAGTTATAGTTTTACGCAGAGATTTATCAACCTCACTGCTTCATTTTCTGGTATTCATTTTATTTTCTTACTGCAGGCTTCTATTCTTATCTTTGGAAAGCAGTAATATCCTCATACTGGTCTCATCTGCCAGATTAATGTAATTAACAGCAACTGAGGCTCGTCTAAATGTGTCTGCTCAATTAAGAGCTGCCTGCCAGTCGCTTTTCTTGGAAAGGAAGATAGAGCACATTACATCTTCAATGAAACGTCCCTCTCCCCCAATAAAATATAACTTCTCTGACATAAAACATTTTTAGGCACTGAAACCGCTACTAATGAATGAGTAAGGCCTAGTTTACACTTGCAAAAATATATCCTTGTCACATCCGGCAGGCAGTACAGCCACTAAAAGCAAACTATTCAAATGTTTGCTGCCCGTCAAACACCCTCTGAAATGCAGTCCACCACGGATCGCTTTTCATAGTGACAGCAAGTGTCGCAGGTGGAAATAAGCCCTAAGGAAGAAAAATGTCACACAATCTGTATCAATGGAACTTTGTGGCTTCCACCTGTTACAAGAAACTGTTTACCTGTAAGTTTTGTAGCTTTCTAGTGACACATCCTATTTTATGGTAAAAACAGCTACATAAGTGGCTGCAAACATAGTGCAAACGTAGACACCACACACGGATCTTAAAGGATAATTTAATCTTTGGGAACGTTACATGTTCCACTCAGTTTTGGGGTGGAACATGTAATGTGTTCCCAATGCTGCAGCTGCTCGCCGATCCCCTCTCTCCCTATGAGAGCAGTATGGGGAGGAGTTCCCTGTACTAGCGGCCACTTCTTGAAAGAGCATGGTTGTGTGGGGCTCTGCCCACACGGCTGCATCATTCATTCACAGAGTTCCGTGAATGAATGAACTACAAGTACCGACAGCCTGTAGTTTTCAATTAACTACAACTATGATAGTTCGTTGAGTCTCCCTGTTACTGTAAAACTGCCTGCCTATACTAGGTATGGGCAGACAGCTTACACTAACAGTCTGCAGGATAATGCATGGCACCAGCAATCTGCTGATCCCAGGTGCAATGCTTTCCAGGTTCCTACAAAAAAAAAAAAAATTAAATGCACAGTTTTTTACGTGTTAAAAAATATGCATTTATAATTTTTTTTAAAGGTGAAATTTAATGTTCTTCCTGTATTGCATAGGTTTCCTCTGCATACTCAGGTGTCCTATTGCACTTGTAAGACATGCTGGTAGGGTTATTGACTTCTGTCTCAATTGGTCCTAGGATGTTTATGTATGTACTGTATGTATGTATGTATGTATGTATGTATGTATGTATGTATGTGAGATAGGGACCTTAGATTGTAAGCCCCCTAAAGAACTCCAGCTTTATCCCCCAGAAAACAACAGATGCATTGTGTATGTAAATGAATCACAACCCCACTGTCAGTTTGTTACCTCCTTTAGCTGTATATAGAAGGTTTCTGTGTCTGATGTCTCTCCTCCTTCTGGTTGAATCTCAAAAGTTCTGTGATTTTCAGTTTCCTTACCAGTCCTTACTACCAGTCCTGATACTACATGTCCCATGATCCTTTGAGCCTCTGTAGTTTCTGGGCGGAGTATGGGAGTCACTTGCACCAATTCTGGGAGTTAATGTGGGTGGGTTCTAAGGTTACTGTGGGTGTTTCTGGGCTTTCATATGGGTGGTGAAAGGTATAAATGTATCATACCTCCTCCTGTGTCATTCCTGTCTTGCAGCACGCCAAATAATAATGACTTACTGCAAGACTACAGCTGAAGGGCTCTGGGAGGGTATTATGAAGGGGTTTCCTTGATATGTAAATGAATTACTTCACATAGCGAAAGCCTCTGGGAGGGCGGGTTCTGCCTACACAAGAAAAGTGGAAGTGGTATCTGTCAGAAAAAAGGTACCCGCTCCTAGAAAAAAAAAGTTCCAATAGTTGTAGAAGAGGAAGGGAGGATAAGCGGAACTATCTCTTTTGCAAATTGTTTGCGCCATATAAATACCTATATTAAATAGATACCCTACTGTTTTCAGGACAGTTAGTTCATATTTAGAGCCCATGCTGCACATTTGGAGATGTACTTTGAAGGGAAAAAATAAACTAACACCAAGCTTTATGAGTGACTCCGAAAAGGGTTGGGCTTGGCCCCTTAGTTCCAGTGAAGGGAATTCTTAAGGCGTCAACATACCAAGACATTTTGGACAATTTCATGCTCCCAACTTTGTGGGAACATTTTAGGGGTTGGCCTTTCCTGTTCCAACATGACTGTGCACCAGTGCACAAATTAAGGTCCATAAAGACATGGATGAGTGAGTCTGGGGGTGGAGGAAATTAACTGGCCTTCACTTGAGTCCTGACCTCAACCAGATAGAACACATTTGGGATGAATAAGAGAGGGGACTGTGAGCCAGGCCTTCTTGTCCAACATCAGTGCCTGACCTCACAAATGTTCTCCTGGAAGAATGGTCAAACATTCCCATGGACACACTCCTAAACCTTGTGGACAGCCTTCCCAGAAGAGTTGAAGCTGTTCTAGCTGCAAAGGGTGGGCCAACTCAATATTGAACCCTACAGACTAAGACTTGGTTGCCATTCAAATTAATGTGCATGTAAAAGCAGATGTCCCAATAGTTTTGACAGTATAGTGCAAGTCAAACACTTCTCCACTGACCACCAAATGGCCGTCTATGGAAGGGGGTACTTTACCGCTGACCACCTATTTAAGAGTCCAATGAAAAAAAAGGGCATCCAAGAGGCACTGAGACTTTGATATGAGTTTAAACAAGTTAATGAGAGGGCAAGAAACATTTGAAGAGCCCAATGGCTTAGGTTAGGCTGCTCATAACAGCCAAGGCTACACTACTTTGGGTACTCCAGTAGGTTACCAGGAAAATATGTGCATATATGGAAGGAGCTACTTATTTTGACTACTGATGCAGATACTGCTGGCCAGAAATCCTAATCCAGCAATCAGCTTTCCTGCACGGATTCAAACAGGAAAGCCTTATTTTGAGCCCACTCAAGGTTCTCATTTTTAACTGAAGCCCTAATGAAGGAGGAGATTCCATAACCCCCGAAACACATTGGCTATCTTAACACAACATAAATAAATTAATTTAGAGCACCTGAAGAAAGAGCGCGCATGTCCGTTGCGGACCTTGCACATGCTCAGAAACGCGTCGTGCTTTCCAGGCACTGGGACACCAGCGAGCGTCACGGACGTGACCCGTCTTTCCTCCTCTGCAGCGTTACGCCTATGCCAGATGACCGGGACACATCGGGACTAAGGTTGGCCACCGTTTCTCCCGCTCCACGGCTCCACTAGTTTTAGGCATACCGTGCTTTAAACAGAGGAATGGCACCACCCGGTGGATCCTGTACACACTTGTCCATGACCTAATGTTTGTGAGTTCCTGCTTATCTTTATTTTAATTACTTTTATTAAAGCAGTCTGCACCCAGAGCGCTTTTCTTTTTGTTTTTCAATAAATTAATTTGGACTCTTATTTTTTGGTCTGGTGCTTCTGCCATATATGCACACCTATTTAGGTGGACCACTACACTGAACAGCAAAGTAAAAAAAGGCACTTCACTGACTGTCTGCATTATTTTTCTGGCTATTCTCAATAATATTATTCTTCATTTTATTTCTGAATTATTACTGAAAATCAGTTTATCATATGGAGGAGGGGTTTGGTAAAAATTAAATTTGCCCCAGGTGTGAAATATGCTAGCATCGCCTGTGAGTTCCTCTGGGGTAAAAAGGATGCAAAAGGCTTATTTAATAGAATAAAAATAAAAACGATTCAAGCTGGTAAAACTGGAAGAGTCATATTAAAGAAAATACTTTAAGGTAAAACGGCAATAATAACTCAGATAATGGGCCCACTGAAAACGCACTGTACTTGCCTTTGAAATGATGAGATAATACATGTTTGTTATAAAGGGCAAACAGAGGGTGCTTGGTGCTCTGACTGCTGATGTGACAGAAAACTGCACTGATTCTACAGATAGGATGTTAGAGGTCAATATTCTGCAGGCACGTGGAGTTTTTTTCTCTGTTTGCTTTCACCATGCAGTCTCTAACTCTTGCTACATAATATGGCTATTCTACTTATAAGAGAATGTCTTGTTTGTGTCTTGGCACATAATACATAAATTATGTCCATAGATTACAGGCAGTGCCTCTTAGCACACTTGATGAAGCTATCCAGCTGGGATCCTGGCAAATCACAAACAGCGAGTCTTTTCTATTTTAAATTCTCCAAACTGAGACCAT
Source organism: Pelophylax lessonae (assembly GCF_965119305.1). NCBI lineage: Eukaryota > Metazoa > Chordata > Amphibia > Anura > Ranidae > Pelophylax > Pelophylax lessonae. The sequence goes on along the minus strand of NC_138770.1, from coordinate 232,135,648 downwards.
TGCAAGCAACATGTTAGATTCCATTATACTGATTCTGCAAAAAATGATTCACATTATAAAAAAAGGTTGCATCAAAAAACAAGCATGCAAAAAGTTCATAATAGAATTCCTCTGACAGATTACTGTACATTACTTATCACACAGAAATGTCTAAGTGAAAGCCTAAGCTTGATTGGAAAACATGAACTGTACATGACTGGATTCACAATGGGTTTCCAATCCATAGAAGAGAACCAGCCACTAGGAATGAGACATAATGCTGCAAAGCAGAAAGGTGGGAAAGGGAAAACAAAGTATGTCTTTAAAATCATGAATATTTTACTGTATCTATAAAATGAAATGGTAGCAAGCTATTTTCACCAAGAATGATATCTCTACAAAGGAGCTCCATATCCTAATTTCAACACAATGCTACAATAAAATGTAACCAGTAAAAGAAATCGGACATGAAAGAAATATGTGGACTGCTGCTGCTGACCATTCTGAAAAGGCCAGGTTGTCATGCTGACCCAATGGCTTCAATACTTTCACAGTCTCTGACCTGGAATAAATATGGGGATTAGGAATTTTGGCTTTAGTCTGACATCCTTTGCTGCATACTTGTCCTAAGTCATTGGATCAGAAAATTCTACTGAAATCAGAAACAGCCAGGCAACCTGCATTTTTTAAAGATGATCAGTAATGACAGCCTGTGCAGTTTTTTCATGACAGGTTTCCTTTAACTGCCAAAACAGTAGTGAGTGAGTTAATCATCATATATCACAAATCTAAAAAACAGGAGGTGGGTATACATTACAAATAAATGTGTAAAAACTTTAAAGGAAATCTCAACGCAGGTACATCATTGTGCAAGAAAAGTTATTCTCTTTGAGGGCCGGTTCACACTGGTCCAACATGCTCCGACTTCTAGGGCACGAGTCGCATGACATGTCAAAATCAATGGTTTCCTATGACAGCCATCTTAGCTGGCCTGACTTGTGTCGATTGGACTTTGAAAATGCTTCCTGAACTACTTTAGTCAAATTTGGGCATGATTTCAGCTCATTGATTTAAATGGGAGTCAGGATCATCATCTTAACTGATCCGACTTGTGGCATGCAACTTGTGTTTTGAGAATCTTGAGAAGGAAGCCAACAACAAAATTGAAAAAAAAAAAAAAAGGCGTGGGGTCCACCCCAAGACCATACCAGATCAAGCACCCCCCCTCCTGGACACCATACCAGGCCACATGACTTCAACATGGGGGAGAAGCTCTGCGCCCCCACCCCAAAGCACCTTGTCTCCATGTTGATGTGGACAAGGGCCTCTTCCAGACAACCCTTGGGCCGTAGTTGTGGGGGTCTGCGGACAGGGGGCTTATCTGAATCTGAAAGCCCCCTTTAATAAGGGGGCCCCACCATTTTGAATGAGTATGGGGTACAATGTACCCCTACCCATTCACCCCTAAAAAAAAAGCAGTGTAGTGTAAATAAAAACAAGAAATAAAAACGTAGCTCCAACGGGTCTTCTTTCTCTGGTTCCGCCACCGATGTGTTCTTTCTCCAGTTTTCTCCATCCGGTGATGTGTTCCACCTCCGGTCTTCTCCGCCGCCGGCTCCCGCGGTTGTGTCATCTGCGATGTCTGGCAGTTCTTATATAGCTTTGGGGCGTGGCCATGGGGGTGACATTCCCATGAGACTCCGCCCATTGTGGTGTCACATGATGACACAAGGGGCAGAGTCTCATGGTGACATCACCTCCCTATTCCCTGACCTGCCAGGCTGCATGCTCGGATAAGGGTCTAGTGTGTATTTTGGGGGGACTAAACACTTTTTTTTGCTGTGTTTTTTTTCCCTCTTAAGATTCATACCAGACTTAAAGGGCCTGGTATAGTCAGATCCCATTCATTGAAGTTGCATGGAAGTTGGACGTGAAGTCGCAGGGCAAAGGCGGATCGCAAGTCGTACGACTTTCGTGTCAGATCAGCGTGAACATAGTCTAAAGAGGATCTTCACCTTAGGAAGAAAAAATTAACAATCAGCAGCTACAAATACTGTAGCTGCTGACATTTAATAAAAGGACACTTACCTGTCCAGGGATCTAGCGCCATCCTCACCCGATCTACACTGGTTTTTAGGTCCCAGGTGCAGCTTTGTAGCCGGTTTCCCCCCCGTGCATATGTGAGCCATGCTGCACTCTGAATGGTCTTGCAGCCTTCTGGGACCTATGATATGTCCCAGATGGCTGCAGGCAAAGAGAAAGGGGGAAAACTTCCACTCGGCTTATCTAGGCGATCAAGAGGTTATAATACAAGAGGGTTAAGAGGGCTTTGCTCATAAGAGCTTACAATCTAATAGGGTGGGGCAAGTGATACAAAATGTAATAATTGTGAGAGATGAGCTGATGAAAGAAGTAAAAGTTCAGTTGTTAGGTAAAGGCAGGATAGGCTTCCCTGAAGAAATTCGTTTTTAGGGATCGCCTAAAAGGTGGCCAGAGTAGGAGATAGCCAGACAGGTAAAGAGTTCCAGAAGATAGGAGATGCTCTGGAAAAGTCATGGATGTAAGCATAGGAGGAAGAGACAAAGAGCTAGAGAGCAGGTGGTCTTGGTGGGAGCAAAGATTACAGTTTGGGTGATATTTTGAGACAGGATTGGTGATCTGCTTGGGGCAGAGTTGTTAGGATTCCCCATGCTTCCTTCCCTCTTTATTTTTATATGCTATCCAATTGGAAGTTAATTTTTTTGCTTTACAGTTTGATTAAAGCTTCCATTTTTAGTATTTATTAAAAAATGTTACAGTTAAACATTATATTTGCACCCATAACTATTTATATATCAAAAAATGTTTCCATTGAGAGTAAAGTTTAGAGCCTTTGTGATCTTATGAGCTTAGGGGTGATGTCTGATTGCTGCTATTTCCTGTATATACAGACTATTTACTCTCTTTAGTGGGGATTTTCATGTTTAGGTCATAAGGTATTACCCTAGGTGGTTGTCCCTTAGACTGGTTATGGATAATCATGTGGTCCCTTGTGTGCTCATTGCTTGTCCCTGTGGACTTTTAGGCCTGTGAGTCTGAGGAGATGGTATCTATTTTAAGTGTTCTGGCCTATGTATAAATGGTGACACATTGGAGAAGTGAGTGTATATGTTTGTATATAAATAGATATGTATTAGGTTGTGCAAGAAAGTTTCTTATGATAAGTTATGCAACTTTCTCTTAGAAATTATATTCGTGAATATGTATACATGGTTTACCCTGCCAGTGGGTATATGGGTATTGTAATGGTTCAGTGTCATCTATTTGGATGATGTACCATGATGTCAGAACAGTCGTGTTTTATGAAAAAATATGTTCTTTTTTTAACCACTTGCCTACAGTGCACTTTCACCCCCTTCCTGCCCAGACCGATTTTCAGCTTTCAGCGCTCTCACACTTTGAATGACAATTACTCAGTCATGCAACACTGTACCCATAAAAAATTTGTGTCCTTTTCTTCACACAAATAGAGCTTTCTTTTGATGGTATTTAATCACTACTGGTTTTTTTATTTTTTGTGCTATAAATAAAAAAAGACTGAAAATATCGTGAAAAAACACATTTTTCTTTGTTTCTGTCATAAAATTTTGCAAATTAGTAATTTTTCTTCACAAAATTTATACTGCTACTTATCTTTGGTAAAAAATAACCCAAATAAGTGTATATTATTTGGTCTTTGTGAAAGTTATAGAGTCCACAAGCTATGGTGCTATTCATTGAAAATTGATCTCACTTGATCACACCTGATGTACTGAAGGCCTATCTCATTTCTTGAGACACTAAAAGGTCAGGAAAGTACAAATACCCCCCAAATGACCCCTTTTTGGAAAGTAGACATTCCAAGGTATTTAATAAGGGGCATGGTGAGTTTTTTGAAGTTGTAATTTTTTCCCAAAACTCTTTGCAAAATGAAGATTTTTTTTTTTTTACAAATTGACGTATTAATAGGTTATTTCTCTCACACAGCATATGTATACTTGGAACTACACCCCAAAACACATTCTACTACTCCTCCTGAGTATGGCGATACCACATGTGTGAGACTTTAATATCCAAGTAGCACCGTCCGGCATTCTAGGAGCATAAATTACACATATAATTTCCTGACAACCTATCGCACTTTTGAAGGCCCTGGAGCACCAGGACAATGGAAACCCCCATAAAGTGACCCCATTTTGGAAAGCAAACACCCCAATGTATAATTTTTGAGGCATAATGAGTCTTTTGAACGTGTCATTTTTTTCCACAAGTTTTTGGAAAATGTGGAAAGAAAATGAAAATGCATTTTTTTTTACACAAAGTTGTCCATTTATGAAATATTTCCAACACATAGCATGTACATAGCAAAAATTGCACCCCAAAATACATTCTGCTATTCCTCCTGAGTATGGCGATACCACATGTGTAACACTTTTACACAGCCTAGCCACATACAGAGTCCTAACATCCAAGTAGCACGTTACACAAAGTTGTCCATTTATCCACTTTAAGACTGGGCCTATTTTTGACACTTGGTGTTTACAAGCTAAAATCATTTTTTTTGCTAGAAAACTACTTAGAACCCCTAAACATTATATTTTTTTTTTTAGCAGAGACCCTAGAGAATAAAATGGAGATTGTTATAATATTTTTTATCACACCATATTTGCGCAGCAGTCTTCCAAATGCAATTTTTTTGAAAAATATTCACTTTTTTTAATTAAAATATAAGAAAACAGTAAATTTAGCCCAATTTTTTTCCATAATGTGAAAGATAATGTTACGCCGAGTAATTAGATACCCAACATGTCATGCTTCAAAATTGCGCACGCTCACGGAATGGCGCCAAACATTGGTACTTAAAAATCCCCATAGGCAACATTTTAAAAATTTCTACAGGTTACTAGTTTAGATTTTAGGTTTAACGATCGCGGCGATACCTCACATGTGTGGTTTGAACACCGTTTACATATGTGGGCAGGACTTGCGTATGCATTCGCTTCTGCGCGCGAGCTAACGGGGACAGGGCGCTTTCATTTTTTTTTTCCTATTTATTTTATTTATTATTTTTTTATTTTACACAGTTTAAAAAAAAAAAAAAGATGTTTTGATCATTTTTATTCCTATTACAAGGAATGTAAACATCCCTTGTAATAGAAATAGGCATGACAGGTCCTCTTTATTGTGAGATCTGGGGTCAAAAAGACCTCACACCTCACAACTACACTAAAAAAAAAAAAAAAAAAAAAAAAAAAGGGGCCCTTTAAACCGGTTGCTAGGCAACGACTTTTGAAGTAGCTCTGGTCCTCCAAGACCATAGAGTCGAGTGAGGGCCATCTTGCCCTCACTCGACTTCCTGTCTCTGAGGATCCGGGACCGGATAGTTTTCCCCCCTGCCGGCGGGTCCAGTAAGCTGGGAAAACATCTGGGACGTGGCGGGAGGGGGGGGCACCTCTTCCCCTGCACCGTAAGGGTAATTCCGCGGCGAATCCGCCACTGGGACCACCAGCCAACCGCCTGCCATTTAAAAAAATCCTGGGGTTATGGCAGCTATCTGCTGCCATAAGCCCAGTATTTAGCTTTTAATGGCCGACGTATATAGTCGTTAGGCGGTCGGTAAGTGGTTGCATGTATATAGCAAAAATTGAACCCCAAAATACATTCTATAAAGGAAAGTGTACAGGAATAGTCCGAGTCCATCTCCGATCCGCTACTATTAGCCATTTCTAATTCCGAATCGGATTCGGAATTGGATTCAGATACTGATGAGAGCTCCCCAGTGCTCTCATCAGTCATGGAGAGGACCTGAAGGGCCTCCTCGCTGCTGTACATCCTTTTTGACATGCTGGCTGTGATGGGCTGTGCGACGGGTGACGGTTGACTGCGGATGATCGCTGATGGGTGGCAGGTGACGGTCACTGATGGGTTGACAGATGACGATGACTGATGGGTTGACAGGTGACGATGACTGATGGGGTGACAGGTGACGATGACTGATGGGGTGACAGATGACGATAACTGATGGGGTGACAGATGACAATCACTGATGGGGTGACAAGTGACGATGATTGATGGGGTGACAGATGACGATCACTGATGGGGTGACAAGTGGCGATGATTGATGGGGTGACAGGTGACGATGACTGATGGGGTGACAAGTGATGATCACTGATGGCGTGACAGGTGACGATGGCTGATGGGGTGACAGGTGATTGATGGGGTGACAGGTGACGGGCGATGGTGCACGGCGGTACTGATGGCAGTCTCTGGTGACCGGTGAACTTTAGGCTATGTTCACATGTGAGCGTAGCGATCATGGGCAGAATCACCGCGATTCTGCCCGCGATCCAGAAATCATTGCAAATCGCGGGGCGCCTGTGCGTTGCCCGTGATTTGCAATAGCACCCCAAACGCTGTGCGATGTTGCCGCGATTTCCGCCTGCTGAATCGCGGTAACATGGGCCAAACAACGCATGATGCCCAAAGAAGCTCTTGTACCTTTTTTGGGCGTCATGCGATGTTTGCACGATGTTACTGCGATTCGGCAGGCGGAAATCACAGCAACATCGCACAGCGTTTGGGGTGCTATTGCAAATCACGGGCAACGCACAGGCGTCCCGCGATTTGCAATGATTTCCGGATCGCGGGCAGAATCGCTGTGATTCTGCCTGCAATCGCTACGCTCACATGTGAACGTAGCCTTATGGGTGTCAATTTCTGGGCACTGATGAGGTGACCTTTGGGTGACAGGTGCAATTGGGGGGGGGGGGCTAAGGACTGTGTGGGGACCTTTATTTTTGTGATTTTACTTTGTGACAGGTACACAGAGCAGTAACTCACTGTTTCTGGCTCTGCTCTCCTCACACTGGAAACTGTGTGAGGGGAGAAGAGATAGTAACAGTGAGTTACTGCTCTGTGTTTACATTTTGTGATCGGCTGTGAATGGATTCACAGCCGATCACATAGTAAACAGTCACTGTCAGTGACTGTTTACTACTGCCGGTGACTAGCTGTGTTCCTAGGGAACACAGAGCCACCGACATGACCGCGCATGCGCGCTCCTGATCGCGCAGTCATCTTGTGGGCTCCTCTATTATGATCGGCTGTGTCATTGGAACACAGCCGATCACGTGGGAAACAGCCATGCCCATTGGCTGTTTCCCCCCTGCCGGTGACGGGCTATGTCCCGGGAACACGCCGAAACCGGCAGTGCAGGGCGGCGCGCACACGATCGCGCGCCTGCCCTGCTGAAAGTGACGCAATCATATGACGGCGGCACAGAACAATGGTCGCACCGCTCCGCCGTAATATGACGGCGGGCGGGCGGCAAGCGGTTAAAAAATGTTTTTGTAAAAATCAAATATGTATTCTTTTATACAACACTTTTTGTTTTTGCCATAAAAGTCCCATGGAGGAAATTTGAACGGTTTGTAGTAGTATTAGGGATGTTGGCAATATACGTACAAAGACCAATGCCTCTTGATTGTCTTGCATGTTAGGAGAGATCTTGGAGTTTCCCAGGATGGGAAGTAGGGGGAGATTGGGAGATTCTATAGGTAGTGAAAGCATGTTTACAAATGTGTCAGGGTAGTAATAGTAACATTTGTTGAGGTCAAGAATTAGAAGCTCAATTGAATTTTAATAAAGCCCAATTTCAGGGTTTGACATACCCCCAGATGGTTTTGGTCTCTGATAAGATACTTCCGCTTTATGCTTACATTTGAAGTGAAGTTACATCATGTGTGATGTCAGAGCACCTCTAGACAGTATTCTCAGCCAAGGCTAAAATAGCCCATACCTGCCTTTTCCTGCAGCAGCAGAACACTCTTCTAGTTATGTATTGCTGGCTGATTGCAGTCAGTGGTAGATTATTATAAGTCATGCAGCTGTGCAGTCTGCATGTCACCACTTACCAGATCTAAGCCCGTACACTCATACCGATCGTCGGCCGTAAAAATTCGGCCGCTGACCGATCGGCCGATTGTAGGCTTGTTAGTATGATGCTTCCGACAGCCGACAGCGCATTTTCGGCCGAACAGAATCGGGTGTGCAGGCATTAAAATTTTTGTTGGCCAACACCAGAACGGCCGATTGTTCGCCAGTCAGTACAGATTTCGGCCGACAGACAGCAGATTAGCAAGACTGGGCATGCTCAGAAAAGAAAAAAGACAAGGAAAGTTAACCATCACATGACATCACTTCTGCAGTCGGCTGTTGTTGGCCGACAAAATTTGTGTGCAGTCTTTTGCAGTTTTCAACAGACACCGACAGCCCTGGACAAAAGACGGCCGATCGTTCGTGTGTACGGGGCTCTAGACCCCACATGAGTATAAAAAGCTATAAAATGTAAACAAATACAGTATTTAAAAATGAATATATATATATATATATATATATATATATATATATATATATATATATATATATATATATATACACATATACACAGTATATATATATATATATATCTTTTTTTTTATAGATTTATTTTTTTTCTGCACTCAGCATAGCCTAATGATCTCTGGCCCCACGTCAACTCTTCATTACTGTACTCTAATTTTTTAACACATAAGCAAAAAAAAAAAAAGTTGTCTTTTCATGACACACCAAGGGCCCACTCACACCTTGATGACCAGATGCGTTGCATTAATGCATGTGTGTTAATGTGTTGTGTTAAAGCAACCCATTCAATGCCAATGCACCAAATGGTTCAGAACTGCAGTACATGTGCCATCTCTAAGTGAGCTGGTGTGCCATTATAAATGAACCTGTAATGCGCTAATGCATGTAAAGACCTCATTAAACGCAATGTAAAAGTATGGACTGGCCCTTATGTATTTTAAGCAACTAGAAGGTAGTTGTTGTACCATCAAATGAGAAAAGGGCTTCTGTAGCAAATAGGCATATATTTTTATTAAAGTTGAACTGAAGTCTTCTATTAATAGACTGCGAGCAGGCAGGTAGCATTCAATATCTCTTTTGCAATAAAAAACACCTACCTACCTGCTCGCAGTCATGTACAGCATGTAAACTGAGCTATGCATGTGCAGCTCCACATACTGCGTTGTCCACATTCCTATGCTCTGGGACAATCAATATGCCAGAAGACCGACATTCGGGGAGAAGATGCTGGTGCCCGCGAGAGACCCAGACAGTTGGGGAGGAGCTAAGATTCATGACTTTAGTTCCGCTTTAACAAAAGTGGACCTGCCCTTTAAAATGAATTACCAGTGAAAACTGTGCCAGTACAGCAGTCCAACATATGGGTTCCCTCTTTTTTTTCTGCTAGTAACCTATTTTGTCTGAAACTGGCTCTGGTGTATGGTTTGGAATGCCAGCGGGTCTGCTGCTTCAGAAGAGAAAATAAATAGTTACTTAGTTTTATTAAGAAAACTAGACATTTTTGCTACAAGAAGCTATACAAAACTTTTTGTTTAGACTGGAGGCCTTCTTTAAGGGAGGTATTCCATAATGTACAGTTTTATTTCAGAGTGAGAGGTCTGTATCAGTGTGAAATCAAACATTTTGTTAAGAATCAACCCTCTATTCACTGAAATGGCCTCAACAACCACTGCAACAGCTTCACTTATGCTCCCAATAAAAAGCAGATTCATATTTAATACAACAAAATCCGTTAAGTGGCAGACTGGACCTCAATGAAAATAAGGTAAGGACAGCAACATACTTATGTAAACACCAAGCAAATAAATGGCATGTTTGATATTTCCAGGAATTAAAATATTTCTCCTGGGTGTTAATGAAGGTAGAAAGAGATTCATTTAATATTGCCTCCAAACATTTCACGACTTGGATGTGGAAAAATGTTGTTATTGGAATTAAGACAAAACATGCTTTCATAGAAATAGGCTTTATTTTCTTAAGTTACGAGAGTTGCCAGAAGTCGATGCGAGTATGAGCCAGTGTGGCATGGTCAGAGGCTGTGAAAATGCGTTCTATCATATTGGAGAGCATTAAATCATGATGGAACTGCAGCCAATAAAAGCACTGCTCAAGCACAGTGTGATTCTGATATTGTCTTAATGTGATTAAGTAAGAGCTTACGTTATTTCAATTGCTGTGAAAAAATTATGTGATAATTACCAATGCATATACCGCTGGAGGGCTATTTGTGTAAGCGGAGTCAGACCTCACAGTATTCTACACAAGGGTCATCATTAGGGCAAGACTTGTCTAGCCTCCCATGTGAAGAAATAAATCTATTGTTAATTGCAAGGCATTTACCTAAACTAAATAAAATTCCCACTTCAAGAGGATTTCCGGAACACCTACATTTATTTCACTAAATTTATTGATTTGAGGTGACTATACTGAATGCATTTATTGTGTGTATTTTAGGTGAAGTATATTTTTGATGTCTTTAGAGAGTATCTAAACCCAAAATAAAACATGCAACTTATTGGTCCTTAGATGTAGTGGCTGCGATGGTTTAATATCTTAGGCTTGGTTTCCCTTTATGTTCACCTGGTAATCATGCAATTAAAGGAGAAGTAGGGCCAAGTTTTGGTGCCACTTCTCCTGTGGGCCACAGGAGTGCAAATCTTTCTGCATTCCTGTGATCTGTATTCAGCTGACAGTGGGCTAAAGGGCGCTGTTGGATGACACCACTCAGCGGCTCCAGACTCTAGAGAGATCTAGACTTTAGTTACTTGCTGTTTAAATCTACTGTGGGTGCGTGGCACAGGAAGGCCGGACAAGGTACCTGTAAGTTGCTGGCTTGCTTCCAGGTTTGGGAAGCACATGCGCATGCCCCCTGCTGCTCTGTGTTGTGATTGGAAACAGCACGAGGTTTGGCATCTGATTTCAGCCAATGGTTTTGGCTGAAGTCAGCTGATTGGCTGCGGCCAATCACACACAGAGTTCTGCGTTTACAAAAACCCAGAAATCTGTGTACGGTGAACAGCGATCTAGCTGTTTCTTCTCCATGCAAAGCAGGAAGAAAAAATAGCCAGGTGATAGAGTAAAAGCAGCACACATTACAAATTCTTAGGGCACATAGTTAACCCCTTCCCAGCCAGTGCATTGGTAGATTGTCAGTGTACAGTATTTTTACCGATCACTGGATTAGGGTCACTAGCGACGTTGGTATCAATTAATGACCCTCCCAGATTTTGTCTGTTCATGCCAGATTGCCCACCACCCTATCACACACACTGTAAGTCACTGATCAATGCCATTATAGTATGGTGTCTATAGCTGCGTAAATTCCATTACATACCATATTTTGTAAAAGCTTTAGCTTTTGCACAAACAAATTAACATACACTTATTAGGATTTTTTCTTATCAAAGACATATAGCAGAATAACTCTTGGCCTAAGTTTATGAAGAAATTTGATTTGATTTTTTTTATTGGATATGTTTTATAACAAAAAGCAGAAAATGTTTTTTTTTTTCAAAAACTTTGTTTTTTTTGTTTATATAATAAAAAATAAAAAAAAATATTCGTGATCCAATGCCAGCAAAAGAAAGCTCTATTTTTATAAAAAAAAAAGAAATACATTTCATTTGGGTACAGTGTTGCATGGCCATGCAATTGCCAGTTAAAGCAGCGCAGTGCTGAAACGCAAAAAATGCCCTGGTCATAAAGGGGGTAAAATAGTCCGCAGGTCAAGTGGTTAATGTTGGGATCCACCCAGGTGCCTGGACCAGTAGCTGGCTCAGCCTCTCAGTGAGTCAGTGGCTCCCATTCCCCTTCACAGCCCAGTGCTCCAGTGAGCACTGGAGGGGCAGAGCAGAGAGCAGGTGACTGACAGTAACTGGCTCTCCATTTACTTAAGACCAAGAACTAAATTAACTAGTCTTTAATCGCAAAGAAAGAAAACCAATGCTGCCAGCACATATAAGAAAGGGTAAACCTAAAAATTACTGGATTTTTGTCTTAGCGTAAAATTCTCTAAAGTTCATTGACAGACGCAGCTCCATATAATTCTTGACCATTGGGTTATGCTGCCCTCTACAGGAGTAGAACACTAGGCAGGAAAAAGTTTTACCACCCCTATGGGACGGCCCCTGCAGGCATATACCCAAACACTCTGCTATAGGCTTCAGTTTTATTGCAAGCAGTGTTTAGAGGAAAAACTCCAACCCACTCAAGATAGAGGGGTGGGTGCTGCGTCTATCAATGAACTTCAGAGAAAAGGATTTTACGGTAAGACAAAAATCCAGTTTTCTGGTATTTTTGTGGAATAGTCCAGTAGTCTGGACTATTCCACACAGCTTCCCCAGCACTCCTCCCCAGCCGGACAGGCTGGTGTCCGTGGTGACCACGGTCCAATACAATGGAAGGAAAAACTTGCCCTGGCACAATGCCAACGAGTGAAGCCACCACAGAAGAGCAGTCTTTGTGTTGTCACTCAACCGAATCATGGAATCCAACGACTTTGGATCTTTGTTCTATTTGACCAGAATTTCCCTCTGTAATGACCTGGTGTGGAACTGAGCAAATGGGACCGCCTCCAAGGCCTAGGACTCTCAAGCAAGTGCGCAGAGCGGACAGATTGTTGAACAACAAACGAATCGCCCCCTGCAACTTCTGCAGCTTGTCCGGGGGAAGAAAATTGATGGTCCAGCCGGACTCTTGCAGAGTCCTTACAGTAGATGGCCAAATCCCCCAACAGAGCTGAATGAGAATCTGCTCTTAACAGGAGATCGTCCAGCTACCCCAGGACCACAATCCCCCTTTGACGTAGAGGTGGCAATATCGGAGCCAACACTTTTGTGAAGACACTGGAAGCAGAGGTAAGACCAAAGAGTAATGCCACAAATTGAAAGTGCTCCTCTCCCACAGCGAAGCAAAGAAAACGCTGGTGTCCAGCACAGATAGGGATGTGTAGATATGCGTCCTTGATATCGATAGAAGCCAACAGGTTTCCCTGATGTAGGGACGCCACCACCGTGCGAATAGACACCATTCGAAACTTCTGTACCCACACGAAGCGGTTCAGAGTTTTGAGATCCACTTTGCCACCCTTCCTGGGCACAGTGAACAGGTTTGAACAAAACTCCTGAAAACTTTCCTGAGATGGAACCGGCACAATCACTCCCAGTGACAGCGGATCTTGCACCGCCACTTGTAGGTCTGTAAATTCGATCTGGAGATAGGTGGAGGTTGGACGGGAAGAAGCTGTCTGATGGTCGGGTCCTAAATTCAATCTTGTAAACAGATCGGATCAGTTTGTGATCCCATTTGTCCTGAATCAAGGAAGTCCATGGTTCCGGAAAGAAGCAAAGACGTCCCACCACCACAGAAACGGGTGAGGGCATCCCTTCATGCAGACAAGGATTTGTCTGCAGATCTGGATTGGCCTTCTCTGCTTACCCGACCATGTCTTCTTGGAACCCTCCGAAGACCTGAATGGCTTAGCTCCTTTCTCCTGCGAACCAGGGGTATGAAAGGGCCGCCTATGAGCAGTAAATGAAGACCCCTGTCTATTACGCAGTGCCTTGCTCTTGGTGGATTGGGGAAGAAGACTACTCTTCCCACCCGTAAGGCCTTTGGTCAACTCATCCAGGGAGGATCCAAACAACCTGTCTCCCGTAAAGGGAAGGTTAGAAAGAGCCTTTTTGGAAACCTGGTCCGCAGACCAGCTTTTTAGCCACACCATGCGTCTAATAGCAACCCCCACCGCAGACACTCTGGCTACAAGTGGAGCCGCATCTAGCGACGAATCACATATATACGGAAGGGCTTGGAACACTTGGTCCGTTAGCTCTATTAGGCCCGGTGAGAGCTGCTATGTTTCCAAGTCATCTTTCAGCAACTTCGCCCATTCCGTTATGGTCTGTGACACCAGAGTGATAACAAGACGGGTTTCAGTATTGAGCCCGCTATCACATGCAAATGGCAGGACAGAGACTCAATCCGTCTATCCTTGGGGTCTGTAAATACTGGGGACTCCTCCACCGGGACCACAGTAGACTTGTATAATCTGGAAACCGGATGATCCACCTTTGGTGGTACGGTCCATCTAGTGGATACCGCGTCTGTAGAATCATCCGCCATTTTTAAGGTTTCCCGCACTGACACTATAAGTGCCTCCACCATCGGCCTTTCCCGCGCGGCTGGTGACGAGGATACATCCTCCTCACCATCTGAATGCAAAGACGCAGATCCACCAGGATGGCATGTGTCCGCGGCAGCAAAATTCACCTCAGAATCTGAGGACACTAAAGAGGCAGGGGAAGGCATAGGGCGCTTTCTACTAATGGCATTTTTTTAAAACAAAATCCACTTTTGACACCAGGCTTTCCAAAACTGCTGTAAATACAGACAGGGGCTGCGACCCAGATGGTCCTACAACCGCATTGAGGGGGTCTGTGGGTGAGATTTGGTCCTGGGACTCCATATTTTCCTAATGCAAAAAAACAGTGTCACCTTAAGAAAAAACTGCATAAAACGCGATCCGCACCACTGCACCAGCGGCACCAAAAGTCTCAGCCCTAGCACAGCTTGCAGCAGGGTGAATGAGAAGTACCTACAGGGACACCAAGAAAGACACCAAGAAAATGGCCGCCTTATGCATTTCTATGGGGGGAACTACCAAAACATGGCCGCCTATGCAGTTCAATGGGAAAATTTGTACATTGATGCAGGGCGAAACTACAGCAAAATGGCAGCCCCCACGGCACACCATGCGGTCTCCAGGACCCCCCAGGGGGTCATTAGACAGTGGCATCAGGGGGTCCCTAGGAGGGGCCCCCACCAGCATAAACCTCCCCCCTGCAGAACTGCCGCAGCAGCCGCAATACATCTGCCCTCCCTAAGGTAGGAACCTGCTTGTGGGGGGGGGGGGGGGAAGAAGCGTAAGGGGTGGCCTGGTATCACAGAAAGGCCAGGGGAACTGAGGGATACCCGAGGGTCTGACTTTCCCAGGGAGGGGCCCACGTCCACCCCGAGACCACCAGAGAAATGGGGGGACAGTTACTCACCATACCAACAGTATCAGCTGGGCACCACTCCGAACAGACTACCACTCCACCCAGGGTGGGGGTGCTGACAGCCAGGGGGTATGCTGCGGCTCAGGGCGACCCAGGTCGTATGCGTCTCGGCGAGGTATTTCACTCGCAGGCCAGCCCCCATCCATCCCCCGTCCATCGGGGCTCTGTCGTGGCGAGGTCTAGTGCTGGGCTATAACCTGCGCACGCTCACTGGGTGGGCTGGGAGACCTTAAGGATCTAGCATATCCAGTTTGAAACCCAGTCAGCCGCTGCTTGTACTTCTCTCAGGAACAAAAGTAACTAAAAAGTAAAGTCTTACAAAAAGGTTCCCAAAAAAACCCAGATAAGACCGAAGTCCCAGCAGGGAACTAGGTCCTACTGCTAAACTAGACAGAAACAAACTGAAGTCTATAGCAGAGTGTGTGGGTGTATACCTGCAGGGACAGCCCCATAGGCATGGTAAAGCTTTTTCCTGCCTAGTGTTCTACTCCTGTAGGGGGCAGCATAACCCAATGGTCAAGAGTTATATGGAGCTTCGTCTGTCAATGAACGATAGAGAAATTACATTTTTAATTTTGGGTTTGGAAATACTTTAAAGGGATGTCAAATGCAGAAAAATGAGGTACTGGCATTGCTGATGTGTTTAAGAATATACTCTTTGAATGAAAGGCCTGAAACAAGAAGGCAGATCCAAAGGTTTGGCTTCACTCTGACCTCATTTTCTGGATGCTAGTTCTGGGTCAGTGAAAATATTAATGCCAGATAGAGCTAGGCACCTAGCATTTTCAGAGGTACTATTGTGATTGCAGCTCATAAATATTTCTGAATATAGATGACCTTTAAGGAGCTTTCCAAATTCTGTAAAAATTAGACCTTTGTTTTGGACCACTGCATGTACTAAGAGGGAGTGCTGCTTCTCCCTGCACCCCTCTTGTAGATAACAGAGTGCCCCTTGTTCCACTGCTTACATGATGCACCAAGTCTGATAAACAGATATAATGGTGCTCACTATGTTTGAATGGGTGGGCCCAAATACCTGATTTCACCTCTTGGTGCACAATAGAGAAATCAGAAATACCAGTCTCTTGTCCTGGAAAAACAAGTAAGGCATACAAAGGAGATGTTCCTTATTCTAAACAGTTGTCTCAGAAACATAAGTGAATTTTAATGGATATTTTCCCCTAACTCTAAAAGTCAATTTTTGGTAAGTAATACAAGTCCATGAGAACATTGTATCTGTTCACTTGGGGAAGAGTGGACATTGATGGTTATTGACCAACAGACTCTCCTTGAAAACTTTGGTTGTGAGTTACATTTTAGTTTTAATGCTTTTGATAAGAGAAAGGTACTGCAAGTTTCAATATTTCAATATGTCAGTATATAGATTCTTATAAGTGCATATACGTATATAAACAATCATAATGAAAGAGAGATAGAGTAGATGGGCAGAGGCCCAAAATGAGGTAATCAGGGGGAAAGTGTAGAGAAGGAGGACGAAGAGGGGGGGGGGGGGGGGGTTTGGGAATGCTAGGGAGGGGGGGGAGGGGAGGAGCCAGGGGTAGGCAAAATATAAGTCCAGCTCAGCAGTCACTGAAATCCTCTATACATACACAGTACACATACACCTTCAGACCGCCTCTTAGAGGCTGAACTCTAAATCACATTTTGAGCCCCAAGAAGCAGTTGCGCTTTCTGGAACCCCTATAATATCTTCACTGGGCTGTGTTCTTTCATCCTTTAGATTGTAACCTCCATGAGCAGGGCCCACATAATCCTTCTATATTGAACTGTATTGTAATCATACGGTCTCCCTTTATATTATAAATCACTGCGCAAACTGTTGGTGCTATATAAATCCTGTATAATAATAATAATAATAATAATTCTTGAGTTATCATGGTAAAAGTATATATTTTTGTGGCAAAGGCTACTAGAGTTATACATTTCTTAAACACGGAAATGTATAGAAAGTGATTATATTCTAGTCTAGAACCAAGAAATCTGGATGCTAAATATCCTATTTTTTTGCAAATGCCTCTATTTTCTTTTTATTTAATTTAGAATTTCAGTTTTTAGAAAACATTCCTATTATCTATTACAACATTGTGATGGAGGAAAGGGTTATTAATCAGGTAAAACCCCTCAATCCATCTGCATATTTTACATCTATATTCAGTAACAAGTTCCTTCCTTGCAATTTTCAGACAGTCACTGTTAAACACATTATTTTCACAACTGATTTAAAATTAGCAGTTGTTGCATTCTTACCGGTTCCATTAAGACTCTCCCGCAAGGCTTGTTGCAGTTGTTCATCTTCACTGAGCCCTCCTGTGTACGTATCATAGGGTTCCCCTGAGCGTCTTCTTTGGTACTCATACTGTGGATATCTAGCATAACCTATATGAGCAATGTACACAGTTGAGTTTTAATGCTTAATTACTTTTCACCTAAATAAAAATTCATTAACTAGGCATAATTGGCTCAAACCAGGATCCAGGCAACAGAAAACCAAAGGACCTTTATGAGCAATCCACAGATAGCATGGCCAGATGCAGGATATAACTTCTGTCAATGCACACTGTTCTCCAAAACGAGTTGGGCTTTAAATGTCTCACTACCCTGGTGTGATGTGTGCTTTAAGTGTTTATGGTCAGGTATGACTGTGATAAACAACAGGCAGGAACTCTACAAGGTGAACAGCTTATCTCAATGTCCATTAAGCAGCACTGTGAATCACATTTCTTGAGATAGAAGAGCATTTACAAATATATGGGGGAAATTCAAGTCAATCAAAATATAAAATGGTAGTCAAGTAACAATTTAAAAGGGTCAATATATTTTCCTTTAGGTAACAAAAACTTAAAACTGGTATTGCACCCAAATTACACTACATTTTCCTTTGTAACATTAAAGTGACACAAAACGATAAAACAAATTCCTTATGAAGATAATCCATGCACATCCACTACTTAATATACCTGTAATGTATTTTTCATGAAATTGTTTTTTTCTGCCTCTTCTCACTTCCGGTGTTTCGAGTGAGCGGCGCTCATTAGTTTGGTCATGTCCACTGCTCTATGCACACTACAAATTCCATACTCTATAGTCCCTAGTATATCTTGGGAGTGAGCAAGCGAGGGTGACTATGTTTCTACAAAGAACAAACATAGTCACCCTCTACCAGGAAGTCTGATTCACAGCAGCAAAGAAAGAACAAGGTTATTTTTACTTTAATAAAAGTTAAGTATTATCTATATCTGAACATATAGGTAGTCTCCTGTTGCCTGGAATTTGGGTGAAGCCAGGTAATCCTGCTAGATTTGCATGAACTTAGTTACTGCTTGTTTCCCCTGAGAAGGTGTTGTCACAAGTTTCTAACTACACATGGTAAGGGGTTCCAGGGTTTGTGACTGATGTGGTGAAAACAAATATTAATTCTCAGAATCTTAACAAGTCTTATCTGAGTCCTGGAGCTCAGAGATTTTGTAGAGTTTTTGGTGGGAATAAGCCTTCATCCCTAGGCCTACATCTTATCTGGTAGGCAAAGCTCATTATTATGTACATGAGCTGATTAATGGCAAGGGCTCTCTCTCTCTCTATTGTGGGAACCCTCTGCTGTGGGAACCTGCTGCTAGGTGAAAATTCTGAGTGCAGATGGAACACTGAAAAAGGTACAGGTGCTGCCTGATTGTGTTAAGGAACCTATTAGCGGTCACCCCGTTAGATAGGAACTGTTTAGTTACTGTTTTGAAAGAGCAGCTGTTTTTTTTTTTTTTTTATGCAATGGACTTGTTGTACAAAGCCCTCCTGCATTAAAACTGTTTTCAGCCTAAAATCCAACTCTACCAAAACCTCTTACTTTGTTTCGGATTAGTTGAGAGAATTAGTCCTCCTGTCATGTTTTTACTGACACCCATATCCCTATAAAGAAGATTTCTCATTACCTCCTGTCAAGATACAGACAAAACCACATTTTTAGCAGAGCAGATCAACAACAGAGCACAAACAACCAATATTCTGTGATCCTATTATTTGGTGGGAATTTGTTTGATGGTATACACAAATATGCAACATTCTTTTGTGGATATAGTCCCCCTAAGTACTGAATAATGATAAATGAATGCAAGTAGGCACTATAAAGGTACCAGTAATCCGTTTTATTGCCCTCTAAATTCATCATATAAATACAAATGGCTGGAAAATGAGCACCCTCCACCATCTTTGTGGCAGTTCTCTGGCCACTAGATAGGGAGTAAAAGCACAGAGCACTGCATTGTGGAATGCAGGGTGGGGAATGGCTAATTTTGAGTATCTGGAAGAACGGCTGCAAGAGTCAGATTTGAAGGGGCAGGTGGGCTGCAGGAGCACTTTTGAGGATAGTCATAAGGTGGTTTTGAAAAGTACCTGACACCTTACACTTGTGCAAACTTTTTAAAGCCAAAAAAAAAACCAAAGTAATGCAATTATGTAACTATGAAAAATACTAAATGTACTGTATTTTCGAATGCAACTATTGTAGGTACTTGAATTTGCCTTAATATCAGGCTCCTGGTACAACCCTGAGAGACGGAGGCATAGCAAACATAGACAACCAGGGAAGATAGAGTAAGCAAGCAGAGAAATCTTTCCTTTACTGTCCAGTCCAGGCTAAGGGTTGGGGGGGGGGGGGGGGTTTGGTGGTGTTCTTGATCTATCTGTGATGCAGTGGGGCCAAAGACCTGGCTGTGCTGTTTGGCAGAAATTGGTAGATCACAAGATGCAATAAATAACTCTTTTAGCAGGTAAAATGGTTACCATATATGTATTCAGCTGTTTATTAGGCCATTTGGGTTAGTCGGGTTGAAAGATATTTTATTATTAGTGTGTATAAAGTATACAGAAACAGCCTACCAGCATTGTTGAATCTTTGCGGTCTTGGCTGATGGCCTTCAGTGAAAAGGGATCCTAAATAAAGGTAAATATATATATATGCATTAACCCTTTTTACACACATTAAAAAAATGTACATTTTGGACATAAAACTTACTTAAAAGCCCCAAAACAATAATTTCCTTAAATTATTTTTAGTGATACAAACACAATTTAATCTCCAATTTTTCTGTAAAATACAAAAGATAAGACTGTTTTAAGTAAATAGATACCAAATATGTTAAGCCTCAAAATGTTGTGTACATTCCTGTTCCACCATGTGTGGGGATGCTCAATACCTGTAGCGCAGTTAACCTTTAACCTTTACCTACATGTGCATGCCCTGTGCAAATGTGTTCACATATTCATGGGTAAAAGGGGACTTTTAAAAATGTTTTTGTATTTTTTTTTAATTTATAATATTATATTTTATTCTTTTAAACACATTTTAACTTATTTTCACTTTTACTTTCACAAGGAAGCGGACAAGTATGATAGCGTTATGGAGGTAACTGGTTCTCTTTATTGAGCCCATAATACCTTCCCTGCACCAAGGCCAAGAACATCAGGGACAGAAATGCAGTTTACCTTTCCCTGCTTGGGAACTGAGTGATTCTAAGCTCGTTACTCAAAAGGAGATTTCCCTGCACTGTCCATCCTGACAATCCAGAAAAAGCAGGTGAGCACAGGAACTGTGAGGGGGCAGCCACTAAAAATTCCGGTAGAAATGTTCACCGAGAAGCACACTGGCAAACATGTAAAAGGGACAATCACATTCACAGTGAAAATGTAAACAAACTCAGGGCTGCTATTGCAACTGTGAGCTTGTTTATAGCCAGTTACTACTGCTGCTGAAATACTTAAGACTGTGGCAGTGAAAGATTTAAAACACAATAAATGTCATACTCCAAAGATCTGACTTTATAAAGCTGTTCTATGTTAACATTAATAGGGTTTATAGCAGCAGTCTTAAGTGGGACCTACTTAGCATAAATAGTAAGCTATAGAGTTTTTTAAATGTACAGTAGTGTGCTGCATTCATAGCCAACTTGTATAAAATGTCACCAAGCTGCCCACTGGTGGATCAGATGGGTCATGTCTCCTGTTTATATGGTCAGGAAAGTCTGGACAGCCATGTGAAAAAAATAGAATTTTTGTAAGAACTTACCTTAAAATTATTTTCTTCGCCGATCCATATAAGCCTTCACTATTGGGTAATGGCGCCCTATGCAGGAGTAAGCTAGGCAGATAGAAATGTTAATACAAAACGTTTCTATACTTAGACACACCTCTAGGGGGCTGTCCCCAGCCATTATTCCTGATCCAGTCACAACTAGTCCACAGTTTTATGCTGTCTAGCTTAGGAATAGGCTAGCTTTTCTAGCCGGGACCTAGTGTCTCGGTTTTTCTTTCTGTTTTTTCTGAGTCGGCTTTGGCCGTATTTTTCCACGTCCCTTGGCATCGTATTCTTTGCTTCGCACTTTCCTCATAAGGGTGCGGCATCTGGCTCCTCCGAGGAAGGCTCCCTTGCCTTTCCAGGGCCTGAGTTTGCCCATATGGAAGAAAAATATATTTCCAATATATTTAGGGAAAATTTTTTAGAAATATATTGAATATGGCCAAAATTGTAGCATTTCAAATATATTTCCAATATATTTGGGTAAAAAAAATTAAGAATGTTTTTTTAAAATATATTTTTCTTCCATGTGGGTGGTGTTGTCTGTGTTCAAACTACCTCCCTTTGAGAACATCAGAGTGAAGGCTTATATGGATCGGCGGCGACTGTCAGAGGACGCAAGAGAAAAAAGAATACCAGATAGGAAGCAGTAAGGTACAACATTTCCTTCTTCCTTGTTTCATCAACTTCACCACAGATGCAAGAAAAAAAAAAGAACTTATTCTTCATTCAGAAGCAATGGGAGATATCAAACAAGTCGTTCCTTTATGGTCCTGTAATTTTTACTGCTGTGCACACTCAGTGTGTGAGGTGAGGTAGTGGACAGGAGAGGAACTGTAAAGGCTTATTCACAACTGTTAGTTATGTTGCCTGTTAACGTGTGTTGCATTAAGTCTATTGAGTTTGAATGGGCTGGCAATGAACCAAAGTGGACAGAAAAATATTCCTGCACCTTTGTTTTTTCTAAAGATTTGTGTGTAGGTGTACGGAATGTCATTCAAAATGCATGGCAAGGAACAGTACCAATGCGCATAACATACGTTCCTGCATTACTGCAATCAATGCTATAATCCAGCCTTAGATTTAAGTGATCATTACTAATCCATTACCCTCGTGGTAAAATGTGAGGCCCAACAAAGTAAGAAAAGTAAGATAAAGGAAAATACATTTTTTTCGAATACGCATGTGCAAATTTTAATAATTTTAGACTTCATATTCAGAATCTTCCTTTTAACAAAACTATACTCATCTCCCCTCCAGCAATGCGATGTCCGCAAGCTCCCTCACCAGTGCTGACAGCGTTGCCCAGGCTTCTTCCAGGTTCAGCAATCTTCGGTCATCTAAAAGGATAAGCTCACCTTTGGGAACATGTTACATGTTCCACCCGATTTTAGGGTGGAACTTGTAACATGTTCTCAGTGCTGCAGCTGTTGCCCGTTGTCCGGCCTCTCTGGCAGCAGTACGGGAAGAAGTTCTTTATTGTGGAAGAGACCTATGGGTTAATTTACTAAAGGCACAACAGGCTGTTCACTTTGCAAGTTCAAGTTCAACTCAAAAGGGAGTTTTCCTCAAAACTTTGTGAATGTGGTGAAAATTTACTTTGCAAAGAATACCCAATCACATGCAAGGAAAAAAAAAAAACAGCATCGTTTCTTGCAGGTGATTGGATGATGGAATTCAGCAGAGCCTCAGCTCATACACTAAGCTCTGGGAAAAATTAACTTGCAAAGTGCAACTTCCAACGCAAAGCAAACAGTCTATTTGCCTTTAGTAAATCACCAAGAGTATGCAATAAAAATCCTTCCTGTTCGCACATTTAAAAGTTCCTTTTTAAACCCAAATGTGACCGATTCTCCTAGAGCCTCATGCACACTGGGCATTTAGCTTGGGTGCACTACACTCCTGAGTTTAGGTGCATGTGGAAGGCAGAGGCATACTATCCAGTTGTGCTTCTACCAGCCTGTAAAACTTAGGAGAGGCTGAATGCTGCTGCTGGACAGGGCTGGTCAGTGCACCGAGTGCTACTAAAGTTTAGGGCAGTATATGCCCGGGAATGCATGCTCAGGAAGTAGGCACAAGCAGTCTGTGCTCCGAGCATTTGTCTCTGGGCTCATGCTGCTTAAACATTACTAGTGCACCACTAAGCCCTGTCCAGCCACAATAGCTTACAGCCCATTTACAATTGTACAGACTGCTGACAGTGCATATGCGTTTTCTATCTGCACTCAAATGCCGCCATCTCATGCACAGGGGTTAAATACCCAGTATTCACGAGGCCTACAAATTTATGATTGCAATTGAAAATAGCAACACAAGGAATACTGTATATATTAAAGATAAAGTTTAGCATTGCATTATAAGGAAAGGGGAATTAAGGACAACCAAATGCTTTCATCTTCTTCAGCACCATATTACTGCACTACGCTGCACAGTGATCACAGTTGTATTGAATTCTCTATACATGTACCGCTTGTTTAATATTGCAGACAGAGAATGATAAAGCATTGTAAGCCATATGTCTCTCATCACCTTCCGAATGAAGGAAATTTTCGGTGCCGCTTACTTTGCCTGCAGACACAGTGATTTATCTCCACTTAAAATCATTATGCTCTCTAAGCCCTGTTCAGTTTTATTGTCCTTTTTATTATTACGGTATCATGCCAATCACTGAGTATGCCATAAAAATAAGCTATATATTCACTATTTGAGGAGTAAAACATTAATATTACTTAGTGAGGGCTTGTAATGAATGAGAAATACATCATTAAACTCTCCTAAGTATGTTGTTAAACCCACAGGTATGGCTTTTAATAGAACAGATTATTGCTTTTCAATTGTGAATCTTGCAGGAAGAGTACAGCATCTCTCTACAGATAGCATATGAGGTTATTACCTGCACCATTAAGGATCCACTCCAGGGGTCCATGTGTGTATAGTAAGCCAACCAATATACCAGAGAGGTGGCCAACAAAGGATGTGCTAGAAAACAAAGAAAACACGTATTACTGTGTGGAGACAAGCAACTAACTTTGGCTAGATAAAAACATTATACAATGCATTCAGATCAGCCTTGGATACCAAAAAGGACTACCTCTCTTGCCCAGAGCAGCAAGTCCTTTCTCGCTCTCTTATTTTCTAACGTGCAGATGTAAATTAATTAGTAGAGTCACATAGTTGAAAATGGTACAACACAGGTAGCGCCACAAACCCTTTATAAATAACCTCTGCGATGATATGCTGAGATACTGGACATTTTTTTCAGAATTGAGGGAAGTTTATTAAGGAGATTACCAACACAATTAGATGCAAATTTGGCTACCTCTCACTTAGCAAATCTATGTGGCTGTTTTCCGGCAGCTAACTGAGACTATGTGCAAACAAAAGCCAGCCATACATGGATCGAAATTCAGCTGGTTCAGCAGGGACTGGCCGAAATTTCAATCCATGTATGAGCAGGCTGTTTGTACAGAAGTCAATCTGTATGTGTCCACTCAATCAGTGTATTCTGATGGCGAGGAAGTCTCCCTGATGTCAGAATACGATGATTCAGTGGGGAGTATTCCCCCATCCACCTGAAATTTGTGGATGGGGGAATCAGCTCATTTTGTTTTCATTCAACCCACTAGTTGACCAAAAAAAAAGAATAAAATTGATGGGCTGCTTAAGATAATCAACACTCAAACCTCAGGAAAAAATATTTAAATCCCATTTATCCAGCTGCAGTGTATAACATTAAAAAAGAGTTATTATAAACAAGTAACAAAAATTTATAAATCCAGAATAAAAAAAAAAAAGGAAAATATTTATCTTCCGTTATATATCACACAAACAACAAAGTCATATAATAGAAAAATTGTATGTAGAAGTGCCCATAGAATTCCTGATCTTCCTCTTGAAGTGGTGTGTATATCACCAGGTGTTTCTAGTAACCTCTCTAGGTTACCCCCATTATACAAACCCCCAACTTACTGACCACCCACTTCATATTAATAGTAACATATCGGCACCATAAAGGATAGCCAGGGTATTTTGATTATAAGTGACAAGAAGAAGGCACATGTGTTAAATACATTTTTCTTCTCAGTTTTTACTAAGGAAAAGGAGGTGTATAATAGATAAATTGGGTTTGTTACGAACACAACACAGAATGTTCCTTTATGGCTAACTAAATCCAGTGTTCGAACAAGACTGGAAAAACGAAAAGTGAATAAATCACCAGGATCAGATGGCTTAAGCCTGGTACACACCACTAGTTTTTTTTTCGCTTAAGTCAGCAGGTTGAATAAAAACAACTGACAGCTGCGGTCAGAGCCGCTGTACTAACAATCCAATGTCAATACAGTAATCTCCTACACTGAGCTATTGTGTTCTGACAGGGTGATGGCCATTGGCTGAGAGGGCTGATCAGGAGCTAGTCGGCTACTGACTTCTGTCGGACCAGTGATGTCACAAGGGGCGGGGTTGCCGTATGATGTCAGAAGATGGCCACACCCCATAGCTATATGACACAACGGCAGGAGCCAGCTTCGGAGGATATATTTTTTTTTTGTGGGTCGGCGGCGGTGGCAAAGGACATTACTGGAGGGAGAAGACATCACAGGAGGGAGAAGACCAGAGAAAGAAGACATCAGAGAAGGGAGAAGAAATCAGCGGAGGGAGAAGAAAGCAAGACAGAGGTGGTGGGACTGGACAAAGAAGACACGTTGGAGCTACGACGGAGGACATTCTTCATTTTTAAAAAAGGAGTGGTCAAAAACCGCCTCTTATTTTTTGTAACACTTTTTTTTGGTGAATGGGTAGGGGTACAATGTCCCCCATTCTCATTCAAATTGGAGGAACTGGGATCTAGGGGCTTCTAGATTCCGATAAGCTCCCTGCTCGCAGTCCCTCACAACCACCGCCCAGGGTTGTCGGGACAAGGCCATTGTTCCGATGAACAGAGAAAAGGTGCTTTGGGGGTGGGAAGTGCAGAGCCTCCCGGCTCTAAAGCACCCACCCCCATGTTGAGGGCATGTGGCCTGGTATAGTCGTAGCACCCCCTCCCCTTTCCTGACCTGCTGGGCTGCATGCTCGGATAAGGGTCTCATGTGGATTTTGGGAGATCCCACGTGGTTTTATTACTAATTTTCCGGCATTTTTTATTTTAATTTTGGCATGGGGTTCCTCTTCAAGATCCATACCAGACTCAAAGGACCTAGTATGTATCTGGGGGGGGGGGGGGGGGCATGCCTTTTTTTTTTTATATTTGGAGTGAGGTTTTCTTTATACCAGAAGCAAAGAAATTGTTTTGATTGGTCAAAGAACTAGTTGCAATCTTCTCAAAGTCAGATCAAAGTTAGATCCCGTTCATTGAACTTGGATATGAAGTCACATGGCAAAGTCAAATCGGAAGTCGTGCGACTTCCGTGTCGGAGCAGTGTGAACCCGGTCTAAATCTGTGTCTGTAGTGCATGTTCAAACCTTAAAACCATAAATAATAACAGGTTATTAGATGTTTACTCCAGGAGTATATAAATCTAGAGAAATGTTTAAATAATGCATTACAATTTAACTAAGCCCATTAGATTTTAGTTGACTAAAATGTACCAGAGATTTTAGTTTACTAAATCTAAAATGGCATTTAAATTCAATATTAACACTGCTTTTTTGTTTCCAATCATTTTTATTCAGAAAACGTTTAAGTTATACACATCCAACATTTGCCGTTGTATCAAATAACAGTTGCTGGTTATTTATAAACCAGGGTACAACTCTTATGCATCACAGAAAAAGTACAATTTTTTCAATAAATCTGGTATATCATCTATGCTGTAATTATGAAATAACAAAAACCAAAAAGAGAAGAGTAAAACAAATGAAATAGGCATCAAGCATGGAGAAAACACAATATTCCATTCTGTCACATCTCATCCCTCGAAACACTGCTTTTTAATATTCCATTAATGCTGACACAATACAAGACGACTACTGCGGTTATATGTGATTTCATTGGTCAGAATATTTCTATAGGTTGTGGTTTGATTGCTAGGAGAAGTGTTTTTGCAAGGTCTGCTGGCCCCCGACTAAATTAAATCAGTTGTTAGGTTTTTGCAGTGGCATTTAGGAAGAATGCAGCATGCCTAGCAAAATGCCATTTTACCTTGATGCACATCTGTACATGAGGTAAGAGCATGTACACACTACATTTTTCCAAATGTTGTTAGTGATTATTTTTAAGGTTGCAGCCTTTTAACAATGACCCCATACTCATACATGTGGTCTAGAAAGCAAACCGAACACACGTCTGGAACAATCTTGGTGCAGCTGGCATTCATTACCACACTCAGCATAGAAAGTTGCAGTCGTCACTTTCTTTTCACCATATATACCATATTTTTCACCATATATACCATATTTTTCACCATATATACCATATTTTGACTGCAAGTACTAAAAAAGTAACATACCAACAGTCTTCATACCAAAAGACAATCTTAGGGATGATACCATTGTAGATTCTCCCCCCCCCCCCCCAAAAAAAAATAAAACACACCTTTTATTAAGAGTAAGTTTCTAAAGTTCTTTCTCTGTTTCTGTCTAGCAGCTTGTTAGATGTGGTCACAACTCACAGACTACATAATAGTTTGTATTTTACCAATGTGTAAAACTGCTCTTAAACTTGACCTCGACAAGCATCTGTTTACAAAGTGTGAACAATAAGCCATTCAACCATGTTAAAATGCATAAAAAGGTAACTGTTCCCTGTACCTTCAGAGGTTAAATTTAACTCGGTTTCACATCCAGGTTACATGTTTAAATTTAACTTGGGATGGGAATTCCTCATTCGAGTAATGCTTATCTTGTGGTGCCCATATCAATTGACAGAGCCTAGTTAGATTCCAATGCAATCCTGGTGACTACAACATATTACGAGAAATACATAATGATATTAAAATGATTTGTGAATTACCCTTTTCATAAGCAGTTATTCATGTATGGTATTTTAGATGAAAAAAAAAAAAGTAAGCCTAAAAATAACTCCTGAACAGAATTATGAATCATGTACCATTAAAAACTGTTCATACAAACACTCCAAAATTACAAAATAGAATGTAAACTCATACAATTTCTATTCTAAGAACAAGAAAAGTTGACTTTAAACTCTCTTGAAGAGTTTGTATATAAAAGTTGACTTATATTTAACCACATAGGGCTTGTGCGGTGTCATTTGTCCCCTTCCATGCTGCAAAAAACCTGGTTGATCCTACCTGTTTGTCACGTACCTGATAGGAGACTAAATTGACGAGGTCGGCCTCTCTCATATCCCCCAACCTGGCCCCACTGAGGATGAGACAGAGGGTGCCGAGGGACACGAGTGCCTGTGAGTGTTGATTGCAGAACCCGCAGCGGGGAATGCGACTCCAAGGAGACCGTGGAACCAAAGAAGCAGGAACAGTAGTAAGGTTTGGAAGACTGGTCCAAGTTAAAGGGGCACTCCGCTTAGACTGATAGTTCTGGATAGGCCGCTTG
This sequence comes from Pelophylax lessonae, assembly GCF_965119305.1. Classification (NCBI taxonomy): domain Eukaryota; kingdom Metazoa; phylum Chordata; class Amphibia; order Anura; family Ranidae; genus Pelophylax; species Pelophylax lessonae. Next base: position 232,107,100 of record NC_138770.1, on the reverse strand, counting down.
TCAAGATTCCAGAGGCAGGAGCAAACAGCGGTATGCAGGGCTGATGCAGCAGGCGGCCAGGCAAGCACTAGAGTAGGACCGTGGACCAGGATAAGAGGCAGGAACAGAGTCTTAGGAATAGCCGGGGTCGTCAAAAGGTGGGCAGCGAGGTACCAAGTCATGAGCAGAGTCAAAGTCAGGAATGAAGCCGGGTAGACGATAAACAGCAAGGCAGAAGTGGAATACAGAATCAGTTGAAGAACACGTTAAGTCAGCAACAGGAGAACAGGCAGGAAACTACCAGGACACAGCTGAAGATCAGTCGGCAAAGGAAATGGGATCCCTTTAAATAGCCCGCTTGGCGCCAAGAGCAATTGCGCATTGCCCCCCCCCCTTAGGGGCAGCCTCCGGATTCCCACTAGGGGCCGCTTTTCAGGGTGCAGTTGCAGGTAGGCTTGTAAACAACCGAGGGGCATGGACATTAGAGGCAGGTTCGCAGGAATTATCCTCTGGACCATAGCCTTTCCACTTAACAAGGAACTGTGTCTGACCTCCCCTCCGTCTACAGTCCAGAATGGCCTCTACCTCATATTCCTCATTGCCTTCAATCAAAACTGGAGCCGGAGCTTCAGAACCTCGATTAGGAAAGGGGTTATGGACAGTTGGTTTCAGTAGCGAAACATGAAACCCGGGGTGAATCTTCAGATTACTTGGCAAGGTAAATTTGAACGCCACAGAATTGATCCTTTTCTTAATTGCAAGTAGGCCCAGGTACCTCGGCCCAAGCTTCTTTGGAGGGACACCTCAATTTTAGGTTTGCCGTAGATAACCAGACCTCATCTCCAGGTTTTAAATTCAAATTCCCTTTCCTTTTATCAAACATTTTTTATTACCAGCCTGCACATTCAAGATGGCCTCTCGCAAGAGCTGACCTTTAGTATTGAGAACGTTCAGTCTTGTACAGCTGGTACAACAGATTCCATAGGTACCTCAGGTAGGAAGGAAGGGTGGTATCCATAATTCTCATAGAAGGGGGACTGTTTGGTGGCAGAATGGACCGAGTTGTTCTATGCAAATTCTGCTAAAGGTAGGAGGAGCACCCAGTCATCTTGCGAGAAGGACTAGAAGCACCTCAGCTATTGTTCGAGGGTTTGATTTATCCTTTCGCTCTGTCCATTCGTTTACGGGTGGTAGGCAGAAGAAAAACGAAGTTCAATGTTCAGTGCTTCATACAGGGCCTTCCAGAGTTTGGGGGTGAACTGAACCCCAGGATCTGAAACAATATTGGCTGCGATGCCATGAAGTCTCACAACTTCTTTGATGAATGCGGAAGCAGTTTCGGTGGCAGAGAAGGTTCCTTTCAAAGGTACGAAGCGTGCCATCTTTGATAGACGGTCAACTATAACAAAGATGGTGGTGAACCCTTCAGACGGGGGAAGTTCCACAATGAAATCCATCGGTTTTTCAGGTACTGGGAGAGATTCCAACAGGCTCCATGTCTTAGCCCAATCAGATTTATTTCTGAGGCACACAGAGCAGGATCTGACATAGTCTTTGCAGTCTTAACATATCTGGCCACCAAAAAGAATGGGAGACTAAGTCAGAGGTCTTGTGGATACCAAAGCTTCAGGCCAGAGGGTAGTCATGACACCTCTTCAGAATGATGACCCTAAGTTGTTCAGGAATGAAAATTTGTTCCTTATGAAAATACAGTTTATCCCTCTGAAGAGGATGCAAATCCAGAGGAGGTGGGTCATTGGCAACTGCCTCCTTGACTTGTGATATCAAGTCTGCTTGCAGGAGCAGAAAATTCTTTGCTGGCATAAATAGTGTCGGGTTCAGAAGGTGGAACAGGTTCAGCAAACATGTGTGAAAGTGCACATGGTTTGCAATTCTTGGAACCTGGGCAAAAAGTAATATGGAACACAAAAGGTGAAAAGAGAAGTGCCCATCTGGCCTGTCGAGGTCTGAATCATTTTGCAGTTTCCTAAATACTCCAGATTGTTATGGTCAGTAAAAATAAGAATAGGAAATGCAGCTCCCTCCAGTAGGTAGCGCCATTCCTCAAGGGCAGCCTTTACGGCCAACAGTTCTCGATCCCCCACATCATAGTTTCTTTCAGAGGAACTTAATTATCTGGAGAAAAAGGCAATAGGATGACGTAAAGATTTGGCTCCTTGCTGAGATAATATAGCCCTGACTGCATTTTCAGAAGCGTCCACTTCAAGTACATAGGCTAAAGCGGGATCAAGGTGCTTCAAAATAGGAGCAGAAGTGAACAAAGTCTTTAACTGTTCAAAAGTGGCTTGGGCCTCCGGCCAATTAAATGGGGTATACTGCTTGTTCAACTGAGTAACTGGAGCTATGATCCCGGAAAAGATCCTTATAAAACTTCCTACAGAAGTTGGCAAAGCCATAAAGCGCTGTATTGCTTTTTTGTCCTCTAGAGCAGGCCATTCCAATACAGCAGATACCTTTTGCGGGTCCATAGCAATGCCATCTGCAGAGATGAAAACTCCTAGGAATTGAATAGTCTGTTTTTTCGAATTCGCATTTTTCAGCCTTTGCATAGAGATGGTGTTGGCGAAGTCTTTCCAGAACCTTTTTCACATGGCTTCTATGTAGGTCTAGTGAACTGGAAAATACAAGAATGGAATGATGGGAATGATCCTTCTTTTCCACAAAGAAAATACCTGCGGGTGAAGTGGAGGGTCAGATAAATCCTTTTTCCAAACATTCATTACTATAACTACGGAGAGTTTCTAATTCGAGTTCAGAGAGAGGGTAGATTTGGACAAAAGGTATCTCAGCCCCCGGCAACAGTTCTATGGGGCAATCATAAGTCCGATGGGGAGGAAGAGTATCAGCGCTCTTTTTATTAAAGACATCCAGATACTCATGGTAAACTGTGGGGACCAGTTTCAACACTTCAGGATCAGGATGGACACCAAGGAGAGGAGTAGCTGTGGAAGATTCCTTCGGAACAAAATGTGCTTGGCAGTATGGAGAAGAAAATAAAATCTCCCCCCTAAGCCAATTAATGCTAGGGCATACCGAGAATCATAGGGAATATAAGTGACGTTATGGCGTCAAGACATAGGTATTCTTGATGCCCGAATGAAGAGTGGCAGAGGATTGGAGCAGTCTCTTGAGTCACTGGGCCAGACTTGATACCGGAGCAATCAGCCAAGTGAACAAAAAAAAACTTGTTTCTTGATACAAAGAGGAAGATTGTGCTGGGCAGCAAAAGCAGAGTGCACAAAACAGCTGCAGGAACAGTCTTAGGAATAGCCGGGGTTGTCAACAGGCTGGCAGCGAGGTACCAAGTCATGAGCAGAGCCAAATTCAGGAAAGGAGCCGGGTCGAAGGTAATCAGCAAGGCAGAAGTGGAATCCAGAGTCAGGTCAAGAACACGCCAAGTCAGCAACAGGAGAACATGTCGGAAACTACCAGGACACAGGACACAGCTGAAGATCAGTCAGCAAAGGAAATGGGAGTGAGATCCCTTTAAATAGCCCTGTTGGCGCCAAGAGCAATTGTGCGTGTACGCATGCGCATTCACAAATTCTCACGCACATGAGCGTGCCTGCTAGCCGATTCTTGGGAAGTACCCTGTGCAGGCGCAAATCTATGTGCCAGGCTCACAGGGATTCCCTGACACTGTTCCTGTGTCCCCTAGGTGTGCTGACCAAAATAATCATGGCTGCTAATCCATGATACTGTGGTCAGTTTACCTGCCTCTGTCAGCCCACAGTCTCTCCCTCTCTCCCCCTCACTCGCTGCCTGTCAGCTCCTGTGTGTGAGCCGATCTCCAAACCCGCCCCGTCCCTCCCCTCCTGCCGCTATTCCATGTGGCAGTAAAGTTAGTGCTCACAATTACTGCCAGCCCCTCTGTTATAACAAAATATACTACACAGTGCATGCGTTTTTTCATAAATTCTGCAGCTAAATACTTTATTTCACATCGCCAATGTGTGGTCACGTGACCACCCGGTTGACGTCAGAGGGTAATTCTCAGCTCCTCTCTCTGTAGTCCTTAGATCGGGGAAGGAGAGCAGCGGGCGGTCATGTGACTGCACATCGGCAGTGTAAAAAAAAAAGTATTTAGCAGGAGAATAAAAAAAAAAACCAAAACACTGACACTGTGTGATATAACGTGTTAAAACGGAGGGGCTGGCAGTAGTTGCGAGCACTGACTTTATAACTATTTTACCTGCCTTGCAATTAGTGGTGTGGAGATAAACTTGTTGATAGTGGTAGTTTAACAATGATGCTCATAGGGGTTGTGCTGTCTTAGGTACCTGTATAGTTCTAACAATCGGTTTATATAAGCGCTGTGATTTCAGAGCTGGGATCTAACTGCACTGGGCTCTCTTTTGCATATTAAAAGTACCTTTGGAGGTTTTTAGAAGGAGTTTAAAATTAGGCTACATTACTATATGTATACAAGCTTTGTTTTACAAAGAATTGTGACAAAGGATTCCTAGAGCACTATAGGCTACCTTGAGAGACAGCACATGAGAAGCTGCATGCCTTAAGGCTTACTTTGTAGAACTGTAATCCAATTCATACTTACATGTTTACATGCAATGTTGTTACATGTTTAATGCAATATTTGATATTCATAGGTTAAAAAAAAAAATACAGTAGCCCCGACCTTTATAAAAAGCTACAGTACTTTGCCAATATGTCAAGAAACTTGTGCTGTAAAGAGGAGACGGTTTCATAAATAAATAGTAATTTCTCAATTGAAAAACTTCAAAAGAGATAAAAAAACAATTACATTAAATCAAATAAAACGAGCTGTGCTAAAGGAATGAAATGGATGAAAAAAACCACGTGCTCAGGTTGGGGTTGCTGACGACAGTTCAAAAAAATCATATGTAGTGACAAGACTGACACAGGGTGGTCTTACAGAATCAACAAGTACTCTTGACAGGCAGAAGAGATGGATGTTTCCAGATGTGCTGCCCAAGTTCTTCTGCAAAAACACACAGAAGCAACATTGAGCTGAAAATGCAGAGATCGCCCACATAAGACAAATCATGCTGACTTCCCTTTGCACACGGCAGATGTCCAGGAGCATCATCAACAAAAAAAAAAAAAGTCTACAAGCCAGAGAAGTCAGGGAAATAGTAGTCTTCATAGAAGACTTTTGAAAAACTATACCACCAACATTAAAATAAGGCCCAGCACAAAATACTAGGACTGATGTCTAGAAAAATGGCAGCAGGTGCTCTAGGCTGATAAGTCTAAATTTGACATAATTGACTGTAAGGCAGTTACAGTTGGCTGTAAGGCAGTTTGCGGAAAGCCTGGATGAGGTACATTGATTAGTATCTACAGGATATAGCAGCGGTTCCTTAAAGGTTTGAAGCTGCATATAGAGTTGGGGAAGTGGTCAACATTATTGGGTTCCTCAATTGAATAAATACTGCTCCAGGTGTCCTCTCTCCAATATACCCCTCCACCCTGCAAGTCTGGGTGCTGGCTCTGCCTTGTGTAGACAGTAAAGTAAAAAAAGTCCAGGATGGCCGCACTCCAGATGCAACACCTTTATTGTGTATAAAAAACTCATACAGCAAAGTGGAGATCAAGTACAGCAGCAATGACAGCTGATGTGTTTCACACCAAAATCTGGTGCTTAATCATCAGCTATGATGTCATTGCTGCTGTACTTGTTCTCCACATTGCTGAATGAGTTTTTTTTATACACAATAAAGGTCTAGAGTGCGGCCATCCAGGACTTTTATTGGTTCCTCAATGTTGAAAAGTACAGGTAGATACTTATCCATCATGCAAAGCCATCGAGGAGGCTTATGATCAGTCCCAAATTCACTCTGCAAAAGGACAAGGATTCCAAACATATAGCTAAAATCTTAATAAACTGTCTTCAGCAAAAAGAACAAGGAGTTCTAGAATCAATGGTTTGGTCCCACAAAGCCCTGATCTGAACATCATTAAGTCTGCCTGTGACTAAATAAAGGCCCTGTTCACACTGCATGTAGCAGGAACTCATGTTCTCATGCGTGACTTTGTATGGGCAATTTAATGGTGACTCAGCGTTTTATGCATAGGGCAGCCTATTCAAGTGAATGGGCTGCCCTATACATATTTGTCATGGCAAAGAATCTCCGGGACCAAATTTTGTCCCTGAGCCAGACGTGATTTTACATGTGCATTAGTCATGCAAAAAATCAAGGCCAAATTGCATGGTGGTTGAGGTAAAGGGTCAGGATGAATGGCACCCAAATGCACATCTTGCCATGATATAAAATCATGGACAGAATTGGGCCGATTCTGCCTGTGCTTCCTAATCGCTCATGTTCACACATGGGGCTGAAGAGACACAAGCAACTGAGAAAGCCTATCCACAGAAAAACTCTAGTTATTTATTGTAGATGTTTTAACCAACCTACAGCCTAAACAGTATATCATAAAAGGGAGTACAACCCTCACATTTTTGTAAATATTTTATTATGTCTTTTTATGTGACAACACTGAAGAAATGACACGTAGCTACAATGTCAAGTAGTGTCCCCTCAAAATAACTCGACACACAGCCTTTAATGTCTAAACTGCTGGCAACAAAATTGAGTACACCCCTAAGTGACATTGTCCAAATTAGGCCCAATGTGTCAATATTTTGTGTGGCCACCATTATTTTCCAGCACTGCCTTAACCCTCCTGATCATGGAGATCATCACCAGAGCTTCGCAGGTTGCCACAGGAGTTCTCTTCCACTTCTCCATGATGACATCACAGAGCTGGTGGATGTTAGAGACCTTGCACTCCTCCACCTTCCGTTTGAGGACACCCCATAGATGCTCAATAGGGTTTAGGTCTGGAGACATGCTTGGCCAGTCCATCACCTTTACCCTCAGCTTCTTTAGCAAGGCGGTGGTCGTCTTGGAGATATGTTTGGGGTAGTTATGTTGGAATAAAGCCCTGCGGGCCAGTCTCCGAAAGGAGTGGATCATGCTCTGCTTCAGTATGTCACAGTACATGTTGCTATTCATGGTTCCCTCAATGAACTGTAGCTCCCCAGTGCCGTCAGCACTCATGCAGCCCCAGACCATGACACTCCAACCACCATGCTTGACTGTATGCAAGACACACTTGTCTTTGTACTCCTCACCTGGTTGCAGCCACACACGCTTCACACCATCTGAACCAAATAAGTTTATCTTGGTCTCATCAGACCACAGAACATGGCTCCAATCTATGTCCTTAGTCTGCTTGTCTTCAGCAAACTGTTTGCCGGCTTTTGTGTGCATCATCTTTAGAGGAGGCTTCCTTTTGGGACAACAGCTATGCAGACCAATTTGATGCACTGTGCGGTGTATGGTCTGAGCACTGACAGGCTGACACCCCACCCCTTCAACCTCTGCAGCAATGCTGGCAGTACTCATACGTCTATTTCCCAAAGACAATCTCTGCATATGGCGCTTAGCACGTGCACTCAACATCTTTCGCTGATCACGGTGAGGCCTGTTCTGAGTGGAACCTGTCCTAGTAAACTGCTGTATGGTCTTTGCCACTGTTCTGCAGCTCAGTTTTAGGGTCTTGTCAATCTTCTTAGAGTCTAGGCCAGTGATGGTGAACCTTTTTGAGCCCGAGTGCCCAAATTGCGACACAAAATCAACCTATTTATTTCAAAGTGCCAACATCCATCACCATGCAGCACATCGCACATCTCCATCATACTCTAAACTTCTAGCACATATTATGTATCGCCCTTCAGCTCATAACTCTCTGTTGTCCAGGCCACATCACATCAGTGAACTACACATTACACATTGTCATATAACTCATAGCACACCTCCTAACCATGCATCCCACCCCATCCATACAGCTCATGGCACACTTTCCTCTCCATCACACATCTTCTCCCCCCTCTGCAGCTCACCACCCCCCCTGCTGTTGTATGGCAGTGGTGCGGTGACACTCATGTAGCCCATCATGCTCCCTCTGCCCACACACACCTCTCCTATCACCATAGCACAGAACACGGTCACATGGCACAGCTCATTAACAGCAGCTCTGAACCCATCTCTGGGCTTTCTCACCAATGGAAGGAAGCGGCTGCATTCGGCAACCCCCGGGCAAACAAACGCCCAGTTCTCCCTCCACGCTGTTCATTCCCCGACTGAGGGAGGCGATTGGCCGCCCAGTAGATAAGCTGTTCATCCCGCAGCCGAGGGAGGTGATTGGCCGCCCTTACTGCCGGTCTGAGTAGGTCCCACAGCGTTTTCTCTAAAAGAGTTGTGCTCTGAGTCAAAGTGCTGTGGGTGATCTGGAGGAGGCAGGCAGTGCCGGGACAGTGCGTGAACTCTGGGCGGTATATCCTCCTAGTAAAGTCTGTGGAGCTTTTGTGTGCCCGGAGCAACTCAGAAAACTATAGCTCGTGTGCCCACGGAGAGGGCTCTGTGTGCCAGCAGTGGCATGCGTGCCATGGGTTCGCCATCACTGGTGTAGGCCATCTTTATGTACAGCAACAATTCTTTTTTTCAGATCCTCAGAGAGTTCTTTACCATGAAGTGCCATGTTAAACTTCCAGTGACCAGTATGAGAGAGAGAGAGCGCTAACACCAAAGTTAACACATCTGCTCCCCATTCACATCTGAGACCTTGTAACACTAACAAGTCACATGACCCCGGGGAGGGAAAATGGCTAATTGGGCCCAATTGGGACATTGTCCCTTGGGGGTGTACTCACTTTTGTTGACAGCGGTTTAGACATTATTGGCTGTGTGTTGAGTTATTTTGAGGGGTCAGCAAATTTACACTGTTATACAAGCTTTACACTGACTACCTTACATTGTAGCAAAGTGTAATTTCTTCAGTGTTGTCACATGAAAAGGTCTAATATTTACAAAAAATGTGAGGGGTGTACTCACTTTTGTGAGATACTGTACATACTAACTTAGGTGGATGCAGCATCAATCTGATGCTGCATTTGTCTCCCGCTGACTCTACTCCCAACAACTGAGCGATTAAAGCCTGCTAATCACTCAGTTCTGGGGTCTGTTCTGGGGTCCGTTCTGAGCACAATGCGGTGACTGTCAGTCACCACTGTGCTCTGCCCCTCCAGCCTTACTGGAGTGCTAACCTAGGTGGATGCAACATCAATCCGATGCTGCATCTGTCTCCTGCTGGCTCTACACCAACAACTGAGCAATCAAAGCCTGCTGATTGCTCAGTTCTGGGGTCCGTTCTGAGCACAAAGTGGCAACTATCAGTCACCACTCTGTGCTTTGCCCCTCCAGCGCTTACTGGATTACCAGACTGTGGAAGGAGTGGGAGCAGCTGGTTTAGGCTCTGAGAGGCTGATCCAACTGCCAGTCAGGCATGTGGGTGGATCTCAACATTGTCATTGTCGGGATCCCTGCAGAGCCTGGACTGTCTCAGTAACATCAACAGACAGCTGACTTTAGTCCACTGTCAGCTGAATCTGGGTCACAGAAGTGCAGAACTAAGTGCACTCCTGTGACCCACATGAGAAGTATAGCCAAAAGAGCTTTGGCCATATTTCTCCTTTAATGCTGTTTTAAAGACAAAGAGTGGACATGCCAAATACTGAATAGATTGTTTTATTTTTTTCCTGTTTATGCACTTTGTAGATTGTTATATGATAAATAACTACTAATTACATTATTTTTAAACCAACCCTTTTTTCACCACTCTTTCAATAGGTTCCCCAGAGCCACGGCTTCTTGAAAATGGCATTACATACCCTTATACTCCAGATGTTAATTAATTTATTAGAGGGCTAAACACCTAGTACATAGGCCTATCAACTATGTCTAATTACAAATTTACCCTCTGTTATCCAGTTGCAGGAGCCATTTGTTTTCAATCATTAATCAGCCTTTGAAAAGTTTAATAATATGCTGTTTCTCATGGGAAATTCAGTATATGCCATGTAATTTGTTTTGCTATTAATTAAAATAAATGTGCTCCAGGTTTTAACCTTACAGTAAATGAGCACTTAAAGAAACTAGCAATGAACACAGAGACAACTTGTACCATAATCAAATTAATTGTGTCACAAATGCATGAACACTGTAATGAAATGTAACACGCTTAGGGTACAGTTAGGGGATTACTGCAGGGGGTACACTGTGTGCAACTGGGACAGAACCCGTGAGGTCATGAGGCCCAAAGCAAAGTGATACTACCTTTTAATTACCACCAACCTCGTGTTTGGATAGCTTCATGTACAGAATAAACATTTCTCTTGCTTTTATATCCCTTTACTATATTATTTTGTACGGTTGAAACTCTTAGCAGCCTTAAGTTGTGAATGGGGCCTAAAAAGCTTACTTGCAGCTCCTCATTTCTCAAATGTTAACCTTGATGTGCAATGGAGACAAAGTTATTCCTATTTACACTACAGCCCTACATGATTGTGTTCAAAAGACTGTAATCCTTCATTTCAACTTACAGTTTAAAGAGAATCTCTAACCCAGACTTTTTTTTTTTTTTATTCGGATAGAATCTGGAAAGGGTAAATTTTAATTGCTATCTGTGTCCCTTCTATATATAGTAATGTGTATCTATAGACAAAACATTTTGGGCAGTTAGAGGAAAGGTCAGAACCTGCGTCAGGTTTTCATTTCTGCCCGTGTACCTGTTGGGTAGATTGGCCCTCTCTTAGTTTGTTTCTGTCACTATTATCACAGTGACAGAAAGTACTGTGAAAAACACATTTTATGGTTGTCACTAGAATAGTAGGTAAGAGGAATTCCTTCAGTGGGAACTGTTTGGATGACTTTGGACAGAATTTCACTCACTCCTTGTCTCTACAGGTCTAAAACTGGGTTTTAGCTAGAGATACACTATAACCAGTGGTGGGACTCATAGAACCGGTTACTAACGTTCTGCGAGTTCGCAGAACCGGCTGAATCCCTCTGCGCATCCGAGCGCAGTACAATTGAATGTCCCGCGCTCGGACCGCGCAGCCGCAGATGTGGCGGCCAAGGAGCGGAGCAGTGCGCCCCGACCTGCCCATTCTGTGACAATAGCGAATGAGAATTCGCTATTGTCACACGGATCCTCCTCCTGGCCAATCAGGGAGCGGGTCCTCCCGCTTCCTGATTGGCCGAAAGGCAAACACCGTGCCATTGGACGAGGAGGAGGCTCTGCCTGGATAAGTGGCTGCTGTTGCTGCACTAGGCTGTCAAGGGGTTCTTTCTTACACTTGCCAAGCCAACCTGCCTGAAAAAAGGACAGATTTTTTTTTAAAACGAACAATTTTTATTGATTTTCAAAAGTAAGCACAAACCGACATAAAAAAGAAGGGAAGAAAAAAAAAAAAAAAAAAAGACATGAATGTCATCAACTAATACAACATACTGTAGTGAGGTACAAGTAAAGAGAATACAAGCAGAGGATAAAATTCATATCATGCGACAACATCAAACTCAATATGAAATATTCCAGACCATTGTATGTCAAGCAGGTATCGGCTACACTGCCTTGTGTAACCCATTAGAAATTAAACCAATGTGAGGCACAAAAAGAGAAAAATTTAAATAAGTAAATAAATAAAGGTAAGGGAGAAAAGGGAAAAGAGAAGAAAGGGAAACGTTTGAGGTAAGAGAAGAATAGAGGGGGATGAGGGAGAGAGGGCAGTAGCGAATAGCCACCTATGTCAAAAACAAAAGCCCACCGAAGTCCACGACAACCATCTAGTCACAGTGCCATTAAGTCGAGGTAACAGAGGTTAGAGGCGTCTCCAGTATGTCCCATAATTCCCACACATGGTTATGGGCTTCAAGAGAGTTATTTAATGAAGCGGTCAGGTATTCCATCCTCTGTACATCCCGGATCCTGGAGTGCAACTCAAACAGCGAGGGAGTGTCCTGCTTTTTCCATTTTAGATCCACTAAGCATCGTGCAGCAGTCAGCACGTGTGCAAGGAGTTTTTTAGCCAATTTGGAAAAGGAGGTGGGCGAGAGATCTAGGAGGAAGGTTTTGGGATGAAAAGGCACCCAGGACCCGAAGATGGAGTGGAGGAGGGAATTAACCATTCACCGGTGAAAGATGATTATTGGGCAAGACCAATAGATATGATGCAATGTATCTAAATCTCTACTACAGCACCAGCAGCGGCGATCGGCAGAGGGATATATGGAATGGAGCACATCCGGGGTATGGTACCAATGAAGGAGGATCTTCTATTGATTCTCCTTATACAGGGTGCAGATCGAGCTCTTCAGTGCCTGTGACCAAATAAGTTGCCATGTCCTCAAATGGAGCTCCTCACCCAAGACCTGCACCCATTTTCGCATATAGCCGTGCCGAGGCCCAGTGGGCGACATACAATATGTGTAATCAAGAGTTAGTAAATACGAGAGATCATACCCTTGGAGGCTGGGCCCTCCAGACAAATTTTTTCGAACTCAGTTAAAGGGGAAAATTGAAGGTGAGTCGTAATGGATTGTGCAAAATGTCGAATTCGTAAGTAGCTAAAAAAGACCTGTCTAGGTAGGTCATAGGCCTCCTGCAAGTCCTGAAAGGATCATAATATTCTAGTTCTGAAATCCACCAACTGTCCAAAATGGAATATGGCCATTTCCTTCCAAGGGCGAGACAATCGCGAGGTCCAGCTGTCTGGGACATTGAACGTGAACAGGAATGAGGTTGCCGGTGAGGCCATGGAGGTAAGGGGATATGCTGCCCTGGCGCAATGCCATAGGTTATGCAAAAGCAGCATAGGTCCCAACAGTTGCTCTGTACTGAGTGGAGCATCAACGCTCCAGAGAATAGAATTCGGGTGAACTGGAGACCGATGTCCGCCGGTCACTCGCGATCGTCAGTTACAGAGGGAGAAAGGCAGGCGGCTAATGTAAACACAGTCGCCTGTCATTCTCCCCTGTGTAACAGCAGAGATCAAATGGTCCTGCTATGTAGGACCGTTGATCTCTGCTGTTATATGTAAAGCCACATCCCTGCACAGTTAGAAACACGCCCCTAGGGACACACTTAACCCCTCCTTCTCCAATAAAGTTAACCCCTTCCCTGCCAGTGTCATTTTTACAGTAACAGTGCATATGTATAGCATACGCAGATCGCCACCATTACTCGTTAAAAAAAAAAAAAGAAAATGACAAAAATCTTTGCCGTAGTTAGTAAACGCAATAACTTTTGCGCAAACCAATCAAAATATGCTTATTGCGATTTTTTTTTGTTACCAAACATATGTAGCAGAAAAATTGGCCAAAAATGTTAAAAAATTTAGATTTTTACATTTTTTTTTGGGGGGGGGGGGGGGAATTTCATATAAAAAAAATGTGAAAAATATTGTTATTTTTTCAAAATTTACGCTCTTTTTTTGTTTATAGCGCATGATCAAAAAATCGCACAGGTGATCAAGTACCACCAAAAGAAAGCTCTGTTTGTGGGAAAAAAAGGACGTCAAATTTGTTTAGGTACAGCGTCGCACGACCACGCAATTGTCCGTTAAAGTCACGCAGTGCCGAATCGCAAAATAGGGCCTGGTCAGGAAGGGGGTAAAATCTTCCGGGGCTTAAGTGGCTAAAGCACACATTTTACACAGCATCTCTGCACTCTTGCAGCCTTGGGGTGGGGATCTGATGTCACTCACTGCAGAGCATATAGGAGGGACCTGACTGTAACCAGAGACCTGAATGGAGGGTATGAACACTCCCCCATCCACACAAACTCATAGGGAAACATGCACAGCTAAGGTGGTCAATCGCAGACTTGTGCTAAAGCTCACTCCCCTATTCCCCTCCATCCCTTGACTCAAACAGATAGCAGAGCAGACAGGCTGCAGAGAGAAATCAAACTCAGTGCTTTGGATTGAGCCAAGTACACACTATAGAGCAGGGTTTCTCAACCAGGGTTCCTCCTGAGGTTGCTAGGGGTTCCTTGAGCAATAGGCAATTTTCCAAAGACACCATTGTTCCTTTTACCTATCTGTAAGGGGGTAATTCTTTCCAATGATGACAAGACAAGAGTAAGGAGCATTCTTCCCACTGACTGTCACACTGTGTCATGAGTTGTAGATTTTTAATTTTTAGCAGGGGTTCCCCGAGACCAAACCAAAAATTTTTTTTCAAGGGTTCCTCTGTGTTGAAAAGTTTGAGAAATGCTGCTATAGAAGGATATGCTTTGTTCATTTCTCATATCAGGTTTACAACATATTTTAATTTTATTCTCCTGCCTGGGTTGAATTAACAGTTTATCTACTATGAACCTACTGCCTGTATTTGGATGTTTAATGAATAACAATCTCATTCAGAAGAAAATATTTTATACATACACAGATCAGCCATAACTTAACCACTTTACCATCGGAGGATTTTGCTGTCTTACTGTACGTCCAGGCCACTTTTTGCGATTCGGCACTGTGCGACTTTAACTGACAATTGCGCGGTCGTGCGACGCCGTACCCAAACTAAATATACGTCCTTTTTTTTCCCACAAACAGAGCTTTCTTTTGGTGGTATGTGATCACCTGTGCGATTTTTACTTTTTGTGCTATAAACAAAAAAAGAGAGTAAATTTTGAAAAAATAACAATATTTTTCACATTTTTTTATATGAAATTCCCCCCCAAAAAAATGTAAAAATCAAAATTTTTTTAAATTTTTGGCCAATTTGTTTTCTGCTACCTATGTTTGGTAAAAAAAAAAAAAATCACAATAAGCATATTTTGATTGGTTTGCGCAAAAGTTATTGCGTTTACTAACTAAGGGAAAGATTTCTGTCATTTTTGGTGTTTTTTTTTTTAACGAGTAATGGCGGCGATCTGCGATTTTTTTTGCGGGACTGCGACATTGCGGCGGACAGATCGGACCCTTGACTGACATTTGTGACACTTTTGGGGGTACCAGTGACATTACTACAGTAATCAGTGCTATAAATTTGCACTGTTACTGTAAAAATGACACTGGCAGGGAAGGGGTTAATTTTATTGGAGAGGGAGGGGTTAATGTATGCCTGGTGCTTACTAACATGTGTGGGGGGAGGTGACTGAGTGACACAAGGACAGATCACAGGTTCAGCTATCTGTCACTTAGGAGATCTGCCCGCTTTGTTTACACAAGCGGGCGGATCTCCAAACTCGATTCCCCCGACGATCGGGGAAGAGCAGCGGCGATCGCCGCCGCTCCTCCCCTGGCCCGACTCTCGCTGTGACTGAATACAGCGGGAGCGAGCCTCCGGCGGCGCGCATGCGCCGCCTACAAGAGGAGGAGTCCAGCGACGTAGGTCTACGTCGCTGGACGATAACTACCCACTTTTCCGCAGTAGAGCTCGAGTGAGCGGTCGGCAAGTGGTTAAAGTGTAAACGATCACCTTGTAAAACAACCCATTTAGTTTAAAATAGAAATGAAAGGCAAACATGTTTGTATAGATATAAAAATACAATACATTTTAAATACCATTTTCCCCTCTTTTATAAATGATCACATTCCCTCTGTTCTCAGCTGCATAAGAGCTGGGGGAGGAGAGGCAGCAGAACACTGAGCTTCCCAGTGAATAGCTGTGAAGGGGGGAGGGATGTGTCAGGGCAAGTCTGACCATTGGAGGAGAGCAGCCTAAGTTCCCAGCATATCTAGAGAACTGACCACAGTGTGCTGTCCTGCTTAGGGTGGTCAGTTTTAATAGAAAAGCTGAGGGACTGGGAGGAACACCAGGGATTTCACACAAGGAAGCAATACAAAGGGAACATGATACTTTCTCATACAAGTACATGGTCCAGCAGATGCATATCAGGAATATGAAGTGTTGGGGTAACAAACACTTTAATGACCACCCACCTAATATTAAATAGGTCTCCTTTTGCCACCATAACAGCCCCATTTGCCACCACTAGACCTCTGATGGTAAGCTGTGGTATCTGGTACCAAGCTGCCAGTAGCAGATCCTTTAAGTCCTGTAAGTTGGGAGGTGGGGCCTCAATGGATCGGACTTGCTTTTCCAGCACATCCCATAGACACACCTAATTGGATTGAGATCTGGAGAATTTGGAAGCCAAGTCAACACTTCAAACTCATCGCTTTCCTCAAACTGTATCTTTAACCATTTTGCAGTGTGGACGCTGCCATCAGGGAATACCGTTTCCATGAAGGGGTGTACTTGGTGAGCAAAATTGTTTAGGGAGGTGGTATGTGACAAGTAACATCCACATGAATGGCAGGACCCAAGGTTTCCCAGCAGAACATTGCCCAAAGCATCACACTGCCTCCAATAGCTTACCTTCTTCCCATACTGCATCTTGGTGCCATCTCTTTCCCAGCAACCAACAGACATGCACCCGGCCACCCACATTATGTAAAAGAAAGTGTAATTTATCAGATCAGGCCATCTTATTCCATTGCACTGTAGTCTAGTGTTCATGTTCACCTGCCCATTGTAGGCATTTTGACTGTGGACACGGGTCAGGAAACGCAACTTGACCAGTCTGCGACTGCACAGCCCATACACAACAAATTGCAATGCCCATTTTTTCTGCTTTCAACACCTCAACTTCAGGGGCATGTTTACTTGCATCTTAATATATCCCACTGATGTAAGCCTTGTACACACTAATTTTTTTTCGTTCCAATTATCTATTTTTCCGTTCAACTATCTGACGTTTATACAGCAATCTCCCCTGCTGGAGGCAGCCCCCTGTCAGAACACTCCGATTAGCATTCTCAGCCATTGTAGGAGAGCACTGATCTAGAGCCGATCGGCAGACCTTTTTCGGTCATGCCCCGTTGACAGAAGCCAGCTGATCGGCTGGTCGGCTTCTGGAGACTGGCTGCGGCACACGCGGGTTGAAGGTAGGCCGGTTTCTATTGAACTGTCCGATGCCACCCTAAATTCAGCCTGTGTGTGTACTAGGCTTTACAGATGCCATTGTACCATGATAATCAATGTAATTCACTTTACCTGTCTGTGGTCATAAGTTATGGCTGATGGCTGTATATTATCAAAAGTATTGGGACACCTGCCTTTACACAAACACACATATGAACTTTAATGGCATCCCAATCTTAGTCCGTGACCGTCGGCTCCCGCGCGCGGGAGTGACGTCACCGCGGCTCCGGCCAATCAGATGGCCGGATGCCGCGATCCCGGAAGACGGGCGACTGGATATGTCGCCCGTCATACAGGTAAGCGGACGGCACGGCGGGGGCTCGTTCTAAGGCAAGTATTTCATAATGAGCTAGTATGCGGTGCATACTAGCTCATTATGAGTTTCTCTTTCAGGTTGCAAAAAGAAAACATTTATTTTTTGGTGTTTACAACCTCTTTAACACAAGGTGCTCTATTTGACAAAGGTACAGAAAATGTATAAACAACTGTAGCAGTCATGATTGTGCCAACCAGTTTGAATTAATGCATATTTTGTTGACAGCAGCATTGTCAGTCTGGGGGGGGGTGTTGTGTTCGATGGACAAGCAGATTTAGATACACTAACAAATTAAAGCCAAGCTCCAGCTCACACTGCAGTTACATTAACAGTTTTTTTTTCTTTTAGGATAAAGGATTTACAAGAATAAATACATTCTGATCATTATGAGTACCCCTGCCAGTGGTAAATGGTTTGTCTTTGTCTCAACAATCTAACTGCTAAATTTGCAGGAGAGCTTGTTCTGTTGAAAAGCAACAGACTAAAGCCCCGTACACACGTACCGATCGTCGGCCAAATGATCGGCCGTCTTTTGTCCAGGGCTATCGTGTCTGTTGAAAACTGCAAAAGACTGCACACGAATTTTGACGGCCAACAACAGCCGACTGCAGAAGTGATGTCATGTGATGGTTAACTTTCCGTGTGTTTTTTCTTTTCGGAGCATGCCCAGTCTTGCAAATCTGCTGTCTGTCGGCCGAAATCTGTACTGACTGGCGAACAATCGGCCGTTCTGGTGTTGGCCAACAAAAATTTTAATGCTTGCACGACAGATTCTGTTCGGCCGAAAATGCGCTGTCGGCTGTCGGAAGCATTATACTAACAAGCCTACAATCGGCCGATCGGTCGTCGGCCGAATATTTACGGCCGACAATCGGTACGTGTGTACAGGGCATTACTGGTCAGATCACCTGATAAAAATAAAAGAAAGAAAGCCTAGAAAAAGAAAACGAATGCAGCCATCACATATAATAATAAGAATTGCTAAGCTGCAATATAATAAATAATTGATTTTAGGTTTAATACTAGTTTAAGCTGGGAGTCTAGTAATAAGAATCCTTCATGTATGCACTTCCATCCACAAAATGTTTTAAGTTTATCAACTATAGCTAGACCAGCATCAGACATACTGTGTGCATGTATATTTTATACTACAGGTGACACCTATCTTAGGCTACAGAGATACTAAAGAAATACATAACTAAATACAAAACGATTATACATTGTATACATTATATATTCACTGCTCAAAAAATTAAAAAGGAGTTGTAAAGTCAGGAAGGTTTTTTTTATCTTAATGCATTAAGATAAAAAGCCTTCTGTGTGTGGCAGCCACGCTCAGCCCCCCTAATACTTAGCTGAGCCCCCTCTTTGTCCAGCAATAACCACGAGTTCCTCAGCTGTCCTGGGACTCTCCCTCCTGATTGGCTCGGCGCCATTGGCTCCCACGGCTGTCAAAGTCAGTGAGCCATTTAAGAGAGAGAGGGGGTAGGACTGAACAACAGCTCTGTGTCTGAACGGACACACAGAGCTGCAGCTTGGATCGGGTGCCTTCATAGCAAGCTGCTTGCTGTGGGAGCACTCGATAGGAGGGAGGGGCCAGGAGAAGGAATTAGGGACTTGAGAAGAGGAGGATCCAGGGCGCCCTATGCAAAACCAACTGCACAGAGCAGGTAAGTATAACATGTTTGTTATTTTAAAAAAAAGACGAGACTTTACAATTTCTTTAAAGGAACACTTAAATCACATGAGATCTCAATGGGGAAAAATATCATGCTGGATATCTATACTGATATGGACTGGGTAATGTGTTAGGATTGAAAGGATGCCATATCGTTTATAGGAAATGAAAATGATCAACCTACAGAGGTCTGAATTCAAAGCCCCCCCCCCCCCCCCCCGAAAATCAAAGTTAAAAAATGATGGAGCAGGCTAGTCCAGGTTGATGAAATTTCATTGCAGCAACTCAAAATGGTACTCAGTAGTTTGTATTAGGGATAGACCGATATATTTTTTTCAGGGCCGACACCAATACCGATATTTTGGTCACAAAGTTTTGAAAAATAAAGACAATTTTTGACACAAATCTGGTACTGAACATGTTAATTTTTGTTTAATACTTAATGGCTGGCTGTCTGGCACCCTGTGGTTGGTGGCTGGCTGTGTGACACCCTGTGGTGGATGGCTGGCTGGCACCCTGTGGTGGATGGCTGGCTGGCTGGCACCCTGTGGTGGATGGCTGGCTGGCTGGCACCCTGTGGTGGATGGCTGGCTGGCTGGCACCCTGTGGTGGGTGGCTGGCACCCTGTGGTAGGTGGGTGGCTGGCACAGGGATTGTGGGTGGCTGGCTGGTACAGGGCCTGTGGGCAGCTGGCTGGTACAGTGCCTGTGGCTGGCTGGTAGAGGGCCTGTGGGTGGCTGGCTGTCTGGCACCCTGTCTGTGGGTAGCTGGCTGTCTGGCACCCTGTGGTGGGTGGCTGGCTGCTCGGCACCCTGTGGTGGGTGGCTGGCTGGCAGCCTGTGGTGGGTGGGTGGCTGGCTGGCACATGGGCTGTGGGTGGCTGGCTGGTACAGGGCCTGTGGGTGGCTGGCTGGCTGGTACAGTGCCTGTGGCTAGCAGGTACAGGGCCTGTGGGTGGCTGGCTGGCTCACTGCTACAGTGCCTGTGGCTGGCTGGTACAGGGCCTGTGGATGTGGGTGGCTGGCTGGCACCGGGCTGCTGTGGGTGGGTGTATGGCTGTGAAACACTCCCACGAGACTAGTCCCGACTCCAGACGAGGCTGTCCAAGGCGAGGGAGGCGGCCTAAGAAGGGAGAATGACGTCACAAAAATATCAGCAATATCGGCCAGTCCCGGAGCCAATATCGATATATCAGGGAAAGTGTATATCGGCCTTGCCTATAATCGGTCTATCTCTAGTTTGTATGGCCCCCACATGCTTGTATGCATGCCTGACCCAATCAGGGTATGCTCCTAATGAGACGAAGGATGGTGTACTGGGATATGTCCTAGAGGTGTTCTATTGGATTTAGGTCAGGCGAGCAAGGGGGCCATTCAATGTTATCAATTTCTTCATCCTCGAGGAACTAGCTGTATACTCTCACCACACAAGGCTGGGCATTGTCGTGCACCAGGAGGAACCCAGGACCCACTGCACCAGCGTAGGGTGTGACAATGGGTCCGAGGATTTCATCCCAATACCTAATGGCATTCAGGGTGCCATTGTCTAGCCTGTAGGGGTCTGAGGGGGCCTCCATGGATATGCCTCCCTAGACCATCACTGACCCACCACCAAACTGGTCATGCTGAATGATGTTACAGGAAGCATAACTTAATCCATGGTTTCTCCAGACCCTTTGACGTCTGTCACATGCGCTTAGGGTGAACCTGCTCTCATCTGTGAAAAGCACAGGGTGCCAGTGGCGGACCTGCCAATTCTGGTGCTCAATGACAAATGGCAGGCAGTGAGCAGAGGGCCCAATAGATGACGTTGGGCCCTCAGGCCACCCTCATGAAGTCTTTTTCTGATTGTTTGGTCAGAGACATTCACACAGTGGCCTGCTGGAGGTCATTTTGTAGGGCTCTAGCAGTGCTCATCCTGTTCCTCCTTGCACAAAGGAGCAGATACCAGTCCTGCTGATGGGTAAGGACCTTCTATGACCCTGTTCAGCTCTCTTAGAGTAACTGCCTGTCTCCTCGAAGCTCCTCCATGCTCTTGAGACTGTGCTGGGACACACAGCAAACCTTCTGGAAATGGCACGTATTGCTGTGCCATCCTGGAGGTATTGGACTGCCTGTGCAACCTCTATAGGGTCCAGGTTTTGCCTAATGCTACCAGTAGTGACACTGAGGCTAGCCAAATGCAAAACTAGTGAAAAACAGACAGAGTAGGGAAAAAAAATGTCAGTGGCTTCCACCTGTAAAACCATTCCTGTTTTGGAGGTCGTCTCATTGTTGCCCATCTAGTGCACTGGTTGATAATTTCATTAACATGAAAGCAGCTGAAACTGATTAACAACTCCCTCTGCTACTTAACTGACCAGATCAATATTCGAGGAGTTTAACTGACGATGCTATACTCTGGTTAAAAAGTGTTCCTTAAATTTTTTTGAGCAGTGTACTTCCACTTTTATTTTAAATCCTCATACTCTGTTCTGCTTTCTTGAAGGAATAAAAATCCCCCAGGCTTTCAGTGCATCCTATCTGCTTTATGCTATGGTAAACATATAGCATGTCACATCTAACAGACCAGACCAATATTTAGATTAGTGTTGATAGGCCCACCAAGAAACTTGCCTCAGGACACCTACTGCTAATTCAAAATGAATATATATAATAAAAAAAATGATTAATTTATATAGACAAGAACATGCAATAAAAAATATCTGGGGATCGTCTTTACTGTGTTAAAAAAATAAAATTATAGTTATCTATGTTTTAAGTGGCAAGCAGCCAGCTGGCAAGGATAATGGTTTATTTTTAAGTTGTGGTTTCTATAACATTCATTTTAATCTTGATTACAATTGTAGAACAGTGCAGTTGGGTTTCTGTTTTCCAAAAATAAAATTGCATGTTTTCTAAATCAATTTATGTATGACGTAAAATATACACATTTTGTATAGAGATTGTTGGCTCTCTGAAAAATAGATAGGCATAGGTGTGCACAGCCTATTGTATTGGGTCGTGCACCCCAAAACTTAAACACATATACAGTGCCTTGCGAAAGTATTCGGCCCCCTTGAACTTTGCGACCTTTTGCCACATTTCAGGCTTCAAACAAAGATATAAAACTAATTTTTTGTGAAGAATCAACAAGTGGGACCCAATCATGAAGTGGAACGAAATTTATTGGATATTTCAAACTTTGTTAACAAATAAAAAACTGAAAAATTGGGCGTGTAAAATTATTCAGCCCCATTACTTTCAGTGAAGCAACTCTCTCCAGAAGTTCAGTGAGGATCTCTGAATGATCCAATGTTGACCTAAATGACTAATGATGATAAATAGAATCCACCTGTGTGTAATCAAGTCTCCGTATAAATGCACCTGCACTGTGATAGTCCCAGAGGTCCATTTAACCACATTCCCACCCTATAGGCGATTGACGGCGGGAATGTGGTTGCATTATCCTGACCGGACGTCATATGACGGCGGCAGGATAATGCGCTCTGCGCGCCACCGGGGGGGGGGGGGAGGGGGGGGGGCGCGCAGAGCGGCGATCGGTGACGTAGGCTCTTTACCATGTGACCAGCCATGTCCAATCACGGCTGGTCACATAGTACACAGGAAGAGTCGTTGATCGGCTTTCCTCAGTACGTGCCTGACAGGCACGAGTAAAGGAGCGCCGATCTGCGGCTCCCCTGACAGGGGGGTCTGCACTGGTAATCAGATCATTGATTACCAGCGCAGACCCTCGGGGGGGGGGGGATGCCACTAGAACCACCAGGGATGCCCACCCATGACCCCAGGGATGCCCACCCATGACCCCAGGGATGCCCACTATGGCCACCAGGGAGCCCCCCAGTGCCCTCCCCATCAGTGCTGCCCGCCAGTGCCCTCCCCATCAGTGCTGCCCACCAGTGCCCATCATTGCCATCTATCAGTACCGCCCACCAGTGCCCATAATTGCCCACCAGTGCCGCCTATCAGTGCTCATTAGTGCCCATCAGTGCCAACCAGTGCCGCCTATCAGTGCCCACCAGTGCCGCCTATCAGTGCCCATTAGTGCCGCCTATCAGTGCCCAGCAGTGCCGCCTATCAGTGACCACCAATGCTGCATATCAGTGCTTGCTACCTATCAGTGCCACATATCAGTGCCCATCAGTTCCGCCTATCAGTGTCGCCTATCAGTGCCGCCTATCAGTGCCGCATATCAGTGCCACCCCATCAGTGCCTCCTCACCAGTGCCTCCTCACCAGTGCAGCCTCAGTGCTCATCAGTGCAGGAAAAAACTTATTTAATTTACAAAATTGTATAGCAAACAAAAAAACTTTTTTTTTTCAAACTTTTCGGTCTTTTTTTTATTTGTTTAGCAAAAAAGAAAAAACCTTGCGGTGATCAAATACCACCAAAAGAAAGCTCTATTTGTGGGGGGAAAATGACATATATGTGGTTTAGGTATAGTGTTGAATGACCGCGCAATTGTCATTCAAAATGCAACAGCGCTAAAAGCTTAAAATTGGCCTGGGCAGGAAGGGGGTGAAAGTGCCCTGTACTGAAGTGGTTAAAGCACAGAGAGCATCATGAAGAACAAGGAACACACCAGACAGGTCCGAGATACTGTTGTGGAGAAGTTTAAAGCCGGATTTGGATACAAAAAGATTTCCCAAGCTTTAAACATCCCAAGGAGCACTGTGCAAGCGATAATATTGAAATGGAAGGAGTATCAGACCACTGCAAATCTACGAAGACCTGTCCGTCCCTCTAAACTTTCAGCTCATACAAGGAGAAGACTGATCAGAGATGCAGCCAATAGGCCCATGATCACTCTGGATGAACTGCAGAGATCTACAGCTGAGGTGGGAGACTCTGTCCATAGGACAACAATCAGTCGTATACTGCACAAATCTGACCTTTATGGAAGAGTGGCAAGAAGAAAGCCATTTCTTAATTTTCATCCATAAAAAGTGTCGTTTAAAATTTGCCACAAGCCACCTGGGAGACACAAACATGTGGAAGAAGGTGCTCTGGTCAGATGAAACCAAAATCAAACTTTTTGGCAACAATGCAAAACGTTGTTTGGCGTAAAAGCAACACAGCTCATCACCCTGAACACACCATCCCCACTGTCAAACATGGTGGTGGAAGCATCATGGTTTGGGCCTGCTTTTCTTCAGCAGGGACAGGGAAGATGGTTCAAATTGATGGGAAGATGGATGGAGCCAAATACAGGACCATTCTGGAAGAAAACCTGATGGAGTCTGCAAAAGACCTGAGACTGGGACGGAGATTTGTCTTCCAACAAGACAATGATCCAAAACATAAAGCAAAATCTACAATGGAATGGTTCACAAATAAACATATCCAGGTGTTAGAATGGCCAAGTCAAAGTCCAGACCTAAATCCAAACGAGAATCTGTGGAAAGACCTAAAAACTGCTGTTCACAAACGCTCTCCATCCAACGTCACTGAGCTCGAGCTGTTTTGCAAGGAGGAATGGGCAAAAATTTCAGTCTCTCAATGTGCAAAACTGATAGAGACATACCCCAAGCGACTTACAGCTGTAATCGCAGCAAAAGGTGGCGCTACGTTAAGTATTAACTTAAGGGGGCTGAATAATTTTGCACGCCCAATTTTTCAGTTTTTTTATTTGTTAAAAAAGTTTGAAATATCCAATAAATTTCGTTCCACTTAATGATTGTGTCCCACTTGTTGATTCTTCACAAAAAATTACACAGTGTTATATCTTTATGTTTGAAGCCTGAAATATGGCAAAAGGTCGCGAAGTTCAAGGGGGCCGAATACTTTCGCAAGGCACTGTATATACACACACACACACACACACACAGACACACACACACACACACACACACACACGGAAACCTTAAGGATTTAGAGAAGATCTGTAAAGAAGAGTGGACCAAAATGCCTCCTGAGGAGGTGTGCAAACCTGGTAACCAAATACAGGAAACATCTTACCTAGAGGGCGTGGCTACCGCACGGAAGATGGCTGTGTTCTGAGCCAGCTCCGTGAGGCCACCCGGAAAAACCGCCGCTACTAGGCAGCTACCGCATCGGACGCCAGCTTCCCGCATCGGTAATTCTCCGCTGTACCAGCAGGGATGACCAAACCGAAGAAGAAGACCGGGCAACTTAACAAGCTGTCCGGCTTCTTCGTCTCCCAGAGTCCTGGTCTTCGCCAACATGGCGGCGGAGGACCGAACGGCTTGCAAGGTGGCAAATCAGGGACCGGACTGCTGGAGAAACTGCCTCCTCTCCCGATATCACCGCACCGCCGCATGATAGGAAACCCGGACAGCGGTCAATCGTCCGGTTCCCCTTCTCCACCATCACCTTCCTCTCGGAGCCCTGTGAAGAATAAACAGCGAAGGGACTCTCCGCCATTCCTACAGGCCAGCACAGGTATGGACACTACAGCCCCAAACATGGCTTCTCCTCCTATGCAGGCTCCTTCTACTGACATCATAAGCTCCTGTTCCACAGGGGGGAATCCCATCACGGAATCCAGCATGAAGGAACTGCTTTTCACATTGAGAGCATCCATGCAGGCTGACATGCACCTGCAGACACAACAGATAACCGCGGAGATCGCATCCCTGGGCTCTAGAATTGATCTAGTTCAATCGGTTAACACTCACGCTGACTCCATCAACTCTGTAATTGACCGCCTAAATACCCAAACGGAGGAGATTTCCTGGCTTAAAAGCAAAGTGGCAGATCTGGAGGACCGCTCCAGACGTAACAACATTAAGCTGAGAGGAATCCCTGAATCGGTCCTCCCTGATCAACTTTTACAACATTTCTCCTCTCTTTTCAAGCTATTGGTCCCTTCTCTCTCTGCTCAAGAACTTCTCATTGACAGGATTCACCGGATGCCCAAACCTTCTTTCCTGGCAGGAGAAGTGCCAAGAGACGTACTACTGAGGGTCCATTTTTTTCACGCCAAGGATAAGATCTTACAAACCTTACAGTGCCGCGATACTCTTGCCTGACCTGTCCAAACATACATTACAAGCTAGGCGGAACCTCTCCACCATTACCAAAGCATTGCGGAACCATCAAATTCAGCACAAGTGGAGATATCCTGCGACTCTCCTGGTGACATATGGCAACTCCACGACGCCCATACGGTCTCTGGAGGAGGGCATTGCTATGCTACGGCGGTGGAATATCCTACCTGCAGATCAACCGTCTACCTCTGACCTCTCTCCTATGCGCCAAGTAGAAGCAGAATGGCAGGTGGCCTCCCGAAAGAGGTCCTCCAGGCCTTCATCAAAGCAAGCTAGCCCCAACCGCTTCTGATACCAGCAGACCATGTTTTTCCGGCCTCGGAAGGATGTTCTTCCTTTGGCCCTCTCTCAGCATGTTAGCGAGATCTCTTGCTCCCGGACTGCTGAGACGATCCTTTTTTTACCCTTCTTCCTTTTTGCTTTTTCCTTATTGTTCCCAGTTCTCATCTACCGTGCTTTTCTCAACAACAGTGTGCTTTACTACCCACTCGGCATTCCACACTCTTTGGCTACAAGATGGTTTCCTTTGTATCTACGATTACGGTCAAGTAATGACTATTGTCTCCTATGACCATTAAGCTACTGTCGATAAACGCTAATGGACTGAATCATCCCGCCAAACGGAGATCGCTCTGGAAAGAAGCTGTAAATCATAAAGCGGATGTTCTCGCAGTTCAAGAAACGCGTTTTCAAATGGGTAACCAGCCTAATTGCAAGCACCGTGACTTCTCGCAGACTCTTTTTGCTTCTAGCACCGAGAAGAAGAGGGGCGTCATGTTAGCATTCAAGAACAACCTAGCAGTTCGCATACTTGAGACTGTCTTGGACCCAGACGGCAGGTATATCATTGCGATCTGCAAACTTAATAACCTATTAGTCCCTTTAGTCAATGTATACGCACCAAACTCACATCAAACCCGCTTCTTGAGGAGGTTGTTCAAGCAAGTATCAAAGCTTAAGAAGGGTCATTTGCTTCTTTGTGGAGATTTCGACGCTGTTGTCGACCCTGGGTTGGATACCTCGGCGTCCCCCCAGGGCCGTCCACATTCGTTGGGGAGTTTTTTACACACTGAACAAATATATGATGTGTGG
Organism: Pelophylax lessonae; assembly: GCF_965119305.1. NCBI lineage: Eukaryota > Metazoa > Chordata > Amphibia > Anura > Ranidae > Pelophylax > Pelophylax lessonae. The sequence continues at coordinate 232,080,188 of NC_138770.1, read as the reverse complement.
CGGTGCCATCATGCCACTGAAAGGGACTACTCTTTCTTCTCTGCTAGACACCATTCATATTCCCGCATTGACCTATTCCTTGTTGATATGTCTTTGTTGCATAGATCCTCCTCCTCCGCGATTGAAGACATAACTTGGTCCGATCATGCTGCGGTGACCTTGACCGTGGAGGAGGCCGCCCGGAGCCCTGGCTCCTATATTTGGAGGTGCGATTTGCGCATGCTACAAGATAAACATTGTCAGGCCCAAATATCTAAACAATTGCAGGAATTCTTTAATATTAATACACCCTCTGTGTCCGACCCGTGGGTGCTGTGGGGTGCACAAAAAGCCTTCATTAGAGGGGTGTGCATCCAGCAGCAGGCGCGGCTTCGGAGACAGAGGACCCATAAGGTATCTTCCCTCACACGCGACATACACAACTTGGACACGGACAACAAACAAAACCCCACTACTGATAAATCCACAGCACTTATTAAGCTACGACAGGAGCTTAGGCTATTACTTCTGGAACAATCAGACGGATATCTCCGCTGCCTAAAACAAAAATATTATAGCCAAGCTAACAAAGCTGGTAAACTCCTGGCCCAGCAAGTTAAGCGCAGACAAGCGAAATCTAGAATTCCTTATCTACTTGATTCGTCCACGGGAGCAAAAATTAGCCACCCACAAACTATAGCGAACGAGTTCGCTAAATTCTACGGAGCTCTATACAACCTCCGTGATAACCCCTCTGAACACCAACCACTGCCGGAGGACATAAACTGTTTCCTCGCGGCTGCATCTCTCCCGTCCCTATCACCACAACAGCTACACCTCCTAAATATGCCGATTACGGCGGATGAGATCCACTCCAGTGTTTCTTCCCTGCCGAAAGGCAAATCTCCCGGCCCGGATGGATTCTCCAACAAATTTTACCAAATTTTCATCCAACACCTGAGTCCCGCCATGACTGCGGTCTATAACAAAGCTATGACGACCTCTTCTCTACCGACTGATATACTGAGTGCACATATAGTATCATTGCCCAAGCCTGGTAAAGACCCCATCACTCCGGCTAACTTCCGTCCCATTTCCCTCCTAAACACTGATGCCAAACTGTACGCTCGTATTCTGTCCAAACGCATCCAGGCCATTTTGCCTTCCCTGGTCCATAGGGATCAAATGGGTTTTACACCGGGTAGACAGACCTCGGACGCCACAAGAAGACTCTTGGGTATCTCTCACCTGGCCCAGATCACCAAAACCCCTTCTGTATTTCTCACCCTCGACGCCGAGAAGGCTTTTGATCGGGTACATTGGGGCTACATGAGAGCGGTTTTGCAAAAATTTGGCTTTGAGGGGCCCATACTATCAGCCATCCTAGCCTTGTATTCCTCCCCGACAGCACAGGTGTATACTTCAGGTCTCCTCTCCAATAGCTTTCCTATCACGAACGGTACCAGGCAAGGCTGTCCCCTATCCCCTACGATCTTTAACCTGATCATCGAACCTCTGGCGGAGACCATCCGATCCAATCCTCTTATTCAAGGGTTCCAACTGCCATCTTACCATCACAAGATTAATCTATTTGCTGATGACGTCATATTGATGCTTACACACCCAGATAAATCGCTTCCGGCGGCATACTCCACACTTCAATCTTTTAGCAGGGTCTCCCTTTATAAACTAAATGCATCCAAATCTACTGTCCTAAACATTGGAGTCTCTGTTCATGTCCAATCTGTCCTCCAATCCTCTGTCCCAATACCTTGGTCTACTGACAGTATTCACTATCTAGGTATCGACTTACCAGCCAACCCATCCAAATTGCTTCAAATTAACGTTCATAGGCTCATCACGAAGATCGCTAACGATATATCTCACATGGGTAAACCACTATTGTCATGGAGTGGTAGAGTGGCCTCTTATAAAATGTTTATCTTGCCTCAACTGTTATACTTATTTAGAGCGCTCCCCATTCATTTCCCCGCAACATATCTTGACAAATTCTCCAAACAAATGACAGCTTACATATGGAAAGGCAAGCAGCCCCGCTGTGCTGCATCAATTCTGATTAGGAAAAAAACAATTTGGAGGTGCTTCCCTCCCTGATGTCCCCACTTATTATAGGGCCACAATTTTGGCCCAGCTGCGTCATAGGCTAGTGACGTCAGAACCGCCTATATGGGTGGACATGGAGAGGGACACAGCTCCTGTTGCGGATCTTAAACTATTTCTCTTAAGCGACAAATGGAGGGAGTGGGACATTTCTGGCTCCTCTCCCACCATTCAAGCTTCCTTGCGGGTTTGGCGTCGCTCTCCACGCCCATCAAGCGAGCGGGATGTGCTTAGCACTACGAACTTACCAGTTACACTTCTGAGCTCCTTCATACCCGACTTACCCATACACTTGTTAATGCAAGGGAATATTACTTCTATACACTCCTTCTACAAAGATGGGTCTCTCATTTCTGTCCCGGACTTGATCAAACAGAATACTCTCCCAAGCCACCTATATTTTCACCTAGTCCGCATTACGCATTTCTTGTCAAAACACCCTCTCCGTACACTTCCCATTGACGGGCAGCTGTGGGATATTCTCACATCGCCAACTACTAAACATCCTAAACTTTCACACTATTATGATGCGTTACTAGATAACACCGCTTTCCATAAAACCGCCCATATGTTCAAATGGGATAGAGATCTCGGCAAAACCTTTCCCATCCTACACTGGAAAAAGGCCATTCAGGCGATCTACAAATTCACCCACTGTGCAAATCACTGGGAGATGACCCAAAAGATAACGAACAGGTGGTACTATACACCTTACCGGTTAGCAGGATTCTCACCCTCCCACTCCCAATTATGCTGGTGGGATTGTTCACAAGTAGGAACCTTGGTTCATGTGTTGTGGTCATGTCCGTCCTTGTTGAGCTACTGGAACCAAGTCTTCTCGTATATATCCTCGCACACAGGTTGCATACTGTTGCCTTCCCCAGCCCTAGCCCTACTACACATAGGGATACACAATATTGCACCTCATTTCAGACCCTGGGTTACTCATGTTCTCCTTGCTGCTAGGACAGTTATACTGCGTAAATGGCGAAGTCTAGCAGCACCAAATCTACTAGAAGCAGTGCTGTTACTCAAATCTAATTACCAATTTGAGAAGGCCATTGCTATTAATCATATGCAGTTGACATCGTTCAATACCCTTTGGGATTTCTGGGCATCAATGACAATGCCAAGCTAGCTGTAATGTATTGCATTGAATATTTGTGATGATGCCGCAATTGTTGTTGAGAACTGTTCTTTATTTCTTTGTTATGTTTAAACTCAAATAAAAAACTTATTTGCAAAAAAAAAAAAGAAACATCTTACCTCTGTGCTTGCCAACAAGGGTTTTTCCACCAAGTACTAAGTCATGTTTTTTTTGGGGATCAAATACATTTTACTCACTGAACTGAAATTTATAGCATTGTTTTATTTTTATTTTTCTGGATTTTTGGTTTATATTCTGTCTCTATCATTTACAATACACCTATGGTAAAAATGATAGACCCTTCATTTCTTTGTAAGTGGGCAAACTGACAAAATCTGCAGGGGATCAAAAAATTATTTTCCCCACTGTATTCATATAGGCCAAGCACAATGTGAGGAGTGCTGTAACCCAATGCAAGCCATCAACAATCCCCTTTCATTTTTCTCAGTGCTCTAAACCAGAAGTCACCCACCAAAATGCGGCCCTTTGGTTGCCTTTATCTGGGGCTCTTTGGGCACTATTCATCCCCGCTGATATGAGGCACTATTCTGCCCTCTGACACCAAAAATGGGGCATAATTCTTGCCACTGACATCAACAATGGTGCACTATTTCCCCCATTGACACCAAAAATGGGGCACTATTCATCCCCCTAGTAGAAAAGATGGGGCATGGTTTATTCTCAATGATGCCAGAAAATGCTTCTATTCCCGCTGGCCACAGTCCAGCGATCCTAAAGTCTGAAGGACTGTAAACTGGCCCTTTGTTTATAATGTTTGGAGACCCCTGCTCTAAACTGATGAAAGATGGAATCCCATTGTTGTGAGACAATGGAATGTTATGCCATAATGCACTTTGCCCTGCCTAAGGCCCCTTTCTCATGGGGCGGATCCGCTTGGCGGACTCTGCTAGCTCAGCGGGGATCACGCCGTTGATCCCCCCTGAGCAGGTGGATGACCGGTCCATCTCAGCTCACTGTGCAGAGACAGACCTGTCAAAGTCCCACTCTCCTCTATGGGGAGATTGGATAAAAATGGACAGCGTGTCCATTTTCATCCGATCCCACCCGTTGGACGGATGGCAAACGTATCACCATCCGTCTGTTTTCAGCAGATCTTGTTGGATCCGATGACAGACAGGTGTCAGCAGACACATCTCCACTGACATCCGCCTCTCCATAGAGGAGAATGGCTGGCCCGATCAGGTCCGCCTGAAAAACAGACTGGTCCGATCGTGTGAAAGGGGCCTCAAAGTGGAAGTCCACCCTAAAACTACAATCTAACACTATCCTATCTAACCATGAAAAGAAGAAATCAGTAAACATACCTTTTTGGAGCCGATCCAGTCTGGTGCCCAGCGGCAGAAGCCCTGCAGAGGACACAGCCGACAATACATGTGAAATAAATGGGATGTGACGTCACCCATAGACTTACTATGGGGCTTCCGTTGTAGGCTGTGTCTTCTGCACCCGCCTCCAAAGTGAAGCCGCAGGTGACAGCTCAGCTTGGGATCAGGTTGGATTGGCTTCAAAAAGGTATGTGTACTGATTTCTTCTATACAGGGCTAGATAGGTTAGTGTTAGATCGTGGATGTCGGTAGATGCAGGGATTTTAGTGTTAAAGCGGAGTTCACCTAAAAAAAAAAGAATTACGTAAAAATACCCCCGGGACAGTCAGGGCTAGTGCATTCCACAATGGATAGCCTCTGAACTGTCCCGGGTTGCACTTACCTGCAAGAAGAAATACTTACCTTGAAAAGGTCTTCTCCAGCGCTGCCATCTCAGGTGTGGGCAGCTTGAAGCCAGCGCGATCCTCTTCTGCGTCCTCTTCCATCCTCTTCGGTCCCACGATGCACTGCGCCGGCCCCGCCGTCACTTCCGGGACTGAAGCGTCATCCTGCACAGCTTCTGGGCATGCCCAGAAGCTGTTTAGCAAGGTATGATGGCGCCTGCACCGGAACGGACGTCGGGGCCGGTGCAGGCGCATTGATTCCTGGGAGCGATGATGTTCAGCTCCCAGGAATCATTGCAAGCCAGGAAGTGACGACGGGCCGTGGCCACAGAGGAAGGAAGAGGAAGTAAGGTGAGAATATGTTCTTCTAAAACAAGGTAAGTGAAAAAAAAAATTGCGAGTATCCATTTGTTTTACAGGTGACCCGGGGCAAGAAGATGGACCAAAGTAAAATTTTAGGGTGGAACTCCGCTTTAAGGTGGACTTCTACTTTAAGCTGGCCATACACAGCGTGGTTCCTGTGAATCAGCCGAAATTTGAGCTGTAGATGGCTCTGCAGATACAACCCAGCTCAACAAACTGGTTGAGAAATCAGTAGCCGAGCTCACACGTACATCAAAATATATTTTTATTTATTTCAGGTACTTATATAGCGCTGTCAATTTACGCAGCGCTTTACATATACATTACACATTCACATCAGTCCCTGCCCTCAAGGAGCGTACAATCTAAGGTCCCTAACTCACATTCATACATACACAGTAGGGCCAATTTTATACAGGATCCAATTAACCTAACAGCATGTCTTTGGAGTGTGGGAGGAAACCGGAGTGCCCGGAGGAAACCCACACAGGCACAGGGAGAACATGCAAACTCCAGGCAGGTAGTGTCGTGGTTGGGATTCGAACCAGCGACCCTCTTGCTGCTAGGTGAAAGTGCTAACCACTACACCACTGTGCCAAATAAACTTTTTTTTTTTTTACGGGCAGCTTTGAAGCATATCTTAACTCCAAAACAAAAGATGAAACATATTGCTGCTTGTTAGCCCTTCGATCGAGTGGCAGCATTAGTTTTCATTTTTTCAGGCTAAGAACATTTTCAGCAAGTACAGAAAATACCTGCTGATCTTGCAAGAAATGCAGTGTCCTCGTCTCTTCCTGTGAACTAAGAACAAGCCTCCTTATTTTTATTGTGTAAACTTTTAGTGCCATCAATACACTGTACTTGGATTGAACAAAGGCAGACACGCATGTGTGACAACCATAGCTGCCCCAGAGATACAGTGAAAACATGAGTGCCATGAAGAGATGGGAAGTGGGTTATGTACAGAATTACCAGGTGAGATTAAATGAAAAAAAGCCTGAGAAAAGAAAAATAATGCAGCTGCCACATCCAAGGACAAGCTGAAATATATTACATTTTTGTTTTGGCTTTTTTTTTAAACACGTGTCCAGATTTAATTTAAGAATGTGATGCAAGAAATTAAAAACAGGCACCTTTACATACAGTATTTTAAAGAAAGGCACTAGGGGCTTCAAAAACCATTGATACAACCAGTTCGAAAAATACTTTTCAGTGTTATATATCTTTCATTCTTCAGATATATAAATGAAAAAAGGAAATTAAAACAAGGAATAACTAAATTAAAAACAAAGGACGGAAGGTATGTAGAAGAGAATAAAGGGCTAGCCGACTGCCTTAATGAATACTTCTGTTCAGTTTTTACAGAAGAAAAAGGAGAAGGACCTCCACTTGAAAGGATGACTAATGAATCGTTTGATGCATGTGTCTTTACAGAGGAAGACGTTCTAAGATTGCTGTCTAAAGTGAAGACAAATAAGTCACAGGGTCCTGATGAGATACACCCAAAATTATTAAAAGAGCTTAGTGGTGAGCTGGCAAAACCATTAACAGATTTATTTAACCAATCATTAGTAACAGGAGTCGTCCCGGAAGATTGGAAATTGGCAAATGTCGTGCCCATTCACAAGAAAGGTAGTAGGGAGGAATCGAGCAACTATAGACCAGTGAGTCTGACATCAATAGTAGGCAAATTAATGGAAACCCTATTAAAGGATAGGATTGTGGAACATCTTAAATCCCATGGATTGCAAGATGAAAAACAACATGGGTTTACTTCAGGGAGATCATGTCAAACAAATCTTATAGATTTTTTTGACTGGGTGACTAAAATAATAGACGGTGGAGGTGCAGTAGACATTGCATATCTAGATTTTAGTAAGGCTTTTGACACTGTCCCACATAGAAGACTTATCAATAAACTGCAGTCATTGAGCATGGACTCCCATATTGTTGAGTGGATTAGGCAGTGGCTGAGTGACAGACAACAGAGGGTTGTAGTCAATGGAGAACATTCAGAACAAGGTCATGTTACCAGTGGGGTACCTCAGGGATCTGTACTGGGACCAATTTTGTTTAATATCTTCATAAGTGATATTGCAAAAGGCCTCGATGGTAAGGTTTGTCTTTTTGCTGATGACACAAAGATATGTAACAGGGTTGATGTTCCTGGAGGGAAACGCCAAATGGAAAAGGATTTAGGAAAACTAGAAGAATGGTCAGAACTCTGGCAACTGAAATTTAATGTGGATAAGTGCAAGATAATGCACCTGGGACGTAAAAACCCAAGGGCAGAATATAGAATATTTGACACAGTCCTGACCTCAGTATCTGAGGAAAGGGATTTAGGAGTAATTATTTCAGAAGACTTAAAGGTGGGAAGACAATGTAATAGAGCAGCACGAAATGCCAGCAGAATGCTTGGATGTATAGGGAGAGGTATAAGCAGTAGAAAGAGAGAAGTGCTTATGCCGCTGTACAGAACACTGGTGAGACCTCACTTGGAGTATTGTGCGCAGTACTGGAGGCCATATCTCCAGAAGGATATAGATACTCTAGAGAGAGTTCAGAGAAGAGCTACTAAACTAGTACATGGATTGCAGGAAAAAACTTACCAGGAAAGGTTAAAGGACCTTAACATGTATAGCTTGGAAGAACGAAGAGACAGAGGGGATATGATAGAAACTTTTAAATACATAAAGGGAATCAACTCGGTAAAGGAGGAGAGCATATTTAAAAGAAGAAAAACTACCACAAGAGGACACAGTTTTAAATTAGAGGGACAAAGGTTTAAAAGTAATATGAGGAAGTATTACTTTACTGAGAGAGTAGTGGATGCATGGAATAACCTTCCTGCAGAAGTGGTAGCTGCAAATACAGTGAAGGAGTTTAAGCATGCATGGGATAGGCATAAGGCTATCCTTCATATAAGATAGGGCCAAGGACTATTCATAGGATTCAGATATATTGGGCAGACTAGATGGGCCAAATGGTTCTTATCTGCCGACACATTCTATGTTTTAATTACTTGACCTCCGGAAGATTTACCAGTACGGCACTGCGTTACTTTAACATTTAATCATCACTGCGTCTTTTATTTTTTGCGCTATAAACAAAAAAAGTCTGACAATTTGAAAAAAAAAAAAAAAAAACGCACACACACACACACACACACTAATATATATATATATATATATATATATATATATATATTTATTTTTACCTTTATGCTATAAAACACACTTTAATTTTTTTTTTTTTATTTAAAATTTTAAATTTAGACCAAAATGTATTCTGCTACATATTTTTGGTAAAAAGAAAACCCAATAAGCGTATATTGATTGGTTTGTACAAAAGTTATAGCGTCTACAAAGTATGACGTTTGGCTATTTTTTTTATGACCATTTAGGACTATGACTATTTTTTTTTTTTTTTATACTAGTAATGGCGGTGATCAGCATTTTTTAGGGGGACTGTGATATTGCGGCGGGCATTCTGACACTGACACTAATACAGTGATCAGTGCTAAAAGTATGCACGATCACTATACTAATGACACCCGATCAAAAAGTTAACCGTGTGCCTAACCAGTGTTTTCCTATACTGTGTTAGGTGCTTTTTCTAGGGGAAGAGGTGGAATTTGTTCCCTGCTTGCAGGAACACAAATTCCATCCCTTCCCCCCGTAGGTAGATTGCAGTTCTGTGTCCCTGCCTGATGATAGGCGGGTTCCAGCAGATCTCAAGCCCGTGGTACCCACTCAGGGCCGTCTTTAATATTAATTGGACCCTGGGCAAACATTTTCTTGGGCCCCCCCTTACAATTTCGTCCCCCCATCATTACACAGAACTCCCTCCTCCATACTAACCCCATCATTACACGGGACCCCCATTCCTCATACTATCCCCCATAATTACACAGAACCCCCTCCCCCTTTACTACCCTCATCACTACACATGCCCCCTATACTACCCCCATCACTACACAGGACCCCCTCCCGCATACTACCCCCCCATTATTACACAGGACCCCTCCCGCATACTACCCCCATCATTACACAGCCCCCCCCCCTTTCCTTACTACGTTGCCACTCATGAACCATCAGCCCGCTGCTGTTTCTGCAGAAAAGTGTGGAGAAGCAGGGAGGGGGGTTATTGCGGAGGGTGGAGAGGTAGATGGAAGGTAATTGTAGAGGGTGGATAAGTGTGGGGGGGGGGTTTATTGCTGAGGTTGGAGAGGTAGATGGGAGGTAATTGTTGAGGGTGGCGAAGTAAGGAGGGGGTTATTGCTGAGGGTGGAGAGGTGGATGGGAGGTAATTGTTGAGGGTGGAGAAGTAGGGAGGGGGGTTATTGCTGAGGGGGGAGAGGTGGATGGAAGGTAATTGTAGAGGGTGGAGAAGTGGGGGGAGGGTATTGCTGAGGTTGGAGAGGTAGATGGGAGGTAATTGTTGAGGGTGGAGAAGTAGGGAGGGGGGTTATTGCTGAGGGTAAAGAGGTGGATGGGAGGTAATTGTTGAGGGTGGAGAAGTAGGGAGGGGGGTTATTGCTGAGGGTAAAGAGGCGGATGGGTGGTAATTGTTGAGGGTGGAGAAGTAGGGAGGGGGGTTATTGCTGAGGGTGGAGAGGTAGATGGGAGGTAATTTTTGAGGGTGGAGAAGTAGGGAGGGGGGTTATTGCTGAGGGTGGAGAGGTGGATGGAAGGTAATTGTTGAGGGTGGAGAAGTAGGGAGGGGGGTTATTGCGGAGGGTGGAGAGGTGGATGGAAGGTAATTGTTGAGGGTGGAGAAGTAGGGAGGGGGTTATTGCTGAGGGTGGAGAGGTGGATGGAAGGTAATTGTAGAGGGTAGAGAAGTGTGTGTGTGTGGGGGCGGGGGGGGTATTGCTGAGGTTGGAGAGGTAGATGGGAGGTAATTGTTGAGGGTGGAGAAGTAGGGAGGAGGGGGGGGTTATTGCTGAGGGCGGAGAGGTGGATGGGAGGTAATTGTTGAGGGTGGAGAAGTAGGGAGGGGGGTTATTGCTGAGGGTGGATGGGAGGTAATTGTTGAGGGTGGAGAAGTAGGGAGGGGGGGTTATTGTTGAGGGTGGATGGAAGGTAATTGTAGAGGGTAGAGAAGTTGGGGGGGGGGGTTATTGCTGAGGGTGGAGAAGCAGGAAGGGGAGTTATTGTTGGGGGGTGGAGAGACAGGGAGAGGGTTATTGTTGGGGGGAGGCGGTTATTGTTAGCCGGGGAGAGGCAGGAAGAGGGGTTATTGTTAGGGGTGGAGAGGTAGGGAGGGGGTTATTGTTAAGGGGGAGAAGCACGGAGAGGGGCTATTGTTGGGGGTGGAGAGGCAGGGAAAGGGGTTATTGTTGAGGGTTGAGAGGCAGGGAGGGGGTTAATGTTAGGGGGGGCAAGGAGAAGGGTTATTGCTGGGGTGGAGAGGCAGGGAGGGGGTTATTGTTAAAGGGGGAGAGGCAAGGAGAGGGGTTATTGTTGGGGGTGGAGGGGCAGGGAGGGGGTTTTCGTTAGGGGGGGGGAAGGCAGGGAGAGGGGTTATTGTTGGGGGTGGAGAAGCAGGGAGGGGGGCAGGGAGAGGGGTTATTGTTGGGGGTGGAGAGGCAGGGCAAGGGGTTATTGTTGGGGGTGGAGAGGGGCAGGGAGGGGGTTATTGTTAGGGCGGGGTTATTGTTGGGGGTTGAAAAGCAGGGAGGGAGTTATTGTTAAGGAGGGAGAGGGGTTGTTGTTGGTGATGGAGAGGCAGAGAGGGGGGTTATTGCTGAGGGTGCCAAAAACTCCAAGAAGTTCTGCAGCAGCAGCCAATCACTGTCCTGCACTACAACACCCAGCAGCCCTGCCCATCCCCCTCAAAGAAGTTCTACAGCAGCAGCAAATTACTGCCTGCACTACAACACCCAGCAGCCCTGCTCTCCCCCCTCCAATAAGTTTTGCAGCAGCTGAGAGTCCCTGGGAAGTTATCAGAGGTAGTGGGAGAGGGAGCCTGGCTCAGTGCAGGACACATTCTCTCTGGGGGAGACAGTCTACTTACTGTGCAGAACGAAGTCATCCAGCAGCCGCCCGCAGAGGAGGGATGGGAGGGTCGGAAAGCAGCACATTGCTGGGGAAGAGACTCAGAGTCCACTCAGACTGAGCTAAGGGGGAGGGGCTAGTAGAGGAGACACTGCAGGGACGTGACTTAACCTGTGATGAGCTGGATGGAAACAAGGAGAAAACTAATCTACTTGACTTACCAGCGTGGGTTCAAGGGACAGTTGTTTGGGCCTTACAACAATGAATGGGCACTGGGCAGCTGCCCCGTTTTGCCCTGTGTTAAAGACGGCCCTGTACCCACTGATCGGCTTCCACTGTGTGTAATCACAGCGATAGCGAGCCGCCAGTGGCACGCATTCGTGCCCCCTACACGAAAGTGCCAGATCATATATATATATATATATATATATATATATATATATATATATATATATATATACACACACATATACACACGCCCTGTAGCAGTAAAAGTAAAATCTTAAAATTAAAGCGAAACTAAAGACAAAACATTTTTTTTTTTTTCATTTCAGATAGAGTAAAGGAGGTTTTTTTGCCATCAGTCTCCCATTAGAGAGATTTTCCTTCCTGTACCAGAGCCAAAACAAGAAGTGAGAGGAAATCCCAAAATAGTGGGGAAATCCCTGGTTGTCACGAGGGTCACAGATTTCCCTACTATTCCTGCTCTGGTGAAAAGACATATTTGGGATTATCTTGTGCTTTCACTCTCAGCAGTGGCGGTTTTGGGCACGGGCGAACAGGGCAGCCGCCCGGGGCGGCATCACGTGGGGGGGCGGCACTCGGCAGTGGCACGAACCTGGTGGTGGGGGAGAAAAATAAAATGATCTTTGCTGCGGGCGGCTGGGGCGCCCCTGCTGCTGAAGGAGCCGGCGGCTGGAGTTTGCCTGGAGCGGGGATTGTGCATAATGCAGCCTCGCTCAGAACTAGCAGGGGGGGGGCGAGGAGGAGCCTGGAGCCGAGGAGAGTGTACACACTACACACACAGTGACACAGCAGCGGCGGCAGCGCGCTCAGAACTAGCGGGGGAAGGCGAGGAGGTGGAGCCAAGGAGTACTGTACATGTGTGTACTGCTAGTACTACACACACAGCAGCGGCGGCGGCGCGGAAGGCGAGGAGGAGGAGCCGAAGAGGAGAGTACACTACACACAGGCGGCCGCGCTCAGAACTAGCAGCGGGGGAGGCGAGGAGGAGGAGCCAAGGAGGGTAGTGTACACTACTGTAGTCACTTGCAGGTAAGTTGCTCTCGATCTCCTCTATGTTCGCACCTGGGAATGGGGGGGGGCACATGACAGCAGCCTGGAAGGGGCACGCTGGTCTCTGCTTTGAAAGGGGGTACGCTGGTCTCTGCATTGAAAGGGGGTACGCTGGTCTCTGCATTGAAAGGGGGTATGCTGGTCTCTGCTTTGAAAGGGGGTACGCTGGTCTCTGCATTGAAAGGGGGTACGCTGGTCTCTGCATTGAAAGGGGGTACGCTGGTCTCTGCATTGAAAGGGGGTACGCTGGTCTCTGCTTTGAAAAGGGGGTACGCTGGTCACTGCATTGAAAAGGGGGTACGCTGGTCTCTGCATTGAAAAGGAGCACGCTGGTCTTTGCATTGAAAAAGGTACGCTGGTCTCTGCATTGAAAAGGGGTACCCTGGTCTCTGCATTGAAAAGGGGGTACGCTGGTCTCTGCATTGAAAGGGGGTACGCTGGTCTCTGCATTGAAAAGGGGGTACGCTGGTCTCTGCATTGAAAAGGAGTACGCTGGTCTTTGCATTGAAAGAGGTACGCTGGTCTCTGCATTGAAAAGGGGTACCCTGGTCTCTGCATTGAAAAGGGGTACGCTGGTCTTTGCATTGAAAGGGGGTACGCTGGTCTTTGCATTGAAAGGGGGTACACTGGTCACTGCATTGAAAAGGGGTACGCTGGTCTCTGCATTGAAAAGGGGCACGCTGGTCTCTGCATTGAAAGGGGGTACGCTGGTCTCTGCATTGAAAAGGGGGTACACTGGTCTCTGCATTGAAAGGGGGTACGCTGGTCTTTGCATTGAAAAGGGGCATGCTGGTCTCTGCATTGAAAAGGGGCACGCTGGTCTCTGCATTAAAAAGGGGCACGCTGGTCTCTGCATTGAAAAGGGGCACGCTGGTCTTTGCATTGAAAGGGGGTACGCTGGTCACTGCATTGAAAAGGGGTACCCTGGTCTCTGCATTGAAAAGGGCACGCTGGTCTCTGCATTGAAGGGGGCACGCTGGTCACTGTGCTTTGAAAGGGGGTACGCTGGTCACTGTGCATTGAAAGGGGGTACGCTGGTCACTGTATACCTTAATTACTGAAGGCCCCTTTCACACTTTTGTGGCCTCAAAGTCACACAATTTGTTTACAGAGTTTTTTGCCGCAAAGCAATGCCTATTACATTTTTCTGTTTGCGCCACCCCAAAAATTTTGAGCACCAGCCGCCACTACCAGGCTGTGTCCAGAAGGATTTATTTATTAGATAGCACGCTGCATGGCTCTGGGCCACCACCAGACCAGACACTGCTTGATGGGCCTACTTTAGGCCTGATTCACATGTATGCAGATTGGGGGCCCACATTTTCAAAGGCACAGCATCCTATTCATTTGAATGAGCTGCTTTCCCGCAGAAAAAAAGGTGCATGCAGCATTTCAAAATTTCAGTGGCATCATGCACCATGCGACTTACCTGCAGTTCCTTCACTGGCAAGTTTGCTGTATTTTTAGGTATGTGGGCCATGCATTTAAAAACACAGTGCATTTGCGTTAACTGTGTCATGCAAACGCACTGTGTTTTTAAATGCATGGCCCACATACCTAAAAACGCAGAAAGCTTGCCAGTGCAGGAACTGCAAGTAAGTCGCATGGTGCAAAAGCAGGATGGATTTCAAGGCCCCTGAAATTTTAAAATGCTGCATGCACCTTTTTTCTACGGGAAACGCAGGCATAGCAGCCCATTCAAATGAATAGGATGCTGTGCCCTTCTAAAATGTGGGCCGCCAACCCACATACATGTAAATCAGGCCTAAAGCAGTAGTAAAGTCACTTACAAATAAAAAAACTGGTCCTCCTGCAGGTTTAAGTAACACCGCACTAGTATATACATTGATGTGAAAATGGCTGCAATGTAATGGGGTGTTGGGATGTTATAAGGGGTATTGCGATGTGTAAAGGGGCACTATGACGTGAAAATGGTTGCAATGTAATGGGGTGCTGTGATGTGATGAGGGATACTGTAATTTTTAAAGGGGCACTGTGACGTGAAAAATTGGACTGCTATGGAATGACATAGTATTACTACAATAAAATGTGCGGTGTGTACAAGATGTGAAGTTTTGTCATGTTATTTTTTTTTTTTGGGGGGGGGGGGGGGGGCGCCAGGAGGGAGTCTCGCCCGGGGAGCAATTTAATGTAGAACCGCCACTGACTCTCAGTGATCACAGTAAACATGACATATATAGGGGGTGAATATCCCTAATAGGGGTACAGACAGCGATAAAATCCTTGCAAGTTGTCTAATCCCTATCTACTCTAAAACTAAGAAAAATGTTTTGCCTTCAGTTGTACTTTAGGTAAGGTAACACCTATTTATTTTTCATGTCTGACTCTACTTCACAGAATCTTATTCATTTCTGAATTGCCCTATAAAAAAAGGTTTTCTACTTTTAAAAAGAAAATGGAAAAATCTCCTCTTGTACTTACAGTATATGTTGGCCAAGTCTTAAGACCTCTGATACTTGGCTAAGGTCTCAAAGCAGCTTGGCTTTTCTTGGTGGAAACATCTTTCTTCAGAAACCGCTTGAAAGCAAGAGCTTAAGATGCATCTCCAGAAAATAGAACACATTTAAAGTGTTACTAAACCCACAACAGTAAAATAACTCTGTATATGCAATAAAGCATGCTTGTTATATACTCCTCTGATCAACTCTTTCTTAGGGCTCTTTCACACGGCCGTACAGTATTTTGGCTCCGCTCCTTTTTTTTTTTTTTTTTCACGGAGCGGATGACACTTGTGTCATCCGCTCCGTATGTCCGCATATCATCCCATCTGTTTGCGGATGATATACAGTGCCTTGCAAAAGTATTCGGCCCCCTTGAACTTTGAGACCTTTTCCCACATTTCAGGCTTCAAACATAAAGATATAAAACTAATACTTTGTGAAGAATCAACAACGAGCGGGACACAATCATGAAGTGGAAGGAAATTTATTGGATAGTTCAAACTTTTTTAAAAAATAAAAAACTGAAAAATTGGGCGTGCAAAATTATTTAGCCCCTTTACTTTCAGTGCAGCAAACTCTCTCCAGAAGTTCAGTGAGGATCTCTGAATGATCCAATGTTGACCTAAATGACTAATGATGATAAATAGAATCCACCTGTGTGTAATCAAGTCTCCGTATAAATGCACCTGCACGGTGATAGTCTCAGAGGTCCGTTTAAAGCGCAGAGAGCATCACGAAGAACAAGGAACACACCAGGCAGGTTCGAGATACTGTTGTGGAGAAGTTTAAAGCCGGATTTGGATACAAAAAGATTTCCCAAGCTTTAAACATCCCAAGGAGCACTGTGCAAGCGATAATATTGAAATGGAAGGAGTATCAGACCACTGCAAATCTACGAAGACCTGGCCGTTCCTCTAAACTTTCAGCTCATACAAGGAGAAGACTGATCAGAGATGCAGCCAAGAGGCCCATGATCACTCTGGATGAACTGCAGAGATCTACAGCTGAGGTGGGAGACTCTGTCCATAGGACAACAAACAGTCGTATACTTCACAAATCTGGAAGAGTGGCAGGAAGAAAGCCATTTCTTAAAGATATCCATAAAAAGTGTCGTTTAAAGTTTGCCACAAGCCACCTGGGAGACACACCAAACATGTGGAAGAAGGTGCTCTGGTCAGATGAAACAAAAAAATCGAACTTTTTGGCAACAATGCAAAACGTTGTTTGGCGTAAAAGCAACACAGCTAATCACCCTGAACAACACCATCCCCACTGTCAAACATGGTGGTGGCAGCATCATGGTTTGGGCCTGCTTTCCTTCAGCAGGGACAGGGAAGATGGTTAAAATTGATGGGAAGATGGATGGAGCCAAATACAGGACCATTCTGGAAGAAAACCTGATGGAGTCTGCAAAAGAGCTGAGACTGGGACGGAGATTTGTCTTCCAACAAAACAATGATCCAAAACATAAAGCAAAATCTACAATGGAATGGTCCACAAATAAACATATCCAGGTGTTAGAATGGCCAAGTCAAAGTCCAGACCTGAATCCAGTCGAGAATCTGTGTAAAGAACTGAAAACTGCTGTTCACAAACGCTCTCCATTCAACCTCACTGAGCTCGAGCTGTTTTGCAAGGAGGAATGGGCAAAAATTTCAGTCTCTCGATGTGCAAAACTGA
This sequence comes from Pelophylax lessonae, assembly GCF_965119305.1. Lineage (NCBI taxonomy): Eukaryota > Metazoa > Chordata > Amphibia > Anura > Ranidae > Pelophylax > Pelophylax lessonae. The sequence goes on along the minus strand of NC_138770.1, from coordinate 232,063,409 downwards.
TAGAGACATACCCCAAGCGACTTACAGCTGTAATCGCAGAAAAAGGTGGCGCTACAAAGTATTAACTTAAGGGGGCTGAATAATTTTGCACGCCCAATTTTTCAGTTTTTTATTTGTTAAAAAAGTTTGAAATATCCAATAAATTTCTTTCCACTTCATGATTGTGTCCCACTTGTTGTTGATTCTTCACAAAAAATTACAGTTTTATATCTTTATGTTTAAAGCCTGAAATGTGACAAAAGGTCGCAAAGTTCAAGGGGGCCGAATACTTTCGCAAGGCACTGTACAGACATAATGTAAGTCTATGGGCATTGCGAATGTCAGCGGATGACACCGCTGACATCCGATTTTGCTTCCTTTTCGTTTTTTTAACGGAGGAAAAATAGTGTTCTGTTACGTTCCAAAAAACGGAACAGAACTGAAAGGAAGAAAATCGGATGTCAGTGGATGGTCATCTGCTGACATCCGCAATGCCATTGACATACATTATGTCCGTAAATCATCCGCAAACAATAGGATGATTTGCGGACATACGGAGCGCCTGTGTGAAAGGGCCCTTCCACTCCAATAAAAATCCTGATATTTAAAGAGCCTTGGAAGTCACTCTGCAGATGCTCTGTTTGGTGTGTATTGCAAGAGAGTTTTTCTTCTCTTGGTTGAGTGGATATGATCGGCACAGGACCAATCAGCACTGTCCAGACAGAGGGTCAGGGGTCCTGCATCCTGATAGGACAATTATGGGAGAATGAAAACTCCTCCTACAAGCTTTAACCAGACACTGACAGAAGTCACAAGACTGTTCTAACTGCTGATAAAAAAAAAGGTATTTAACAGTTTATATTTACTAAAAGAATTGCATGGGAGACCAATATAGTGAATTCAGTGTTTAATAACACTTTCAGGGCTTCAGCTGCCCTATTGCTGACAAAAAGCTGGTCCACTTTATTTCAGTGGAGCTGCAGGGATTGCAATAAAGCCTAAAAATTGACATAGCCTCATGTGCATATAGAAAACACCAAGGGCCCCTTCACATTGATCAGCTGATGGGCTTTTGGTGTTTAAAGAGTGGAACAAAAATGCATTAAAATCCTATGGAACACGTCACACTATGCACTGTGGGTGTGGTGGGTTTTTGATATGTTTTTTTTTTTTTTATATGTTTTCTATTCATTTCAATTGGGAGATTTTGTGTTTTTGGTGCACCTGTTAAACATTCACCAAAAATGCAGCATGCAGGACTTTTAAAAACGCAGTGCATTCTTGGTGTGTTTTTAGTCATTTGTCAAGGCAAGTTTCACAGGTTTATGCTGAAAGACAGGAATCCAGAAAATGCACCAAAAACACTTTGAAAACATGTTAACAACATTTTTATGCGCACCAGTGTGAAAGGGTGCTTGGAAATAAAATTAAAAGTTTTTTTGGGGAATGTCCTATAGCAGAATGTGAAAAATATTGTATTTTTTTTTTCACAATTGTCATTCTTTTTTTGTTTATAGCGCAAAAAATTTAAATTGCACAGGTGATCAAATACCCCCAAAAGCAAGCTCTATTCGTGGGGAAAAAAGGGCGTAAATTTCGTTTGGGTACTGTGTTGCACGACCGTGCAATTGTCTGTTAAATTAACGCAGTGCTGAATTGCAAAATAGGGCCTGGTCAGTAAGGGGGTAGAACCTTCCGGGGCTGAAGCAGTTAAACAAATCCTCCTACACAAGTTGTACCTGATTTTCTACAGCCATATTTCCCCCTACAGCCATTCAAAGTGCAGAATTTAAACAAGATCTCTCTGCTCTGAAAAGCAGTGGGCGGAGAGCTGAAGTTACAACAGTGAGGAAAGCTCTGAGAGCTGATTGGAGGGAAGGGACACACCCCTCTTCACAAAGCACACAGGAACAGAGCTGAGGCTGTCAATCAGCTGGAGATCCCTCCCCATCACCATTTTTCTTTTGGTGTTAGGAAAACTTGTCAGAAGTGACTCATGCTGATAGCAGATGAACGAAGCAGAAGATAGAAATGATACTTCGTGCTCTGGATTGAGATAAGTACGCACTATAAACAGAGGAATATGCTTTGGTAATACATGTCTGAGGTTTACAACCGCTTTGAAGACAAACCCTGGTCAAAGATCGGCTGCACACCAACAACCTCTCACAGGGGGAAAAAAAACCTGGGGCTGGAGTTTAGAACAGGTTCGTGAATCGTGTGACAACACTATATTTTTATCAGGACAACTTTTCTTTTGTCTATAAAGACTTTTAAATAAGAATTACATAATTTGCAGAATTTATTAGAACACAGTTTCCAAAGAAAAAAAAATGTAAATATCAAAATTTTGTAACATTTTAGGCCAATATGTTTTCTGCTACATGTAGCACCCTACAGGTAGGTGCTAGGCAAATGTATAGTGTGCCTTGTCTGCCTAACAGCAGGACCATGATTTATTTTTGCCAGGGTGTCATGGCTTATAGGTGTGTCTGCTGAGAGGGGAGTCTCCCCACTGATTCCTGTGAGAGGCTTCTCATAGGGCAGTGGAGGAAACCCAATCAGCAGACACATTCAGGCTTGTAACTACCCCAGAAGGCAGATTATGCCACAAGGGATTCTGGTAGTGGGTATAAGTTTGAGGGAAGTACGTGACTCTGTGTCTTTGGCGGGAGCAGAGTCCCAGGAGGGAGAGAACGACTGTCTCTCCTCCTGTCTGAGGAAGCGGATGTCTCGGGGGGCCGCCTGAGAATCCAGAGAGTGCTGAGTTGAGCTGAGGGGGATCTGGTGTGCCGAGAACCAGCGGAGAGCGAGAGGGGTCCAGTCCCAGGAAAGCCTACACAGGTCGTGAGTACAGAAGATTGCCCCTGGGGGTCTGCCTGAAGTGTTATAGGGGATCACTTCGGAGAAGGTTCTAGGATCCAGATATCAGCTAGCTGCCTGTAAAGGGGGTACCTGGGTTGAGGACCCTGAAGTGACAGAGGGGGTACCTGAAGAGTTAAAGGGGGCAACTGCAGTTTATTGACAGTGTATTGGTTGAGAGTTGCAGCCATACAGGAATTCATAACAATCTACCTCAAGCCAGTGCAAGGCTGGAGGAAGAAGTCAGTGACTTTGCAGTGCAGCAGCGTTAGAAGCTCATTATTCTATAGTCCTGGATCTTCTGGACTCAAAGTCGAGGATTCAGCACTTCCTTCAAGTTAGTGTGTTCCAAGCGTCAGCGAGCTTTGGCTAGCGTCGGCTGGCGTCAAGACAGCGTTAACAGACATTTTATGAGAAAGTCCCAAGTTGTACTTCGTTGAGCCTAAAGGAGTATCCCACTCATTCCCTTCTCCCATCCCCTTAAATACAATAAAAACAACAAAACAAAGATGCCGATGTTGTTAACGTCTCAGTTCTCACACCCAGGGTCGCAGCTCACAAGGGCTGGAGAGGTAACCGGTAACAATGGCAGACCCATATCAGGCTCAATGCCTGGAAAACCTGCTACATACATAATATTGGTAAAAAAAAAAAAAAAAATAGCAATAAGCGGAAAGATTTAGGTCATTTTTATTGTTTTTTTTTTTTTTTACTAGTAATGGCGGCGATCTGCAATTTTTTGTGGGACTGCGACATTGCGGCGGACATATCAGACCCCTAACTGACATTTATGACACTAGTACAGTAATCAGTGCTAAAAATATGAACTGTTACTATAATAATGCCATTGGCAGGGAAGGGGTTAACCCTGTGGGTGATCAAAGGGGTTAATGTATGCCTATATGCTTACTAACTGTGTGGGGAGGGGGTTCTGTGACAGGCACAGACAGATCGCAATTTCAGCTTGGCTGAAACTGATGATCTGTCCCTGCCTGTCTGAGAGAAGGTCCACCTGCTTTGTTTACATAAGCAGGCGGGTCTTCTCTCCATTTCCCGGATGATCGGGGGAGGAAGGCGGCAATCGTCATCTCTCCCCCCCCCCCCCCCCCCCCCCGTGGCCCGGCATGTCTAAACACAGCGGAAACGTGGCTTCGGCGGCGCCGGAATCACATGCACTTCAGTCACGTAGTACTATGTGACTGGACGTAGGGGAGCTGCACTGCCACAGTAATATTACTGTTGGCACTTGGCAAGTGGTTAATCTCTGTGTATCACCTGAGGCTAGTCATTTTATTGGGTATATGTGAGGGTTTACAACCACTTTAAGGGCTCTTTCACACGGGCGTTCCTTTTTTTTTGCCCGACTTGTGTCATCCGGTCCGTATGTCCGTTTTTCATCCCATCCGTTTGCGGATGAAAAACTGACATAATGCATGTCTATGTAAATACGGATGTCTGCGGATGACACCACTGACATCCGTTTTTGCTTCAGTTACGTTTTTTGAAAGGAAGAAAAAATAGGGTTCTCCTCCGTTCAAAAAAACTGAACTGAACTGACAAAAAACGGATGTCAGAGGATGATCATCCGATGACATCCGTATTTACATAGAGATACATTATGTCCGTTTTTCATCCGCAAACGGATGGGATGAAAAACGGACATACGGAACGCCCGTGTGAAAGAGCCCTAAGGTTCAGCGCACAAGTTGCTTGGTGTTCAAGCAATATGCTAGCAGACAGATCCTACTGAAAAAGTTCCCATTTTGGACTAACGCGTATTGCGTATAGGGGGGCAGAGCCTTGGGCATGACATCATTCACGGCCATCTTGCTACAGAGCCGAATGCCGGGATATGTGTTGAACATGTGCATTTAAGTTAGCACTGGCGGCAGTACTTCACTCTGTAAGCGTAATACTTATCTTTTATATATTAAAACTTTTAAACGGAGAGCATTAGCTCTTGTGTGTGCAGAACCATTATCCCTGAGGGGAACACAGCTTGCTTTGACCTTTCTGGTAATGCAGGTGTCATGTTCATGAAGTGAGCAGACAACCTATACGGTGGTGTAGATATGGAGCACTTTTATTTGGATAGCAGTGGCACAGTGGTGATGGCACTATTTATTGATCAGTTTGATTTTACACAATTTTGGAATGTAAACGTAATTTTGGCTGTACACTGTATAATTTGAGTTTTTCCCCATTTTGTAGTATCGTTTTTTAGTACATGGTAGATTTTGGTGGAGCTACACTGCTTTTTTATTAATTTATGTCATTATTGAGTGTTGTGAATTTGCTTAATTGGTGTTAGCTGACATTACTTATAATATTCTGAATATTTTGAACACAGGTCACTAATTTATCACTGTGGTTGCGCTAATTGATTTAGTATCATATTGGTCCAGACCCCCTGTGTTTCCAGCGACTTTAGTGTGGTCTTCATGCCTTCAGTGTTCCCAGTGTCACCCAGCATATCACCATTTACTCTCTGTATGTTCCTGCCTGCAATCTGGGTCCCAGCAGCTGTCATATCCTCTGACCACTTGAGTGTACCCGTAACTCGTATTAGTTGTGTGCCTCAGCCAGCTTCAAGCCTTCCTGCACTGCCATTATTCCTTGTGTGCTCCTGTCTGCCACCCATAACCAGCACCTGTGCATTTCTGGTCTGCAGCTTGCTTTAGTATTTGTCTGCATTCCTAGTCTGCTTCTTGCTTTAGGTCCCCAAGCACTTCAGCCTGTTGCAGTGATCCCATGTGACTCCTTGAACTCCTGCCTGCTCCCAGTGCCTCTGTATTTCCACGCACTCCTGCCAGTTTTGGTTGTACTAGCTAGTGACATGTGATCACAGCATCTCAGAGATGCAAGAGACCCCTAATTGCATATCAGCACTTAGTTCACAGTAGCTGTTTCCACCAGTCAGAGGGCCACACCCTGGGAATCAATTGCAAAAACCCAAACCCATAGTCAGGGGCTCTGATGAAAACAAGGTGGCTCCTTAGACTAATCACCTTGGCTCTTGTAAGGGCTCCTACCTTCACTGTACTGTACATGTAGGCATGCTGGATTCTCTCACTGCTGCCAACAGGTACTAGGCCTATCAAAGGCTCTCTTTGCGTCATCCATGGCCAACACCACTGTCTAGCCTCAGCTGCTATTAATAACTTTTGGTTAACCAGTGCGCCCAATTTTAAGAAAAGTCTTACGCGACACTCCGTACATTGACTTCCCTGATAGGTGGCCACTGTTAACCTTCTCCTTCTGCTAACCTCTCTGCCTAGTCCCCACTGTATACATTCTAAGTTAGTGACCCAGAGCAAGTATGCAACCAGCAAAGACAAAGTCAGAACTCTTTCATATTTATTATAGGCCATTGAAAGTATTCACAATATTGGATAAGCGTAATAGCCTAGAACCCAGCATTTTCAAGTAAGGGCAGCAATGGCAGTCTACATATTTTTTCAGTGCCAGTTTCCTGTGTAATGTATCTTTATGCATGGTACATGTATATTTTGTCAGCAGAGAATTATTATTTCTACATTTACTAGTATGTTGCCCCAGCAAGTGATCTGCTTCCATGGGAAGAGTACCCTCAAATAAATATACTAAAGATAATTGCTAATGTGGGAACAATTCTAGTGTGTGGTAACAAAAACAATATATATAAATGTTCTGAAAGCGGAGTTTCAGTATCTATGTTCTAAAAAATTTGCTTAAAGGCCAAAAAATTACTACCAATAAATAAATGGGAAAAACAGCCTGCAAGTAGTTTACAGCTGAGCATTTATCAGGCTGCAATCCTGTTCATTGAAAGGATGGATTTTAGGGTTCATGCACACTGCAGCTCAAAAAAAAAAAAAAAAAAAGCTTTTACAGGCCTTTGAGCTTTAATTTCTCTACCTAAAAGCTTGTGCTTTTTTTGTGCTCTTCGGCACGTTTTTTTTGTTTTTTTCACGTTTTTGATCTTTTTAAAGCTTCTGTGAGCATACGTGTCTCCCCCTCAGCCAATTCTTTTCAATTTATTTGGTGCATTTTTTGCACTTGTACATGCTTTTTCACACATTTTTGTGTGCTTGGGCATCTTTTCTGCTCGAAAGCTCCTCTCAAACATGTGAGTTTAACGGGGGGGTTTCTGTCTGTAAGCTCTTATACCTGTAAACTCCTTAAAAAGCCCAAGAGTTCATGGACACATTGGCTAACATGGAGGGAAGTTTCTAGACAGAAAAAAATGAGCGCTCAAAAAAACTCAAAAGTCTGTAGGCGCAGCTTCTTTCAGATGCAATGTGCATGAGCCCTTAGGCATTTACTTTAAGCTGGTCAAAAATGATGCACTGAGCAGGTGAACAAGAAAATTTCACATTATCTAGACCTACCTGCAGAGGATCTAATCTTAGCCCTGATATTCTTCCTGTATACTTGGATGTAGTTGCTTGGATGCAGTTACCTTACTTTATAAAATGACCCAGAATCTAAGCTTACGAAAATTCAGGCAAAGTGTTTTTGTGTTCTGACCACAATCTTTTGCATGTCTCAGAACATGAGGCTGTACAGAATACAATCATATGAAAGTACATTACAGTCCTACTGAAGAATATTAAAAAAGGCTTGCTGAAAATATTCATACTACATTTTGAAAAACTACAGTGGGGAAAATAAGTATTTGATCCCCTGCAGATTTTGTAAGTTTGCTCACTTACAAAGAAATGGCGGGTCTATCATTTTTTTTTTTCCAATAGGATTAAGGTCTGGAGACAGGCTAGGCCACTCCATTACCTTAATGTGGTTCTTCTTGAGCCACTCCTTTGTTGCCTTGGCGGTATGTTTTGGGTCATTGTTATGCTGCAAGACCCATCCATGACCCATCTTCAGTGTGCTGAAGATGTGGCTGAGTCGGTCTGTACCTTTAGCAGAGAAACAGTCCCAAAGCATAATATTTCCACCTCCGTGCTTGACTGTAGGGATGGTGTTCTTAGGGTCATAGTCAGCATTTTTCTTCTTTCAAACACAACGAGTCCCCCTCCTCAAGAAGGCACATGTACAGTCATGCCAATGAACATCAAAATGATTCAGAGAAGGATTGGGAGAAAGTGCTGTGGTCAGAGGAGACCAAAATTGAGGTCTTTGGTATTAACTCGACTCAGTCAAGCATGGAGTTGGAAACATTATGCTTTGGGGCGGTTTCTCTGCTAAAGGTACAGACAAACTCACTGCCACATTGAGGGGCCAATGAATGGGGCCATGTATTGTAAAATATTGGATGAGAACCTTCTTACCTCAGCCAGAACACTAAAGATAGGTCATGGATAGGTCTTCCAGCAAGACAATCCCCCAAAACATACTGCCAACGCAAAAAAAGGAGTGGCTCAAGAAGAAGCAAAATAAGGTCATGGAGTGGCCTAGCCTGTCTCCAGACCTTAATCCTATTGAAAATTTATGGAGGGAGCTGAAAAGTTGAGTTGCCAAGCGACAGCCAAGAAACCTTAAGGATTTATAGAAGATTGGACCAAAATCCCTCCTGAGATGTGTACAAACCTGGTCACCAACTACAAGAAAGGTCTTACCTCTGTGCTTGCCAACAAGAGTTTCTCCACCAAGTACTAAGTCATGTTTTGCTTGGGGTTTAAATACCTTTTTCAGTCACTGAACTGCAACTTAAATTTATAGAATTCGTTTTTTGTGTTTTTGTCTCGATTTTTGTTTATTTATTCTGTCTCTATCATTTAAAATACACCTATGATAAAAAATTATAGACCCTTCACTTCTTTGTAAGTGGGAAAACTTACAAAATCTGCAGGGGATCAAATATTTATTTCCCCCACTGTATGTTTAAAAATGGTAAATGGAGCAGATTTTCTGATTTTAGTACCATTGCATTTAGACCTGGTGCAGGGATTTTTGTCTACACAGGCAAAGGTACATTTTGGGCTCCCCCGCCATCTGCAATGCAACCACCATATACTCTGCGTGTGTAATAAGGGGGCTGGTTTATTCACTCCCCACACCCCCTCTCTGTCTACAGCTGCGCTGGTATGTCCAGGAAGACATAATGCACAGAATGCAGGTGACAGGAGTGTATAATGCATTAGTAGGAGTCAGGAGTACAAACCAAAGATGTACAGGAGTAAGTAACACACAGTGTGGGGGTAAGGAGAGTGCAAAATTCCCCCTGCAAGCAGTTCTCTCCCTCATTTTATCCTTTCAGCAAAAATCCCCACTACCTCTCATCCAAAAAACAAATACAGTCCTAATCTGCATGCTCAATCCCCCAGCACAAATCCTGTCTGCCACCCAGAACAAATCCTCCCCTAAAACCCCAATTCCCCCCCCCCCCATCACAAAACGTCTTTCCCCTTTCTCAACACTCCCCAAATCACCTCTCCTAGGACAATCCCCACTTCTTCCCCCATTGCAGCAATTATCTCTACCCCCTCAATTTCCCCACCCAACACAAACCCTCTTCCCCTCCAAGCACAAATCTCCCCCCCCCCATATCCTCCCTCCCAGCACAACCCCCCCCCCCACCCCACTCCAGTACAAGTCCTCCCCAACTCCATTTCCGAATCCCTCCAGCACAAATCTTCCCTCTCCCAAATCCCCCTCCCAGCACTAATTCTCTCTCCCAAACTCCCCTTTCCAGCACAACCTCCCCTCCATCAAGGAAAGATTCCCCCCAAATCCTCTTAAGCACAAATTCTCTTAACCTCCCAAACACTGGCTCCCAGCACAAAACCAGTCAATTCTGGCACAAATCCTTCTTCCCCCAAATCCACCACACCCGCACAAATCCTCTCTGTAGTTCTCTGTAGTTCTATCCCACCCAAAATCCCCTCCCAGTACAAATTAATATCTCCTAACTGTACTGGTTTTGGCGGGACCTTCCTAAAATTTGAACAAATCCTGGTGTCCCATGCCGAAACAAGTCCTGGCGCTTGGCTCCACCAACTTGCCTTGCAGGGGTGTATTAGGTTCTATTCACATCTCACAATTTGGAATCGTGGGCAGAATCAAAGCGACTCCGTCCATGACTTCAAACTGTGTGGCAATGGTTGCACAACGTGTGACATGTATTTGGGTACCATTATCCTCTAATGGCACCCCAAATGCGATGCAATTCTGCCTTGTGACAGGATCACATTAAATGCTACTTTTTAAAAATCACATGAAGCAGGAACTGTCTTCCCCCCTGGCTCCTCCTCCTCCTGTCTGTGTGCATGATAACATCGTAGCCGAGGAGGCAGCGGCAGCTCCAGTGAGATCAGCTTGATGTGTGCACTGTGGCGGCTGCCACAGAGGGGGAGTTTCCAAAGTGTGGGATCCCGGGCACCCCGCAACAGATGTGGCTGTGGGATAGGTGTCCCGGGTGCTCTCGGTAGCGCGTGCTGTCAGGTTGGTTACCGAAGCTCAATCTTTCCTAGACAGTATAAGCAGTGCACATAACATGTAAATCATTTTCTGCTATCCATACAGTTGATTAACCAATCAATGTTAACACACCAATACAATACAAGTGGCACACCAATGCCAGCTCTTCTAAGTGCTTTGCTCTTCTTTGTTGACTGTCTTTTTGTATTTTAAAGCAGGACTCCTAAGTGCTCCCAATCTCAGCTTGTTACCTGTATGAAAGACACCTGTCCACAGCAGCTTTTAGATTCCAATCTCTCCACCATGGCCAAGACCAAAGAGCCATCCAAGAATGTCGGGGACAAGTTTGTAGACCTACACAAGGCTAGAATGGGCTACAAGACCATCGCAAAGCAGCTTGGGGAGAAGATGACAACAGTTGGTGTGATTATTTGCAAATGGAAGAAACACAAAAATAACTGTCATCTCCCTCGGTCTGGGGCCCCATGCAAGATCTCACCTCGTGGCGTTTAGATGATCATGAGAATGGCGAGGAATCAGCCCATAACTACACTGGAGAATCTTGTCAATGATCTTAAGGCAGTTGGGACCATAGTCACCAAGAAAACAATTGGTAACACACCGTGAAGGACTGAAATCCTGCAGTGCCCGCAAGGTCCCCCTGCTCAAGAAAGCACATGTACAGGCCGTTTGAAGTTTGCTAATGAAAATCTGAATGATTCAGAGGAGAACTGGGTGAAAGTGTTGTGAGCAGATGAGACCAAAATCAAGCTCTTTGGCATCAACTCACCGTGTTTGGAGGAGGAGGAATTCTGCCTGTGACCCAAAGAACACCATCCCCACCATCAAACATGGATGTGGAAACATTATGCTTTGGGGGAGTTTTTCTGGCATGGGGACAGGACAACTTCACCGCATCAAAAGGGACAATGGATGAGGCCATGTACGGCCAAATCTTGGGTGACAACCTCCTTCCCTCAGCCAGGGCATTGAAAATGGGTCGTAGATGGGTATTTCAGCATGACAATGACCCAAAACACACAGCTAAGGCAACAAAGGAGTGGCTCAAGAAGCAGCACATTAGGGACCTGGAGTGGCCTAGCCAGTCTTCAGACCTTAAACCCCTAGGAAATATGTGGAGGGATCTGAAGGTTTGCGTTACCAAATGTCAGCCTTGAAACCCAAATGACTTGGAGTGGGACAAAATCCCTCCTGAGGTGTGTGTAAACCTGGTGGCCAACTACAAGAAACGTCTGACCTCTGCGATTGCCAACAAGGGTTTCTCCACCAAGTACTAAGTCATGTTTTGAGAAGGGGTCAAATACTTATTTCACTCATTAAAATGCAAATCAATTTATAACTTTTTTAAAATTCATTTTTCTGGATATTTTTGTTGAGTTCTTCTGTCCATCACTGTCAAAATAAATCTACCTTTAAAGTTATAGACTTATTTCTTTGTCAGTGAGCAAACGTACAAAATCACTGTACATTCTTAGTTCGGATACTATTAGCAGCTATGTAATTCTGGCACTGTGGTTATCATACTGGGAAAAGATCGTATTGTTTATCTGCCCCTCCTCTACAGTTGTCTATTCTCAGAATGCCTTTTATTTTGTGAATATTTCTAAAACTTTCCAGCACTCTGCAAAACCAACATTTCTAAATATATACAGTATCTCAGAGCTCAAACCAAATCACCTAAAATGGACTCTGAACCATAATTTTATTGCATGATTACCTAGCCTGGACATCTGTAACGCTTATGTAAAGTCCTGTTACGAACAAATAGCATCATCCCCATTCCCTTTTACCTCCCTATTTCATCATAAAAGGGAATAAGCAATACACGCATAGCTTGGAGAAAAGAGAGCATATGCTAGCTCTTGAATGGTAGGCGGTGTACACCTATCAAATTTAATATCCCAGGTAGAGGTATGTTCATATTTTATGTAACAATATAGGTTATGGCAAGCCGACAGATATTTTCCTCTCATCTTTTGTGCAGACAAATGAGGACATTTCTGTGGAAAAAAATGCACATTTTCAATGCTGCCGCCTGTGGCAATGTTTGTTCTTCAGCCTTTTACATTAAGTGAGATTGATGGTTATAGTTTATTCACACATGTAACATGAATCACCAGGTTGCTCTGCGGCATTAGAAAAACAAGGTAGACATTCTAGCAAGGGGTGGGAAGAGAGAGCCTAAAGTCAAGTTAGCGTACTAGTACCTAATCTTGACAGATACAGATCTTCTATTTCCTCCTTGCATGATTCACCTGCTCTTACCAAAACATCAACAGCATTTGTTCTTATCTAGCAGTCTTCCAATGTCCCTATTTCATTTCTAAAGTTTACTGCATCTTCTGCCTGCTTACTGGACTGTGATAGAGCATCCATAAAGCTGAACTCCAGAAATTCAGCCACTTCCTAAAATGTGCTGGTTTAGTAGGAGATAGGGCTTGGTTCACATTTATGGATGTCAGGAAACTACTGCTACTACTTTCCTGACATATACAGAAATGTGTTGCTGTTTAGCAGATGCACAGGAATGGCAATAATAACAGCACAGCCAAGCACTGGCACACTGTTCAGTGTGGTGCAATTTTACAAAAAGGTCAGGGACATCTTTCCCGCTTTTTATCGCAGGTAGGGCAACCCATTGAAATGAATGGACTGCCCTACATGCATACCCACACATGCACAGATGTGACCCAAGGCTAAGTTCACAGTAGATGCAGTTCTTGTATTTCCTTAGTCGGGGAATATGTTATTGATAAATGTATCCATTGAGATAAAGTAACATAGTATTTTATTTTGTATACCATTTGCCATTCTTTGTCACCAAAATAGCCTCTTTCCTCCCTGTCCTTATACAGGGATTTTTTTTTGTTGTAGGTTTGCTAGGCTATGCTCACAACACCATACAGGCGTAGGCGATATATGGGTATATCACTTTTGAAATAAGCCTTGATTGCTAGTTCTTATAAGTTCAACGAGATGCATCTCGTCACGTGGCCTTATTTCTTTTATACATAACTGACAGTTTTACTGAGCGCTGGGAGTACAGCTATGCCTATACTCCCAGCGTTCTGACAGGACAGACTCTGCTTTCTCACACAGCAGCTTCTCTACCTACCTTTTCCCTCTGCTGTCCATTGACAGAAGGTTTTGCAACTCTGCAACTGCTGTAGTGGAGGCCAGAAGGTCCAGCGTTGGAGCGCCGGAAGTATAGTGATATTTGTAGTGTCTGCACTCAGTAAAAATGTAAATTGTATATTAAAATGATAAGTTCAAAAGACAGCATGAACCTCATTGGATTTAACCCATAGGTTATCTGGCACATTTTAGAAAGTGGTTGAGTTCCGCTTAAACACTGTCCAACTACTATATATGGTGAGACTTTAAAGAGGTTGTAAACCTCAGATTTGTTTTTTTTTTTTAAACGAACACCTGAAAGAAAAAACACATAATGAGGTAGTATGCATCGCACACTAGCTCATTATGAAATACTTACCTAAGAACGAAGCCCCCGCAGTGCTGACCGCTTACCTGTCCATGGGCGACATGTTCTGTCGCCCTTCTTCCGGGTTTGCGGCATCTGGCCATCTGATTGGCTGGATCCGCAATGATGTCATTCCCGCGCATGCACGCGGGAGCCGACGGTAACGGCAGGGGGCTGTGAAGGAACAGCACCAGCGGCCGTTCCTTCCGAGCACATGCGCCAGTGACGTCACTGGCTGCATGCAAAGTAAATATCTCCTAAACGGTACATGTTTAGGAGATATTTACAGTACCTATGGGTAAGCCTTAATATAAGCTTACCTATAGGTACAAGTTGTAGAGGAGAGGAGGGTTTACTTCCTCTTTAAAGGCACAAACCAAAATATTGAAAGTTTATAATAAAATTCATTCTAACATTTTGCAATTACTAAAAAGTCTTATACAATATGCATGGACCCTACTGTTCAGAGATGTCCCAATTGTGGTGTGATAGAAAGTGATTTATACTGTCCAGACATAATGTTTGATTATAAGCACATATACCCCATTTGGGACAACTCTCAACAATGAGGTCCATGCATGTCCTATGAGACTATTTTAGTAATTGTAAAATGTCTATTATTTTAAAAGAATGCATTTCGCAAAAAACTTTGTACATTTTAATCAATATTTTGTTTTTTTCTTTTAAAGTCCCACCATATCTACTGGTTGTATGTCTGAAATAAATAAGGGATGTGCACTTATAGGCCAATTGAATAATTTGTCTTTAAACACTGTTCAATGACGTAGGAAGTTTCAAAGCTGTAACAGAATATAGTGCTGTGATCTTCCTGGCTGTGCTTATTGGCTGTGCTTATTGGCTGAATATAATTACAAATGTCATGTCAGGTAAAACACTTCACATATATGTAATTCAACTGTATATTTAGCAGTTTGCCTGGAGTTCGGTTTAATATGCACGTTCAAAACATTTATCTTACTATCTCCAATTTGTTTTGTGTAGATGTCAAGTTTCTTTCATCAGCGGGGCGCTCACAAATGAATAGCCTTAGGTAAGATAAAGTAACACATTTCCCACACCTAACAGTCTGTGCAATTACAAACAACATGGTCTAGAGAATCTTACAGAAGACGCTACTACCGTAACACAAGCTGCAAAAAGAATTCCCTTGCTTTTTTCAACAGGAGATATTTGTGAAAAAGCAAGAACCGCCCTCTTTACCCTACAGGTTCATATGCTTTTGTTATAAGATCAAGTACAAGGAGTACAGGACAGCTACATTTTAGAGCTACACTAGATCATCCCCAATTTTTTTTGCTTTTAACGCTGAAAACGAGGCTGATATAAATAGCACAAAATCATGCAGATCTTTAATCATTAGTACATCATTTACTTTATGTATTTAAATTAGGGATAGACGATTATCAGCAGGGCCGATATGCACTTTCCCCGATATCATCGGCATTGGCCCCTTAAGTGGCCGATATTGCCAATATTTTTGTGACGTCATTCTGCCTTCTTAGGCCGCCTCAGACAGCCTCGTCTGGAGTCGGGACTAGTCTCGCGGGAGTGTATCACAGCCATACACCCACCCATAGCAGCCCTGTGCCAGCCAGCCACCCACATCCACAGGCCCTGTACCAGCCAGCCACAGGCACTGTACCAGTGAGCCAGCCAGCCACCCACAGGCCCTGTACCAGCCAGCCACAGGCACTGTACCAGCCAGCCACCCACAGGCCCTGTACCAACCAGCCACCCACAGCCCCTGTGCCAGCCACCCACCCACCACAGGGTGCCAGCCAGCCACCCACCACAGGGTGCCAGCCAGCCACCCACCACAGGGTGCCAGCCAGTCACCAACCACAGAGTGCCAGCCAGCCACCAACCACAGAGTGCCAGCCAGCCAGCCACCCACCACAGGGTGCCAGCCACCCACTACAGGGTGCCAGATAGTCAGCCATTAAGCATTAAACAAAAATTAACATGTTCATTACCAGATTTGTGTCAAAAATTGTCTTTATTTTTCAAAACTTTAAATGTACAAAATATTGGCCGATACCGATACGTTGTGACCGAAATATTGGTACCGGCGCTGAAAAAAAAAACATATCGGTCTATTCCTAATTTAAATACAAGTTAGTAGCTAATTTGACTTGGTATCAGCCCCTTGCAGCCTACTGTACAGCTGAGCTCAAAGGAAGGGAGGGAGGAATAGCACAAGGAACCAGTTAAACTACAGTTCAAAGAGCATGCTGATAGGTGGAGAAAGCAGAGTGACAGTGATAGGAGCTCTTCAGTGCATTTCTCCTTCTACTGACCAGTCACAGAGTTGGGGTGGGAAGCAGACCTGAAAGTGAAAATGCAGCAGAGAATCTGGTACCCTTCCCTGCCAAGCAGGACTACCCTAAGTGTTAAAGTGTTACTAAACCCACAACAGTAACATCAGTCTGCAGTAGAATAGAATGTAGGGGGCACTGGTGCGCTGCTACGGTGGCCTAATAAAATTAAATAAACGTGGGCTGAACTGCTGCTACCACCAAATCAAATACTCAATCACTTAAATAATTGTAAATAGCTTACTACTGAAGTGGTGAGCTGTTCTGTTTAAACTAACATAATAAATATACAATTAGTGTGAATCAAAGTTGCTCAGAGCAATAACATACATAAAATTCAGTGACAAAACATGTATACACAATATCAGTGTGAAAAATGTCCAGAAAAAAAAAAAAACGTTCCTACCAATATGTCAATAAAAAGTCGTATAAGTTGTATAAACCTTAGAGAACAGTGAAAAATAAGAAAAACTTCTCCCAAGTGAACTTGGTAAAAAAAAAAAAAAAAAAAAAAAAAGTCCACCGTCCAAGTGCTCCACAGTACATAAAAAATTGGATTTTTGTACTTCCTGTAAAAATCCATTTCTCTGAAATCAATTTCTCCGAGTTCATCGACGGACAAAGCGCTCCATAAATCATAACTACTGGGTTATATTGCCTCCTCCAGGAGTAGGAGTAGGCAGAACAAAAAACACTTGGCTACACCCATGGGCCATCCTCAGTTAGTATATAACCCCCCTCTCTGCTCTAGGTAATCAGTTTAGTATCAGGCAGTATTAGAAGTATCAGAACTCATTAGAGGGGTGGGTGCTGTGTCGTCAACTCAGAGAAATGGATTTAAGTACTAAAATCCCATTTTCTCTTTGTTCATCGACGGATACAGCGTTCAATAAATCATAACTACTGGGACGTCCAAAAGCAGTGCCAATAGAAAAATGAGGGGTGGGGAAAATAACCCAAAGCTAAACATAAGAGCCCTATCCAGGACACAGGAGCCCCATCTGAAAAATAAATACGTAAAGAAAAAACACTCCTCAAAAAGGGAACAGCCCCCCTTAAACAGCAGCCTGCAAAACTTTGTGGCCCAAAAGAACCATCCGCAGATGCCAAAGTATCTACGTTTTAGAATTTTGTGAAGGTATGCACTGACAACCAAGTGGCTGTCTTGCAAACTTGAGATATTGATGCTTGATGACTGAAGGCCCAAGTAGTACTTGAGTAGAATGCGCAGTGACAGGCAAAGGAGGAACCGGACCTTGAATAGAATAGGCTGAGCTACCATCTGTCTGATCCATCTGGAGATGGTAGCCTAAGAAGCAGCCAGTCCTTTTCCTTGGTCCATCCGTAACCACAAAGAGTGAGTGACCTCCGAAATGACTCCGTAGCTGCCAGATACACCCAAATAATACAAACTACATCCAAGGTATGCAAAGCAAATTCCTTGGGATAAGCCGGCTTGGGACACAAGGAAGGCAACAAAATGTCCTCATTCAAATGGAAGTCAGAGACAACTTTGGGCAGGAATGAAGGACAGGGACGAAGAATCACTTTATCCCTATGGACCACTAAATAGGGACTGTGACAGGATAATGCTGCAGATTCTGATACCCTACGGGCCAACGTAAGAGCCAAGAATGCCACCTTCTGGGATAACCTAGGCAAGGGAATCTCCTGAATATTCTTAAATGGAGGTTCCTCGAGAACTGTCACTCGGACCAGCGCCTGGTTGTATGCGACACTGCAAAACGTTTAACTGGTGGGCAAGTCTCTGTCCATGAGGTTATGTCATGGCTGACCTAGTGCGTAGCTGCGGTCTGCACACTCTCAATGGCTGGGCTGGGGGGACCACTGGATCTAGATTATTCAGCCCATCAGTTGATTGTAGATCTCCCAAGAGAAAAAACAAAAAAGATGCAAGGAAGGAGAAAAAATTGCTAGGACCAGAGATCCCAGCCAGGAGCCAAGGTCTTTAGTCCTGATTAGACAGATTAAAGCTTATTACCTAGAGCAGAGAGGGGGGTTATATACCAACTGAGGACGGCCCTTGGGCGTAGCCAAGTGTTTTTTGTTCTGCCTAGTCCTACTCCTGGAGGGGGCAATATGACCCAGTAGTTAAGATTTATGGAGCGCTGTGTCCGTTGATGAACAAAAGAGAAATAGAGAAATAGAGAAATAAAGGGAAAATCTTCAGTGATCTAAGGTGATTATGCTATGGGGATCAACCACCTTCTATTCACCTCTAGGTGCAATGCACGCTCACCTGAAAAAAGTTTAAACTCTCAATGTGAGCAAACGCTCCAAGTGAATCCTTTGTCTTCCATCGAGTCCTCCTCTAGTAGTAGTGATTTTGCTCCACAAATATGTTTAAACAAAGAAAATATTTCATTGTGCAGTATCCAGTATACTTAAAAAGACAAGAGCGGCTCCAGCTCAAACTGGGTCGGGGTGACACAGGATCTGACATCACAGGCTCCTCCCGACGCATGCGTCACTGGTCACGTGACTTCCTCAGGGTAGGAGCACAGTGACAGGTGCCGGAAATAAATGATCTCAAGCGGTTTAGCATAGTAACTATGGTAACATCATTCTGTGATCACATAACGAGCCTTACATGTACAATCATTACAAGGGACTCACTAGCAAAATATTATCACATCGCTAAAGGGACATTTACAGTAGGTTAATATCGGATATTCAAACCCCATATACAACAACAGTGATACAGATTAATACTAAATTAAACAAGTCCCTATGAATAGGATTAATATACAACATTCATATTTCAGTATTCAATTAATAAAGAATTAAAAAAATGCTAAAAACAATATAAAATACAACCTACAAAATCAATGTGTGAGTAAAAATTAGAAATAAAATAATTCAGGTAAAAGTCTATGTTGTGTGTTTTGTAATTATATACTGTATTTATTATGTTAGTTTAAACAGAACAGCGCATCACTTCACTACTAAACTTTAACATCAGTCTGTATATGCAGTAAAGCATGCTGGTTATACTCATTGTGGAACCTAAGGGGTTAATCATCTGCACTGTGTCAATCTGCTGATAGAACAGAGCCTTGGAGGTACTCTGCACATGCTTAGTTTGGTGTGTATTGAAAGTTTTTTTTTGGGGGGGGGGGGGGAGGGTACATGTGATCAGCACTGTCCAGACAGAAAGACAGGGGTCATGCAGCCTCATAGGACATTCAAAGGAGAATGAAAACTCCACCTACAAGCTTTACACAGTTCTCGGCCAGACAATAAATATATATATATATAAATAAATAAGTAGATAAAAGGTATTTAGCGGTTTCAATTTACTAAAATAATTGCATTTCTATGTTCTGTGTACTGTGGGAGACCAGATATAGTGAATGCAGGATCCTGGGTTTAGTAACACTTTAAAACTGTGTAAACCTACAGAATGATGCGAAGCCCTGGATATGTATCATTCTGTGTTATGTGGCAAGTTATACACAGGAACCTTTCAATGTTGTCCTGCCTCGGAGGGATATAGATTTGTGGCTCAACCGAAGCACATAATCCAAGGACTTTGGATCCTTGTTCAATTTTACAAGAATCTCCCTTTGCAAAGGCCTTGTATGGAACAGAGCAAATGGAACCGCCTTGAAGGTCGATACCATCAGACCACAGGTTGTTGTCCAACAGCAACTGAAGCAACTTATCCGGGGGAAGAAACACCTTGGCTAAGGCTGAATCCAGAGTCAAGCCCAGATAATCCAGTCTCAGAACCGTAGTCAGCGAGGATTTCTTGAAATTGATGATCCAACCGAACTCTTGCAGAGTTCTGACCATGATCGTCAGATCCCCCAACAAGATTGAATGAGAGTCCGCTCTCAACAGGAGATCATCCAGGTACCCCAATACCACAATCCCCCGCCGGCACAGCAGTGCTAATACTGGTGCTAGTACCTTGGTAAACACTCTAGGAGTGGAAGCGAGACCAAAAAGGGTAATGCTACAAATTGATAATGCTCCTCTGCTACCGCAAAGCGAAGAAACCGGTGTTGTCCAGCATAGATAGGGATGTGTAGATATGCGTTCTTGATATCTACGGAGGCTAAGAAATCTCCCTGATGCAGAGACGCTACTACTGTACGGATGGACTCCATCCGAAACCTCTGTACCAGCACAAAGTGGTTCAGGGCCTTGAGATCCAGGATGGAATGCACCTTGCCTTCTTTTCTGGGCACAGTGAATAAGTTTGAATAAAACCCCTGAAAACGTTCCTGAGCCGGAACAGGCACAACCACTCCTTTTCCGAGGAGGAGACCGGAATTCGATCTTGTATCCTAATCGGATCAGTTTGTGAACCCATTTGTCCTGAATCAAGGAGGTCCAGGGTTCCTGAAAGAATGAAAGACGTCCCCCCACCCCAGACTTGGGTGAGGGCGCCCCTTCATGCAGCCGAGGACTTGTCCGCAGGTCCAGATTGGCCAGACAGATTTTCCTGACCATGGCTTCTTGGAACCCCCAGAAGACCTAAACGGTTTATTTTTTTCTTGCGCCTGGGAGGCACGAAAAATACGTTTGTGAGCAGTAAAAGGAGGGCCCCCGCCTTGTACATTGTGCCTTGCCCTTAGGGGATTGGGGAAGATTAGTGCTCTTACCCCCCCTGTGATACCTTTGATCAACTCATCCAGGGACGATCCAAACAGCCTAAAGGCCTTTTTAGAAGCCTGGTCAGCCGACCAGCATTTCAGCCATACCATGCGCCTAATAGCAATCCCCACTGCTGACGTTCTGGCCACCAACAAAGCTGAGTCCAGGGACGTATTACATTTGAACACCAGGGCTTGGGTCAACTGGTCTATTAGTTCCAGTACCGCAGGGGAAAGCCGTGCCGTTTCCAAGTTACTTTTCAGTAACCCATTCAGTAGCAGTTTACGCTACTAAAACATTCACAAAGGTAGCCTTTACATGTGGTCGCAGGTCACATGTTAAATGGCGGGACAAGGATTCCACCCATCTATCCACGGGATCCGGAAAGGTTGGAGACTCTTCCACCGGTACCAGAGTCGCTTTATTAAACCTGGCCTCCGGAGAATCCAATTTCGGTGGTACAGTCCAGCTATTGGACACCGCCTCCACAAAAAGATAATGGCGTGCAAAATGCTTAGGCACCACCAACATAAGCTTAATGTTCATCCACTGTTCATTGTTCAACCACAATAGTATGAAACAATTCTGGACAAGGGAAAACCTTACCCGATTTACAGGATTTGCCGGAGCCAAAAGACACCTGCATATCTGACGCTGTAGGTTCATCAGCCAATTTTAGGGTTTCCCGCACAGAAACTACCAGGGCTTCCAGAAATGTGCATTCCTGCGCGGCGGCTGATGAAGACAGGTCCTCTTCACCTCTTCACCGTCAGAATGTGAAGACACCAACCCCTCAAGGTGGTCTGCGCCCACTGCGACCAGATCTGTCTCAGAATCCGAAGACCCTGCCGATGGAGGTGAGGGCGGAGGGCGTTTGCGGCTGGCAGCACCAGAAATGACAAAAAGCACTTTTGACATCAGGCTTTGCAAAAAAAATGCAATTTCTGGCTGCAACTGTGAATCGGAGGGTCCCACAATCGCTTCCAGGGCAGTGGTGGAGCCAGAGGGCTATCTGGGGTGGCAATTGCCACCCCAGACAAAGTCCTTGCCACCCCTGTTGCCACCCCGCTAAAATAGATAGGGCTGAACGATAGAACGTGGGCGATAGTCACATCGCCGAACATACGATACTCAGTGGTTGTAGAAGGTAACAGAAAAGAGCCCAACATGTTCCGTCTGCCTGCAGCTAGTTCTCCTGACTGAGCGGTGAGCAGCGGCGCCGTAGCTGCACAGCTAACCAATCACGTGTGCCTGCTCACCTGATTGGTTCGATGTGCCGCTACTCACGACGTGATTGGTTCGCTGTGCCGCGCTCACCGCTCGGTCAAGAGAACTAGCTGCGGGGCAGACTGAAC
Source organism: Pelophylax lessonae (assembly GCF_965119305.1). Classification (NCBI taxonomy): domain Eukaryota; kingdom Metazoa; phylum Chordata; class Amphibia; order Anura; family Ranidae; genus Pelophylax; species Pelophylax lessonae. Next base: position 232,041,393 of record NC_138770.1, on the reverse strand, counting down.
ATGTAGGATGGATGTCAGGCTGTGTTCTTCTACCTTAGGTAAGTCTCTCTGCATTGAAGGGGACACGGCATGCTGGTCACTACATTGATGGGGGGGGGGGGGGGTACGCTGGTCACTACCTTGATGGAGGGGCATGCTGGTCACTACTATGATGGGGGGCATGCTGGTCACTACATTGATGGGGGGGGGGTACGCTGGTCACTACATTGATGGGGCCATGCTGGTCACTACATTGATGGGGGGCATGCTGGTCACTACATTGATGGGGGGGTACGCTGATCACTACATTCATGGGGGGGTACGCTGATCACTACATTGATGGGGGGTACGCTGGTCAGTGGTCACTACATTGATGGGGGGCATGCTGGTCACTACAAAAGGTAGGTAAGAGACTACTACTGTAGTACTGTCTGACTGTACTAGTGACTGACTGAGTAGTGAGAAGTCTGTAAAGGAAAGGGGATCTATCTTATGGGGAACCTGCCCTTGCCCAATGCCTGGCCTGCTGACTGCAAGGGACCTGGTCCCCCATATAGATCCCTTCTTACAGCAGGCCAGGGTGAGTACCCCCATATAGATCCCCCCTTACAGCAGGCCAGGGTGAGGTGAGGCCCCATATAGATCCCCCCCTTACAGCAGGCCAGGGTGAGGTCCCCCATTAAGATCCCCCTTACAGCAGGCCAGGGTGAGGTGAGGTTCCGTCCCCCATATAGATCTCCCCCCTTACAGCAGGCCAGGGTGAGGTGAGGTCCCCCCATATAGATCCACCCCTTACAGTAGACCAGGGTGAGGTGAGGTCCTGTCCCCCATATAGATCTCCCCCCGTAACAGGGGGGGGTCCTGGAGACCGCATGGTGCGCCGTGGGTGCCATGCGGTCTCCAGGACCCCCCAATGGGGTCCCAGAACAATAGGCAGCTAAAATTCCCTAGCCAGGGACCCACCCAGGAAAATCCACCCCCCTCAAATAAGCACCATAACGGCTGCATTATTACCACCCCGCCCAAGGTAAAATCTGCTAGGGGTAGGGGAATGCCAAGGGTTACACCAGATTAGTCCTCCGGGTGCCAAGGAACCGAGGGAGCCCCTAAGGTCCGACGATTCCAGGGAGGGGCCCGGACTGCCAAGGGTGTTTGGGTGGACAATTTTACTTGTAGTTTATTTATAGTTTTTATAGTTGCAACTCAGGGCGTTCCAGGTCGATCGCCCCAGTGAGACTGTCCACTAGCAGGCTCGTCCCCATCCATCGGGGTACTTGTCATGGTGAGGCCTAGTTTTGGACTATAACCTGCTCACGCTCGCTGGCCAGGCTGGGAGACCTTAAGGATCTAGATTATCCAGTGCAAAACCGCAGCCAGCTGTTGCTTGTAGTTCCTCTGGATCTTGGTCCTTGGTCCTTGGGAACTAACTAGTTATAAAATAAAAAAAATCACAAAACTTTCCCTGTTACAGCTAAGATTGAAGTCCCATCAGGGAGCTAGGTCCTATTCCTAACACTAGGCAGAACAAACTGTTTGATGATAGAGTCTGAGGGGTTATGCCTGCAGGGTTAACCCCCATAGGGGTGGTTACGTTTTTTTTTTTTCCTGCCTAGTGCCTATTCCTAGAAGGAGGAGCATAACCCTATGAGTCATGAAGATAAGGAACTGCATCTGTCAAATGAACGACAGTGAAAATTTGTTTTTTTTTTTCTCAATTTTCAGATTTTTTTTCATTTAGATCGCAAAAAATAATAAACCCAGTGGTGATCATATGCCCCCAAAAGGAAGCTCTATTTGTGTGAAAAAATTATATAAAATTTCTTTTGGATACAGCTTTGCATGACCACGCAATTGCCCATTAAAATAGCGAAGTGTCAAATAAGAAAAAATGGCCTGGTCGTGAAGGGGGTAAAATTTTCTGGAGCTGAAGTGGGTAATCAATAAAATGTGACTCTATAGGTAAGATCCAAAACATACATTTAGTAAAATTATATTGCAACACACACAAAGATGATATAACATTAAGTTACTTACCCTGGAGAAAGTATATGAATTACTACTAACTCAGCCCAGCAAGCATACTTGTTAGGAACTTGCAATCCAAATACACTGGTTGAGCCTCCAGGGTGATAATGATTATTCAGAACTTTTAAAGCAAAAAGTACCCCTAGATATAAAACATAAAAAAGGGATAATTACTTCCAGCACACAGGTACATGCGGAAATCAGAAAAATTACAGCTGCTAAAGGAGGAAACAATTGTCACCAGTGTGTGTCACAGTCTCTTATTCGTTTGTTCATGCTTGCATTACTGAATGTCTATCAATGACAAGCAGTGAAAGAATGTGTTGTACATGCAGACTACCTAATAGTAACTCCATGTAATTTGTATCACTATTCTCTAGATAAAAGTTGTAACATTGTTGGTCATGAAATTTAAGGTTAAAATTTGAACATTTCCCCCATTTCCTTTTAGTTATTCTGTCACAGAGGGTACAAAGAAAAACAAAACACAAAGGGGTGACGTTACTGCTTTGACAAATTCACTTATATGTATTAATGGAAGCTTGAGCTATTGAGCACCTGAAAAAAAAACAAAAAAAAAACAAGCTACCATCTACTGTGATAAGGACAACCCCAAAATCATTTGAAAAAGAGCTCTGTCTTCTGTTGCATATAAATATACAAAATCATATGCTATGCTCAAGGAAGATTTTTTTTTTTTAAACAGTCGTTAGTTTTAATTATATAGATAGAAAACATACCAGAGAATCCAACAGCACACTGCATCTTATAGGATGGGTCATCCAGACTTTCAGCCAGGAGTAACTGAACCAGAACATAAACCACACCAATCAGTTGTGAGAAGGCTGCAATTATTACAGCAAATGACACACTCCCCAGCCTCTGCTCCAGCTTTGTTCCCTTCCATAAGAGTGATACCATATTAAAATACAGATGCCAGTCATCAGCATGGTGGAAAGGTGAGAAAAGCAAACGTTGCCAGTCTCTGTGATAGTAGCCTTCATGTACGCTGATACAAACATAAAGCAGGGGTTTCATGGGGTTTAAAAAAAGATAAACATTAAGTCCCAGCAGGGCTAAAGTCACAGGAGAGATGTTATTAAACCCAAACTGATATAATTGGGCAAGCAACAACAGAAGCCCCGCATTTGCTCCTCGTTGTCTCCTCTGCATTGTGGTACTGCCCTTGATTTACAGATACAGTACTGAAAGTGATGAAGTCATGTGATGTTACATCTAGAAGACAAAATGCAATACATTAGTATGAACAATCTTACAAATACGTATATTTAAAGCTGAACTCTGGGATGAAAAGCATTTAGAGCCGGTTCACACTGCCGCGACCATAAGTCTCCCCATGTCGGAGCGACTTTTTACAGCGATTTTACCGCGACTTGTGAATTATTTTGTGAGACTTATATGACAGACGACTTTGTGTTTGGCCAATCAGAATATGATGTGTTGTGACCCAATTCCCCTTTTCTGTTTTTTTTTTACTAATTTCCTCATTGCCCACCAGGGCCACGTATCAGTGTCCACCAGTGCCACTGCCCACCAGTGCCACGTATGTGTACACCAGTGCCACTGCCCACCAGTGCCACGTATCACTGTCCACCAGTGCCACGTATAAGTGCCACGTATCAGTGCAACGAATCAGTGTCCACCAGTGCCACGTATCAGTGTCCACCAGCGCCACGTATCAGTGCCATGTATCAGTGTCCACCAGTGCCACATATCAGTGCCACGAATCAGTGTCCACCAGTGCCACGTATCAGTGCCACGTATCAGTGTCCACCAGTGCCACGTATCAGTGCCACGTATCAGTGTCTACCAGTGCCACGTATCAGTGCCACGTATCAGTGTCCACCAGTGCCACGTATCAGTGTCCACCAGTGCCACATATCAGTGCCACAAATCAGTGTCCACCAGTGCCACGTATCAGTGCCACGTATCAGTGCCCACCAGTGCCACGTATCAGTGCCACGTATCAGTGCCCACCAGTGCCACGTATCAGTGTCCACCAGTGCCACGTATCAGTGCCACGTATCAGTGCCCACCAGTGCCACGTATCAGTGCCACGAATCAGTGCCCACCAGTGCCACTTATCTGTGTCCACCAGTGCCACTCACACAGACCAAGCAGAGATAATGGAATATATATACCATCACATATTATATATATACCATATAGGCATGGCTGCAATGTGGGGAATGCCTGGCTAATCTCTTCCTTCTTCCTAGAAAGTCTGATAACAAGTCGCTTCAATTAAGGAGGCGACTCCCATTGAAGTATATGGGACAAGTCGGATCACAGGTCTCCTCAAAGTAGTACAGGACCCTTTTCTGAAGTCGGAGCGATTTCAGTAGTGCCAATTAAGACGGCACTGATTGATTAACATTGCTTTTGTTATGTCAAGCGACCTGGGGCTACACAAGTCGCGCTAGTGTGAATGGGCTCTTAAACTTTGCAGTGGGCCCCTCTCCCAGAAGATGATTATTAAGGTGATACACTTACCTTATTCCTCTCTCCTGCAGGCCTCTCTGTGCAACCAGTCTCCTGAACCTTCTTCCCCTCAGTGCCTGACTAGTCAGTGATTCAATGTCATCCCGTACAATGCAGGACCAGTAGTCCTGCACTGTATACACTGTACAGAGGATGATGAGGGCCGCCCACTGGGGCATCGGACAGCTGAGGAGAGTGATGGCTTCCAGGGAAGTGAAGAATTTGGTAAGTATATCAGCTTAATCATCATCCCCTAGGCAAAAAGAGCAGTTAGCCCTTGAAGTTGGGAAAGGGGGGCGGGGGAATCCCTTTGCAAGGGAAAATGTTTTTCATGCCTGGAGTTCAGCTTTAAGGAATAAACAAAAATGTAATTCTACTCTTACCAGTGATCCCCTTTTTCTCGATTCCTCCACAACTGCCTAAAACTGGAATTAACAGTCCTTGTCTACCTGTTGGGGGGAAGAAAATAGACTTTAATGGTCTTGCCCTATCCCCATAGTCTTATCTAAAGAATAGGACAGGCTTCACACATGTACACCGGTGTGCTGCATTAACGTGTTATGTTGCTTGTTTACCTGCATTGCCTTAGGCAGACCCTTTATTTAATTTCACCAGAGCACATGAAAAAACCTACCTGCACCTTTCTTCCAGACGCAATGTGCCAGAACTCATGGTAAGGCAGGTTTGTTGTGAAAGTGCACTATTGAAAATGAATGGCACCCCAAAGCATGTTACTGCAGTGTATCGATTTAAAAAGGAGCACCCGATGTCTTTAATCAGATTCAGGTGCAGACTTCAGTATCTCTAGTAATGGAAAAAGGAAGTTTACCTGTTTCCTACTGCGCATGCTGCGCCTTGTGAATGGTCCCGTAGTTTTCTGGGACCTATGATGTGTCTCAGAAGACTGCGAGGGAAGGAGGAGGGGCCAAATCGGGCTCAGTTTGCTGTGGTGGTCTGAGCTGGAAGTGGGAGCTGGTACCTGTCAAAACCAGGTACCAGCCCCCCCCCCCCCAAAGAAAAATGCCAAATGTGGTTTTTATTGAGAATTTTTGGTAGAATTTTTGGTAGAAAAAGTAAATCTCAACAGATACATAGACTACAAAGAAGGTACATTAGTTGTGCATCACAATACAAAAAAAAACAAAAAAAAAAAAAACAAACACACAACAACATCATATAGTCAATATGAATTATGCTATGCACAGAACTCATTAAGGTTTGGCCTGGTACACAACAAAAATATACCCTTACCTGCCCAATCATATTTAATCCCTCAACAGCTTATCGCAGGGGGAAGAGATTTGGATAAAGCTGTGGTGTAATGACAAATATTCAGCCCCTCTACTAGGGCCCTACAAATGGGGACGAACAGCGTCCCTGTCATCCTCATCCCACAACATAACCCCAGTGTACAGAAATGGGCACATAGTGTACTTTATAATACTTCACATGGCCAAATGGCCTTAGAAAGCATGGAAGAAGGGAAGGAAATTAGAAAGGAAAAAAAAAGAAAAGGGGGAAAAGTAGGTAAACAAAACAGACAGGTGTGTACTCTAGCCTGTCGAGACATCTGTAATGTAAAGGGGAGGACTGGGCCAGGGGGCAATTGCCCCCTGAGCCGCTCTGATGCCCTGAAAAAAGGCTGCACCGCTTCTGCCACAGACATGCCTAAAGGATCCCTGGTGAAGAGAAGTAAAAAGTCCCTGCCGCTGACCTACTGAGTGTGGGTTGAAGACAAGGACAAAGCGCAGGCCTCCCCCCAGCATGGATGGTGTAAACTATGTCTGAGCAGAGGCCGGTTCAATGCCCCACTGGAGACTCTTCTGCCCCAGCTAGCCCCAACCAAGCTGTCCCAGCTCCCCCCAACCTCCCCCTGCTGGCCATGTTGGAAACCCAGATTCAGCCAGTAAGTAGAGAGCATCTGGAGCAGGGCTTCAGCTTGGACTAGGGGTCAGGAGGAGGATTGGGAGAGTGACCGAGTCGCTGCACCATGGGCCTCTGGTTTGTACTTGCCCCCTGGGCTGAAAGTTGCCAGTCTGCCCCTGGTAATGTAAATGTCCTATTCGGCATCCGAGAGATATTTAATCCATGGGTCCCAGATTTTATCAAAAAAGGCAATTTTATCATTTAAGACCACCAAAAGGCATTCATTTACCATGATCCAGGACAGTTTAAACCTAACTAGACTGAACTGGATTAGAGCTCCGCTTTTAAAAAATATCTGGTGACCCTGCTATTTGGGTCCTTTTTCAGGTACTTTAGGTTACTGGGTGACAACAATCTGTCTCCCAGTTGTGCTCCTGCGTTGTCACCCTGTCATAGGGGATTCCAAACAAGACTGCAAGTGGCTACGTCAACATACATTATGCAGGCTGGACCACTGATGTCACAGTCAGGAATCCTAGCTTGAGAAACGCCATGCAGCCATCTCAGGGTGTTTGCATGTAGACAGGAAGAGTCTGCAGGAGACAGCTGCACTGCAATGTAAAAAAGGTAAACACAAGTGTTTTATTTTAAAAAGTCAGTTGTTCATGATACCAATGCTTTAGCAAACTAAAGGGTCACGTCAATGTTTTTGTCAAACGATGGAAAACAAAGCTAACCTGCTTTGCCTGTAGTTCAAAAGTAGCTCAGCAGAACACATGCCCAACAGTTTAACACAGCTTCTGAACTGTCATGTGTACTGCTCCAATAAAGTCAATGGGAATTGCTGACATGTGTTCAACATGCAGCGCAAACATAGGACAAAAAGTCCTTGACATGAGTCCTAAATGTCATTTAGACAATAGATGCAACAAAACAAAAAAGAAAAAAACTTTTTTTTTTTTTTTTTGTTTGGCTAGTGTTATTTTTAAGTGTTTCTGTAGATAATAGTGGGAATTTTAATATATTTGTCCAATTTATGACAACACTAAAATTATGTCCATTATAAAAAAAATGTAAATTATAAAGCATGGCAAAGTCATTTAAAAAAACATAAGGGCATTTGTTTCCAAGTTTGCTCTTTTTGAAAACCTTCAAATATAAATGGTTAACAAGGAAACAAAAAATCAGCAGAAAATGAATAGTTAAAGTAGAACAATAGGGAGGGGGGTTATAACCCCTGTCAGATTTTTGTTCACGACCTGTGTCCAATTGCAGAGATTTCCCTCCACTTCCTGTCCCATAGCCAAACAGGAAAGGAGAGGAAATCCCTGAAAATTAAGGAAATACCTCATTGGAAGATTTCTCCTCTATTACTTTTTTGGGGACAAACCAAAATTTGGGATTTTCTTTTACTTTTACTTTCAATGAGAACGGTAAACAGGATAACCAGAGAGGGTGAATCTCCTTAATGGGGGCACAGACCGCAATACAAACTGACAAGCCTCCTAATCCCTCTCCCCTCTAGCCAAAAAAAAAAAAAGTTTTGCCTTTAATTATACACTTTAAGGGAAGAAAGAGGAAAGGGAGTTTTTAATGGTTGATCAGGGTTAACAAAGAGCTATAAAGGAGGTAAATGGGTACATTGATTGTTTATTTAACCACTTAAGCCCCGGAGGATTTGGCTGCTAAAGGACCAGGGTTTTTTTTGCGATTTTTTACTGCGTGACTTTAACGGACAATTGCGCGGTCGTGCGACGCTGTACCTAAACGAATTTGACGTCCTTTTTTTCCCACAAACAGAGCTTTCTTTTGGTGGTATTTGATCACCTGTGCGATTTTTTGATCACGCGCTATAAACAAAAAAAGAGCGTAAATTTTGCAAAAATAACAATATTTTTCACATTTTTTTATATGAAATTCCCCAAAAAAAAAAGTAAAAATCAAAATTTTTTAACATTTTTCGGCCAATTTGTTTTATGCTACCTATGTTTGGTAAAAAAAAAATCGCAAAAAGCGTATTTTGATTGGTTTGCGCAAAAGTTATCGCGTTTACTAACAAAGAGAAAGATTTTTGTCATTTTTGGTGTTTTTTTTTTTAACGCGTAATGGCGGCGATCTGCGATTTTTTTTTCGGTACTGCGACATTGCGGCGGACAGATCGGACCCTTGACTGACATTTTTGACACTTTTGGGGTTACCAGTGACATTACTGCAGTAATCAGTGCTATACATATGCACTGTTACTGCAAAAATGACACTGGCAGGGAAGGGGTTAACTTTATTGGGAAGGGAGGGGTTAAGTGTGTCCTAGGGGCGTGCTTTCTACTGTGTAGGGACATTGCTATTGGTGTAAAAGCAAAGATCAACCGTTCTACATAGTAGAACGGACAGATCTTCACTTTTACACAGGGAGAACTGACAGGCAGCTTGTTTACACAAGCTGCTCTGTCTTTCTCCCTTCACAGGAGCGATCGTAGTGTGGCCGGCGGACATCGAGTCCGCCGGTCACACGCACTGACTTGCCTGTGAACGAGCCGCGGCGGGCGCGCGCCTCGGCGGGCGCGCGCCCGCTCGCTATAGGCTCGCAAGTCAGTGACAGGCGAGTGACGTACCGATACGTCACTCTGCCTGGCCGGGGCTGACCGCCGCAGTATATAGTCGTGCGGCGGTCGGCAACCGGTTAATTTTTAGCTTGCCAACGTTCATCACATGCAGATTAAAGTGATTGTACTAAAGTGATTGTAAAGTTGTTATAAAAGCATCTTACACTTACCTCCTCTGTGCAGTTGGTTTTGCAGAGGGCAGCCTGGATCCTCCTCTTCTCGGTCCCCCTTTGCTGCTCCTGGCCCCTTTCTCCTGTCAAGTGCCCCCACAGCAACTAGCTTGCTATGGGGGCACCCGAGCCGAGCAACACAGAGCTGTCCTTCGGCCCTGCCCCTCTCTCTCCTGATTGGCTAACTGACTTTGATTGACAGCTACAGAAGCCAAAGTCACCGTGACTGTGTCTCAGCCAATCAGGAGAGAGAGTCCCACAATGCCCAAGGGACTCGTGGACATGGCTGGACAGAGATGGGGCAGAGGTAAATATTAGGGGGTGCTGGGGAGGCTGCTACACCCAGAAGCTTTTTTATCTTAATGCATTGAATGCATTCAAATAAAAAACCTTCTGACTTTGCAACTCCTTTCAGTGCCGGTTCACATTTGTGCGATCACAGAGATTGCATGTAATTCGGAGCGCGCTGCTCCTAAAATTACATGCGATTTCTGTGTGGTGTAAATTCAGCCATACAGTTTGTATGGCTGAATTCGCACCGCAATCGCACCCAATCACGCACAGGACCCTTTTTTTTGTCCGCAGCAGAATCGGATCGCATGGTGGTTCACACTAGTGCGATCCGATTCTGTGCGAACTTTCAGATCGCACTGCGATATGCGATCTGATCTGGGGGTGTCGTTAACTTTTAATTGACACCCCCAGCGTATCGCATATGGCAGTGTGAGCTGCCAGGGGTGTGGATGTGATGCGGGAACACGCTGTATATTCGCAGCGTTCCCACATCGCACAAATGTGAATCAGGACTAAAGGCCATCCTTTTGATTGGCTATTCTTAAACTAGGAGTAGTTACAATGTAGCAAAAATAACATTGCCACATTGTAACTTTCGTTGGCACTGCAGTCACTGCAAGTGTCAATTTACACAGAAGCAAAAACAAATCCTAAAAAAAGGGGCGCAAGAGCTGTAGAGAAAGTGCAGGAGCAGTTTGTACTACACACACCCAAAGTATTTAGATGAAGTTTTTTTTTGGTCGTGTGATCCAACCAAAGTCCAAAATTGGTTATATTATATTTTGACCATAATGAACAATATTTAAATATGGAAAGGGTACGTGGTTAATGCCTGTTCTAATAATATTCGGTACATTCATATGTCCCAGGCCTTTATTTACATTTGAACTGTTTTTTAAATCAGTCAGTTTTTGGCCCCATGCACACGGGGCGTTTTTAACGCCGCTGTAAGCAGCGTCAGGCGTTTTCTTTTTGCAGCCTTTTTGCGCCCCTCCATGTTATTCTATGGCCTTATGCACACTCAAGACGTTTTTGAGCTGTAAGTGGCCTAGGCGTTTTTAAGCTGCAACAAGAACCCACGACCTGTGCGTTCTGAGGACCAGCGTTAGAGCGTTAAAAACGCCTGACGCTGCTAAAAGCTGAATAACGTTGCTATAACGTTGCTTAACGTGCGTTAAGCCACGTTATACGTTTTTTTTTTCTTCCATTCAAAATCAATGGTTCCCTATGGGAGCCTATTGATTTGAATGGAGGTCGCACTGCAACACCGCAAGTCGGATCCGACTCGCGCTGTGGGAATCTTGAGGGGGAACTCCACGCCAAAAATGGGAAAAAAACGGCGTGGGGGTCCCCCCCAAGGTTCCAAACCAGGCCCTTCGGGTCTGGTATGGAATTTGAGGGTAGCCCCATGCCGAAAAAACGGCGTGGGGTCCCCCCCAAAATCCATACCAGACCCTTATCCGAGCATGCAGCCCGGCAGGCCAGGAAAGGGGAGGGGACGAGCGAGCGGCCCCACCCCCCCTGGACCACACCAGGCCACATGCCCTCAACATGGGGGGGTGTTGGTGCTTTGGGGCAGGGGGAACTCTGCACCCCCCACCTCAAAGCACCTTGCCCCCATGTTGATGAGGACAAGGGCCTCATCCCCACAACCCTGGCCGGTGGTTGTGGGGGTCTGCGGGCAGGGGGCTCATCCGAATCTGGAAGCCCCCTTTAACAAGGGGCCCCCCAGATCCCGGACCCCCTCCCTATGTGAATGGGTATGGGGTACACTGTACCCCTACTCATTCACCACATAAAAGGCAGTGTATGGAAATAACGACAGGAGACGTTTTGGAAAGTTTATTAAAAATCTTCATCCGACTCTTCTTGTCTTCTCCTCTCCGGGGTCTTCTCCTCTTTTGCTGTCCCCTCTTCTTGTGTTCTTCTCTCCGGGGTCTTCTGCTCTTTTGCTGTCCCCTCTTCTGCTGTCCTCTCTTCTTTTCTTCTCCTCTCCGGTCTTCTGCTCTTTTGCTGTCGGCTGTCGGCTCTTCTTCCTCCGGTCCTCCTCCGACGACGTCTCCGGTGATTATGCCCATCTCCGGTCTCTGCAGCTTATTATATAGCCATTAGGGGCGTGGCCCCGATGAAGTCATCGGGAGGCCCCTCCCCCTCATGTCACAGATGACATCATCTGTGACATGAGGGGGCGGGGCCTCCCGATGACGTCATCGGGGCTACGCCCCTAATGGCTATATAATAAGCTGCAGAGACCGGAGATAGGCATAATCACCGGAGACGTCGTCGTCGGAGGACCGGAGGAAGAAGAGCCGACAGCAAAAGAGCAGAAGACCGGAGAGAAGAAAAGAAGAGAGGACGGCAGAAGAGGGGACAGCAAAAGAGCAGAAGACCCCGGAGAGAAGAACACAAGAAGAGGGGACAGCAAAAGAGCAGAAGACCCCGGAGAGAAGAACACAAGAAGAGGGGACAGCAAAAGAGCAGAAGACCCCGGAGAGGAGAAGACAAGAAGGGCGGACAGCAAAAGAGCAGAAGACCCTGGAGAGGAGAAGACAAGAAGAGTCGGATGAAGATTTTTAATAAACTTTCCAAAACGTCTCCTGTCGTTATTTCCATACACTGCCTTTTATGTGGTGAATGAGTAGGGATACAGTGTACCCCATACCCATTCACATAGGGAGGGGGTCCGGGATCTGGGAGGCCCCTTGTTAAAGGGGGCTTCCAGATTCCGATGAGCCCCCTGCCCGCAGACCCCCACAACCACTGGCCAGGGTTGTGGGGATGAGGCCCTTGTCCTCATCAACATGGGGGCAAGGTGCTTTGAGGTGGGGGGTGCAGAGCTCCCCCTGCCCCAAAGCACCAACACCCCCCCCCATGTTGAGGGCATGTGGCCTGGTGTGGTCCAGGGGGGGTGGGGCCGCTCGCTCGTCCCCTCCCCTTTCCTGGCCTACCGGGCTGCATGCTCGGACAAGGGTCTGGTATGGATTTTGGGGGGGACCCCACGCCGTTTTTTCGGCATGGGGCTACCCTCAAATTCCATACCAGACCCGAAGGGCCTGGTTTGGAACCTTGGGGGGGGGGGGGACCCCCACGCCGTTTTTTTCCCATTTTGGCGTGGAGTTCCCCTTCAAGATTCTCACAGCGCAAGTCACCCCGCAAGTCGGATCCGACTTGCGGTGTTGCGGTGCGACCTCCATTCAAATCAATAGGCTTCAATAGGGAACCATTGATTTTGAATGGAAGAAAAAAAAACGCTGCTAAAAGCAACGTGGCAAAACGTGCAATAACGCCAATGGAAAAAGCTACTGAAAGCACGTTTTTACAGCTGCTTTTTCCGGTGTCAGAACTAACTTTGACGTACGTAACGCCCCGTGTGCATGGGGCCTTAAAGTGAGTCTTTTGGGTTTAATATACAAAACAACAATAAAGAAAAAACAAACAAACAATAGTATCTCACCAATGCACGTAAGATGATAATTAGCAAGTATAGTTCAGTTCACTTCCAAATGCCAGTTTACACACACAAAAAAAAAATAGAGCAGTAAAAAAGAATAAAGAACTATACAAGCACATCAATATTAATATTAACACAAATATAATATTATAAAATTAGTTAAAAGAGCAATAGATAAACAGCAAGCCAGAGTGACTAGAATTTATAGATTTTTTGTACACCTATGGTGGTTTGCTAATTTTTCTCTTTTAAGAATTTTTGGACCATATTTTGCCTTTGAAGAAATGTTGGTGGAATAGAAGACATCCATTTCAGAACTATTCGTTTTTGAGCTAGAAAAAGTAAACATATGACCATTAATTTAAGCATCGGGGATAACATATCCTAAGAGGGGGCAAAAAATTCATTTTTTAAGTTAGCTAGATCTCAGATATAGTTGAAGAGTTTTTGGAATTGGATATGGTTTCTTCATACATGATTTACTGCATGTGGCTCTAGGGAGACACGTGGGAGTGCTAAAGATTTAAAATTTGATCTCAATTGTTGATGGGTTAGTCAGAGTTCCCCTCTGCTATGGAAACATGCCCGCTAGTCTGGGTCCAGCTGAATAAATGTGCCGCAATGAAAAGTTACAGCTCGTTTCATAACCTGAATCAATATAATGTCCTGCAAACTCACAATCAAACAAAATCATGTTTTACTCAACCTCTATCCACACAGGAGCCATCACAAAGCGGCATACAGCAGTATTTATTGTGCTCTAGACACATCTGAATAACAGCCAGCAACATACTTCAAAGATCAATTGAACACTTTATTAGGTACTTGCCATCAGAAACGGAGTACCAGTCTGATGGATTCAGGATTTTACACAGAATAATGGCAAGTCATGTCCTCATTTGGGAGACCCAGAACTCCAAAAAGTTCCATGTAACTGTGCTGCACCTAGCAACTCGTCTAAAAAATTCCTGATTGGATACCAGAATTTCTAGTATCGTTAAAGCAGATCTTCACTGCATTTAAGCACCACAAACCAAAATCACAAATTCATTTTTAATATTCAAAGCAAATTCCCCCATCTATCCATGTCTCCATGTTTATTATTGCTAGGAAATCACTTTCAAAAAGCACCCTCTTAGCATTTCTGGTCATGGCCATCCTGAGTTAAGGCAAATGATTCATGTAGCATTTACTTCCTGAAATCCATCTGCCCTTAGCTCCAGTCACTGAGATGTAGGACTTCATTTGCCTAGGCAAGAAATCAGGAAGCAACTGAAAAAAAAGTTTAAAAACAAGTAAATATTATATACTTTCCTATTTTTTAATGCTAGCAGTATAAGGATAAAAAAAATAATCAATGTTCATTGGGAGAGTGAGGTTTCACTTTAAAGAGCAAACACTTGTCAACAGACCTGGAACTACTCGTTAAAGACCCACTTCAGTACTCCTAGAAAACTATAACACTACAGACTCTCCAGAATGTGTTTTGGGGATAATTAGGTATTATGCCTCGTGCACACGCAACGATTGTTGGCCGTGAATTTTCGGCCAACGTCCGATCAGCCGATTTTCGGCTTGTTAGTATGATGCTTCCGACAACCGACTGCGACTTTTCGGCCTAACAAAATCTGGTGTGCAGGCTATAAAATTTTTGTTGGCCGTCAACAGAATGGCCGATTTTCCATCAGCCAGTACAGATTTCGGCAGACAAAAATCAGATGAGCAAGACTGGGCATGCTCAGAGAAGAAAAAACACGCGGAAAGTAAACCATCACATGACATCACTTCTGAAGTTGGTTGTTGTTGGCCGAGAAAATTTGTCTGCAGTCTAGAGCACATTTCAACCAACACAACAACACTGGACAAAAGACGGCCGATCGGTCGGCCGATAATCGTTGCGTGTGTACGAGGCTTTACTTGCAATCTTTCACAGGTAGGAGGGGTATGAATAATAAGTTTCAAGGGCTGATGTTGAACAGGGATGGGAAATTTAAATATTGTTAATTCTTTAAATAATTCTCTGGAGAACACTTTAAGTGCCGGTTCACACTGTTCCGACCAAGTCGCCTGACAAGTAGCGGACCGTGCTGTGCAATTGGAACCGTTCTAATAGGAGCGACTCAAGTCGCTCTGACTTAGAAAAAGGTTCCTGCACTACTTCGGGGCGACATCGGAGCGACTTGCATTGACTTCCATTATGTAAAGTCGTTGCAAGCCGCGCCGAAGTCGCGGTGCACGGGCGATGGCATAACTCGCCCGAAGTCGTGTTGCCCTAGTGTGAACCGACACTAAAGGAAAACTGTACTTGGCTCTTTTAACCACTTGCCGATTGCCGCACGACTATATATGGCGGCAGTCAGCCCCTCACAGGCGAAGTGACGTAGGGGTACGTCACTAGCCTGTGAGGCTCTAGTGAGCGGGGGCGCTCCCGCTCGCTCACAGACTCCCCCCCCGCGCGCATGTGAGCGGCGGACCCGATGTCCGCCGCTCACTCGCGATCGTCTGTTACAGAGGGAGAAAGGCAGGCGGCTAATGTAAACAAAGCCGCCTGTCATTCTCCCTTGTGTAACAGCAGAGATCATATGGTCCTGCTATGTAGGATCGTATATCTCTGCTGTTACATGAAAAGCCACATCCCACAACAGTAAGAAGCACGCCCCAAGGGACACATAGCCACTGCATCTCTAATAAAGTTAACCCCTTCCCTGCCAGTGTCATTTTTACAGTAACAGTGCATATGTATAGCACTGATTACTGTAGTAATGTCACTGGTACCCCCAAAAGTGTAAAAAATGTCAGTCAAGGGTCCGATCTGTCCGCCACAATGTCGCAGTCCCGCAAAAAAAAAAAAATTGCACGCACAACCGCAATCGTCGCACGACCGCGCAATTGTCCGTTAAAGTCACGCAGTGCCGAATCGCAAAATAGGCCCTGGTCAGGAAGGGGGTAAAATCTTCCGGAGCTTAAGTGGTTAATACATGCAAAGGCCTCAGTCACCACTGCAAATATAACCGTTTACCTTTTCTTTCCCTCTGCACTAAAAGCTGGCTTGGTATGCTGTATGTATAAAAAGAGATAATGTACTTTAAATGGGGCGCTGGTTGTTATTAATTGTTCACAGCAGGCTTACAGTGCACATTTATGTGCATACTTTGGCATATGTCTCATGGCTGTGCACATGCCTGTGAATGCATGCGCAAATTGTACAAACTCCAGCAGATGTGCTTGCATGAACGATTGCATATGCACTTTAGTAGAAGATTGTCACATACAGTACTGTGCAAAAGTTTTAGACAGATGTAAAGAAATGCTTATATTTTAATGTAGTACATTCCATAAGGAGCTGCAAGTAGAATGGCACCCCCCACCCCACCCTGCACAGTCAAGCACACCAAGATTTCACAGTCACTTCAGAGTCAGAAATCAGTCTAGCACTTCAAAAGTTTGTAGCAACGGGCTAGTACAGGCAGGGACTCGCAGTCCCTATACTTGTGGAATGTAAAGGGACACCAACAACACATTTACTGCACTTTCTTCCGTGGTCACTGGTCCCAGTACCACCTCTTCAGGCCCTGTCAGCCCTCCTGGCTGCAGCAGCATTTTTCACTAGCCCTCCTGACTACTTCTCCACAGTCCCCCAGACTGACGCTCACCAGTCCCCCAGACGGACGCTCACCAGTCCCCCAGACGGAAAAAATGTATTCAGGTCCAGTGGTTAGAGTGGATATTGCCAACATCCCTGAATTCAGAAAAAAAATTCCCCTGGGGTATGGGACTTTATAGGCAATAACCAATCCTTGAGTAATGAAATCAATATATAAAATTTTATTCATGTTATACAAAATATATATAGAAAAATATACAGAAAAGAAAGCAACACAAAAAAAAAAAAAAAAAAAAACTTTAAAAAGCATGTGGCCATTAGTTACATCACTTAGACTTGAGGTGACAGAGTTCCAAAGGTGACCAGATGCATTTCGGACAGTCGCCTTTATCAACGGTCAAGTGGAAATATATCTCAGACTAAGGGTATGAAAAATGAGAGTAAATAACAAACATAGAATGTCAACAGAATGTGCACATGATTACAACATGTATGACAGAGTGTACAGAGTATTTGCTGTATCATAGTCTTCATCCATATATTGTTTGTTTTTTAAAAGTAAAAAGTGCATACGTACCACAGGGGGTAGTCCATTGGATGTGTATAGCCACAAATTTAAAACCAAGCAGAAATAGATCTGCGTCCAGAGGGACTGCTGTAGCCCTGACAGGGTCCAATATATCTCAGTCAGAGAAAAGGATAAATATAAATGCTACAGCTGAACAATGCTACAGCCGTCCTAATGGACGCACACCAGTCCTCCTGACGGACGCACACCAGTCCTCCTGATGGACGCACACCAGTCCTCCAAACTGACACTCAGGAGATCTACCGGACGTGCGGACCTGCTCCCGCTGTCCTTTCCTTACTTACGTGCCTCCAGGATAGGAGTCCTCTTTGTGTTGTAGAGGGTCCCTCCAGGACCTGTGCCCCAAGCCCAAAAATCCCCCCCCCCAGACTAGGGAGCGCCCTCAAGGGTTACCGACAGCCTCCTCAGCACTCCATCTTCCACCTGACTGCCCCTGCTGGCATGATTCATGCACATTTATGGAGGTAAACAAGCCCCCTTCCAGCCCCTTTGCTGAGGATTGGTCAAATATTATAATAAATATGCCGAGCAGCTTGTCCTAGACTCCACCCTCTACTTCTGGAAGCTTCTCCAAGGTTCAAGAAAGCATGGGGAGTTACCAGAGGCGCTGCTTGCTGAGTTATCAATCCTCCTTGTCCAGCTAATTAACAGCCTCATCTCTGTTTCAGTGTGCTGTGTAAAAGGGATGGTGTCCCTTACATACAGCCCTCAGAGCTCTCCTTACTGAGCTCTGCAGAGTAGCTTCAGGTCTCCATCCCCCTTTTTTTAACTCTCAGACAAGCTTAATAAATTCTGGACTTTGAAACAGATGTAGAGAAGAGAAGACTGCAGATAAACAGGTATAACTTACGTAGGAGGAGTTGTTAAAAAACTTTAATGTGCATTACCTGAAGCCAGTCACTTCACTGGCTGTTTGAGGGTTTACAACCACTTTAAGCGAAAATTACCACTTAAAATGAGGGATTTCTGAACCTGCATTTATAAATCTGAACTGTAAAATACTTGTAATATTTGGGTTTTGTCTCAAAATTTTCCCTATTGGTCTTTAATTATCTTAAGTAGTCTCACTAAGCAACAGGGCTAGAGCCATGTTCAAATTTTATATTGATCAATAAAAAAAAAAAAAAAAAAATCAGTTCAAAATTTAGATCAAATCTGTCAGGTTTCTATGGTAATGAGTCCTTGTAGAAAAGAAGCTTGGGATTCCCCAGAGCGGGAATCTAAGCCCCAGCCTGCTGTTTCACCAGGGCCCTAATGGCGGAGATGGCCTTGCAGCAAACGAACCAGGCCGCAGTCCCAGGTACGCCTGGCTAACAATGCGGACACCATGTGTGTGTGCGCAGAGTACAGATGGCAGGAGACAGAAGAGGTTCCAGAAAACGAGCCAAAGTCAGGGCAGGCATCAGGTAAGCAAAAAAGCAGACGAAGTCAGGGTCAATCCTTGGGTCAGGCATAGAATACAAGTAATACAAAGCAAACCAGGAGCACAGAGAAACTAGGAAGCTGCTCAGACAACCCAGGCTGCACTGACTATGCTTATATATAGGAAAGCATATGACAAAATCTAGCAGTTAGGGCTTGTTCTCATCAGGAGTGTGCACTCTTGCATAGCTCCTGGTGAGTGATATGAAGGCAGCGCATCACACAAAGTGACATATAATTCAGTTCTACTGGCGCTCTGGTCTCCTTTTCCTCTCAGTGCGCCCCATAGGAAGCTGATTCCTATGGGGGTGCACTTGCGAGCTTGCTTCCAGGCTGGGCTGTGTGCATCCATTGACAGAAACAGCATGGCTTAGGTTGCCCCCCCCTTCTCACAGGATTGGGTTGACAGCAGCAGAAGCCAATGGCGCCCACTGCTGCCTCTGAGCAGTGGGAGAGGAGAGAGCCACTGCAGACGGGCACATTGCTGTAACGAGATAGGACTCAGAACTCAGGTAAGTATAAAGGGGGGTGAGGGGGCGATACAAGAATTACTTTAATATAGAGAACTAGACATTAAGCCCGTTAAAGTAACGGGCGCTAGATATATGTGGTCAAACATTTGTAAAAACAGTAAGGCATACTTTGCTACTAAAGTCAGTTTGCTTATAAATGTCCCTTTAATAGCGTGTCTATGTTCTGCGTTTTTTTTTTTTTTTTTTACAGTAATGCACTTACAGTGGTAGATTTCAATCAGGAAATGTCCCTTTAACAGCGTTTCTACAGTCGCAGATTTGCTTTGCTGAGTGTGACAGGCTTTTTCCTCTGTTTAAATTATCATTTTCCTGACAGCAACAGCTTTTTTCCTTTAAAAATTAATCATGGCTCTATTCGCTTTTTTTCACCACAATAATTACAGTCAAAGGGTTTGCCAAGTATAAGTTTCCTCATGCAATTCCAAGTATAAGTTTCCTCATACAATGTCCTTTTAATATCTTTAAAGTCTCTCCCTCATCAGCCTCCTTGTCCGACCTGTCACGCACTGTGCACTGCGTCCCTCTTGCTCTAGCAATCTAATCTAGTGTCCCCATCGGAGTGCCTCCTTACATCAGTGTCCCCATCGGAGTGCCTCCTTACATCAGTGTCCCCATCAGAGGGCCTCCTTACATCAGTGTCTCCATCAGAGTGCCTCCTTACATCAGTGTCCCCATCAGAGTGCCTCCTTACATCAGTGTCCCCATCAGAGTGCTCCCTTACATTAGTGTCCCCATCGAAGTGCCTCCTTACATCAGTGTCCCCATCGGAGTGCCTCCTTACCTCAGTGTCCCTTTATGTGTCAGGGTCAGAGTTCCCCTGTATGAGCCCCGGTTAAAGTGCCCCTGGTCAGAGTCCCCCTTTAATATTGCCGTCAGAGTCCCCCTTAATATTGAATTCAGAGTCCCCCTTA
Source organism: Pelophylax lessonae (assembly GCF_965119305.1). NCBI lineage: Eukaryota > Metazoa > Chordata > Amphibia > Anura > Ranidae > Pelophylax > Pelophylax lessonae. Next base: position 232,021,444 of record NC_138770.1, on the reverse strand, counting down.
ATATTGAAGTCAGAGTCCCCCTTAATATTGAAGTCAGAGTCCCCCTTAATATTGAAGTCAGAGTCCCCCTTTAATGTGCCCCGATAAGAGCTGTGTTTGTGTTCTCTAATCAGACAATATTCCCATATCTATATTAATAAAATGCAAGTGTCTCTGCGTCCAGATTCCCTGTGTCCGTGGGATTGCGCTACTGCGCATTTGCCCCACTGACAGCCGTTGGGAGTGCAGAGACTTAGCCCTGCCCTACTTCAAACAGTTAGGGCAGGACTTTCCCAAACTGTGGGTGGCAACCCACAGCCACATCTGAGTGAATAGCTGGCAGCAGTGTCTGCCGACAACCCACTCATATGCGGCTCCCGACCCACTGGGTTGCGAGCTACAGTTTGGGAAGTCCTGCCCTAACAGACTGAAGTAAGGAGGGGCGTAGTCTCTGCTCTCTGCACATCTATCGGGACGGATGGATTACAGTGCAGTGTATTCTTATGTGAGAAATGGTGGAATATTGTCTGATAGAGAACACAAACAGCTCTTATCGGGGCACATTAAAGGGGACCTCTGACCACACCATTAAAGGGGACCTCTGACCACACTATTAAAAAGGGGACTTTGACCACACTATTAAAAAGGGGACTGACCACACTATTAAAGGGGACTCTGACCACACTATTAAAGGGGACTCTGACCACACTATTAAAGGGGACTCTGACCACACTATTAAAGGGGACTCTGACCACACTATTAAAGGGGACTCTGACCACACTATTAAAGGGGACTCTGACCACACTATTAAAGGGGACTCTGACCACATATGTTCTAGCGCCCGTTAATTTAACAGGCTTAATGTCTAATATATATATATATATATATATATATATATATATATATATATATATATATTATACACACAGTACAAAATGTCAGCTTCGCAGAGTAATGAGACGCCTCCTTCTCTCTCTCTCTCTACTCTTCTGCTATGTAACCGCGATGGTGTACACAGAGCCTATGTGTGCTGCTGAGCAGATAACTTCTACTGTCTGATTGGTAGGTCGGAGTGGTTTATGCAAATTACCCACAGAACTGCAGAGCTGATCATATGCTGAAGTGCAATGCTGTATTTATTAGTTTCTAATATATATATATTTATTATATTATATATTGTGCAGAATGAAATATAAAGTCTTTAATATATATATGTGCATTATGAAGTACATTGAATACAACATTTAAATGGCTTTTATTGTTCATGACAGGATTCATCACTGTAATGTGAAAGGCAGTTGTTATGGGCTGGCAGCAGTGACTGCCAGCTATTCACTCAGATGTGGCTGTGGGTTGCCACCCACAGTTTGGGAAGTCCTGCCCTAACAGACTGAAGTAGGGTGGGGCAAAGTCTCTGCGCTCCCAACGGCTGTCCGTGGGGCACATGCGCAGTATCGCAATCCCACGGACACAGGGACACTGGACGCAGAGACACTTGGATTTTATTATTATAGATACATTTTAGGTAAAAAATGTCCAGCCTTTAGTACCACTTTAAGAGATTAAAACCTTCCCGCCTGGCCTACTGCAGATTGATGGCTGGGATGGCCTTATATCCTTCTGAGTGGACAACAAATTACATCCTCTCAGAAGGCACAGCGGCGCAATCTGTTACTGGCTGTGTCCTGGACACAGCCAATGACTGATCACTATACCGGCCCACTGCCAGTATCCTGTGATTGATATGACCTATCACAGCAGATCACATGACTTCTCTTCATGCCATCCATTGTGTACAATCGTGTTGCTAGCTGCGATTGGCCACAGTGATCACATGATACAGACAGGGCCAATCACAGCCCATCTGTACCATGTGATTAGCTTTGGCCAATCACAGCAAGAGACAGACACTGAATTATTCAGTTTTATTCAGTAAAAATTGTTGCTTATACCATTGAAATTGCAATGGTATAAGCAATCATAATGTGTAAAAAAAAAAATCCTTAATCACTTCTTCAGAGTAGTACAATGTTACTATTGGAACACTAAATTGCTCTGGTCACAGTGGGTTAAAATAAAAAAAAAATAAATAAAAAGAAAGCTGAAGAAAAAAAAAACCCACATGTAAAATGTTTTATTTTTTTTATTTTACATACTGCCTGTCCCTGATTCCTGCCACACCAGTTATATCAAAACGCTGTACTGCACTGGTGACAGTATGTAAAAAATAAAAAAATAAAAAAATGTGAAAATTTTCATTTAAAAAATTCTTAATTTTTTTCAAAAAATTGTGACAAAAATATTACAACTTCAAAAAATACTCAATATGCCTGTTACTATATACCTTGGACTGTCTACTTATTAAAAATGGGTCATTTGGGGGTATTTGTACTGTTCTGGCATTTTTTGGCCTCAAGAAACGAGATAGGCCGTCAGTACATCAGGATTGATCCATTTTCAGATATAGATATAGATATAGATATATATATATATATTTATTTATTACATACGCGCACACACACACACACACACACCACAGTTTGTGAATTTATGAAGAAAGGTTTTTTTCAAAACTGTGAAACAGAAATAAAGAAAAACACATTTTTTTTTTTTTATTTAGCAAAAAATAGAAAAACCCAGTGGTGATTAAATACCATCAAAAGAAAGCTCTGTGTGAAAAAAAATAATAAAACATTTCTTATGGGTCCAATGCTGCATGGATACGCAATTGTCATTCAAAGTGTGACAGCGCTGACAGCTGAAAAGTGCCCAGTATTGAAGTGGTTAATACTTATCAGTACTATGTATATTTGTACTATATTTGAGAACTAGCAAAGCATGCCTGTTCCTTAAAGGAATACATTTTAAATCTCCCAATGAAGAAAAAGACAGCAATAAAGAGTTTGAATAATCTCCTAAAATGTGAATCCACAGTAGCGCAATTGTGTCATCAAATTAATTCAGAGGTCCATAAATAAAAAATAGTGGAAAAAAAAAAAGAAGTCGAATAACAGTCCTCTTAAATTATAGTTCCAAACAAAAATAATGAACCCCAGTGATGTCCATTTGAAATAAATCATCAAAGATTCCACCACCGTGTCACTTCCGACCCACGTCCATCAGATGGCAACTCTTCAAATCAAGTTGCCCCCCATTCTCATGGTTGGGCAAATAGGCTAGAAAGGTTGGCTGTTAAAAAATTCCTTAGTGAGCCAATCCACTTCTCCACTTCTCTTGCAGTAAAGGTACACATTTGTGGGTATACGTAAAAGAGAAAGGCTCCACTAGTGTAATATTGTCAAAGCTCAATCTTTTATTTAAAACCAATATCCAATCAACTCACACGTTAAAAACCTTGTATCAAACATTTGTATAGCTCATACCATAGTAGGGAGATCCCCATTATTATCATCACCACCTCCACGCTGGCTACTGACCATTTGGGGAGACGCCACTTGCCCTCACAATGTTGATGTGATGATTTTGGCTGCCGTAAGTCCCTTACGACACGTTTCGTCACTTCTGACTTCGTCACAGTCCCCCAAGCCCCACCCCCGTGTGTGTCTCTGTCCTGGCACTGTGTACACACTAAAAAGTGTAGGGGACAAAAGTGCATAACACACACAGAGTGCAGGGTCTCATTAGTGCATACCCCACAGTGTGCAGGGTCAGGAGTGTGCAACACAGAGAATGCAGTGGCCTTAACCTCCCTGGCAGTCTAATTATGTTGGTATTTTTAAATGTCAAAGCGGTACATTGTTTTTCATGGAAAACGGTTGTTTTATATTGTAGGGCCTGTAATTCTTAGGAATAACTCACTTAAATCTGTCCAAACAAGAGTCTAGTAGACATCCCGGGTATGATCACGTTTGAAACACGAAATCTACATTATTGAATAAAATGTATCATAATTTATTCAATAATGTAATCAAACCAAAAAAACACTGAAATTGTCCAAACAAGGATGTAGTGTTACTTATCATTGTAATACTAGACACTGCATATTGGTTTAGTAAACATCCCGGGTATGAAAAGTTTTGAAACTTGGGACTGCACAAAGTCAGACGTCACAATCGGGACAATAGAACCTTGTTTGCTTTTGGATTTTCCTTCCACTGTCATCTCCCTTCAAGCAACAAACCACCCACATCCTTGTAGGTGCTGACTTTTTCAGTTGGTGGGATGTAGTCCATAAAGTGACAATCAGTCAGGCGTTTCGGGTTGACAACGCCAACAGCACGACATTCAGCTCTATTCACAACCAGTGATGGTCTTTGGTGGTTCACATAGATACTTTTGGCAACTTTCCAAATGAAGTCAGAATGAATCACAGGTTTGTCACTTTTTTTTTTTTTTTTTTTGAGCAGAATGTAGACATTCCACAAGCATTGCTCAAGAATATGTCTGAAGATCTTCTTGTAGTACTTCTTTTGCGGTTTCCTCATTGCTGGGTAGAATGTCATTGCTTGGTTGGCTCTGTCAACACCTCCCATGGGGTTATTGTAGTCTATCACTTCTTGTAGCTTCACAATTTCTTTGCCACCTTTAGGGCTCTTTCACACGGTCCGCCTCCGCAGGCGGATCCGTGTTGCTCAGCGGGGATCGATCCGCGATCCCCGCTGAGCCGGGCGGATGACAGCTCCGTCTCCGCTTGCAGAGCGGAGAGGGAGGTGTCTCAGCACCCGCAGCCCTCTATGGGGGATTGGAGGAGAGCGGACCGCTTGTCCGCTCTCATCAGATCCGCTCCGCTCCTATTACTGAACGGATGGAAAAATAGGGTTTCCATCCATCCAGATTTCAGCACAGGATCGGATGCGGATGGCAGCGGGTGTCAGCGGAGGTGTCTCCGCTGACACCCGCTGCCCCATAGAGCTGCATGGAGGATCCGATCAGATCCGCCCAAAAAACTGACAGGCGGATCTGATCGGACTGCCCGTGTGAAAGAGCCCTTAGTGCGTACCAGAACAGTGGAGGTATTATGAACTGTACTTATTAAAGACACATCTTTCTTGTCACCCCATCACAGTGCCATCATTTTACCTTTCTACCAGGCAACCATTTCTCCAGTCTTCAGCTTCTTATTGCCAAACGTTGGCGGCATGTCACGTCGGTTAGCCCTAACGGTTTCATAGGCATCGATTTTCTTTTGAAGAAGAAATTCAAAGTTCAGGAGATGTATAAAAGTTGTCAGTTGTTACACAATAGCCTTTTCTAGCAATGGCTTAATGAGTGAAAGAACAGAAGATGTTGCCATTCCATAGTTGCTGTAATTTGGATTATTTTTCCAGTGTATGACTGAATTCCAAATGTAGCCAGTTGACGATTCGCATAGCATGTAGGATTTTATGCCAAATCGTGCCCTCTTTGATACAACGTATTGTACCCAGCTGAGCCTTCCCTTGTAGGCCATTAAACTTTCATCTATGCTGATGTCTCTTTCTGGCACATAGCTCCGTTGGAAATTCTTTAGAATCATTGAGATACTTCCCAAATTTTCTTTAGTTTTGGTGCAGGATGAGTAGTTTCATCAAATTCTTCATTGTTTTCGAAGTGTAAATATTTCATGATGAGGGAAAATCTGTACTCTCACATGACCGTGCCAAAGAATGGAGTGACAAGTAATGCATTAGTTGTCCAATACCACTTCTCCAGGGTTTTCCCCACCACTCCATGAAGTAAGATTAGGCCCAGAAATTTCCAAATGTCCTCTTTGGTCACTGGTTCCCACTTTCGGCTTCTTGAAAACTTCTGATGCAGAGTAGCTAATTGTTGCTCTTTGTACCGGTTTATCTTAGTAACTATTTTTTCAATAACCTCATCGGTCAGAAATAATTGTAAGTAGGCCAAGGGGTTGTCGTGTTCAACGTCTACTTTCATACCAGGTGCTCCAGTAAATGGAAATCTTGAGGGTGCTGCCTGATCCATACCGCAGTCAATAGAGCACCAAGTTTGCACATCACTGAGCTCAGTCGCAGAATCGTCGCTGTCGTCACTTTCAGTGTCCAATGATAAATTTCTCCACGAATCACTATCGCTCAATTCAATTAAAAATTCAAGTAATTCCAATTCACTAGGGATGCACCGAAATGAAATTCTTGGCCGAAGCCGAATAATAATGAAATGCTTGGCCGAAGGCCGAATACCGAACGCGGTGTTTCGCATTTTTTCATTTATTTTGCCAATTGTTAGGGGGCACGCTGATGGGCACATTTTATGTTAGGGGGCACGCTGATGGGCAAAACAAAACATTTAAATCAGCGTTGCTCTTAACATAAAATATGCCCATTAGCGTGCCCCTTAACATAAAATATGCCCATCAGAGTGCCCCTTAACATAAAATATGCTCATCAGCATGTCCCTTAGCATAAAATAAGGGGCACGCTGATGGCCACATTTTATGTCAAGGGAGCACTCTGTTGGGCACATTTTTTTTTCTTTTCTTTTTTAAGGGGCACTTTATAGGGCACTCTAATGAGCATGGCAACATATGGCAAAATATGCCAGTCTGCACACTAATGCTTGTGCAGCTACCGTATTCTCCCCCAAATGTGCTCCACATACCTGAAGTGCAGCCAGGTCGGAGCCAAAAGCCGCGAACAGGGGAGCAGGGCGTGCACATAGTGTCACGTCCTAGCTCGCTGGACCGAGTGTGAAGGAGCCGCAGTCAGGAGCAGGGGGCGGGACGCGCGCGTGACGTCACACCCCCTACTCGCGGCCGGACAGGACACCGGCGGCGTGTGAGCAGGGAGCCGGGAGCCGCAGTGAGGAAGGGGACTGAAGGACTCCTAGGTAGCGGGCTCGCGGTCCGGGCGGAAGCATCGCGCGGGCCGCCATTTAGTGACCGCCGCTGTAGTGCCTCCGGCTATGTTTACAGTGATGCTCGGGGACGGTGGGTCGCCGGTCGGGACATTGTTCGGCACAAATTTATTCGGCCTTTTTACTTATTCGGCCGAACACCGAAAGTGCTTTTTTTGCTATTTTCGGCCGAATAATGTTCAGTTGCCGAACATTCGGTGCATCCCTACAATTCACCATCGCTGTTTTCTAGATAGTCTAAAACTGCTTTCGACCTAAGAGGAACGCTTTTTGGACGCTATGGACATTCTCAAGTTTCCAGGCAGAAAGAACAGTAGAAGTGCAGGCAGGGCACTGGACAAATCACTAGGGACAAAACTGAGGTGAAATGGTAATGTAATCATGACAGATTACAATGTATTACAATGTGTATGTGTGGGTTTTGTTTATTTTATTTTTTTTTTAATTCCTGCCGGGTTCCGCCCCCCCAGTACAAATCCTCTGCCTATATCCCCACAGAATGGGTTTACCCCACCCACCCCCTCAGTACATACTCCCTAACCAGCCCCTTCTCAGGACAGATCCCCAGCCCACTCTACAGTACAGACCTCTTTCTGGTACAGACCCCCTTCCTCCGCATCAGTACAGACCCCTTCCCCTTTAAAAACTTACTTACAAGATGCTGAAGTCTTTTTCGCAGCAGTGGATGTGAGTGGAACCAAGGAGAAGCCTCCCTTGGCATGCATATGAATGAGCCTGAGGTGGAATTTGCATACGAATGAGCTACTATTCGTTCATTCATCTGAAAATCTCACCATCTGATCATTCGGATGCAAATCACATGGCTATATAGTCATATGCAAACCCTGTGATGATTTGCATATGAATGCACTGTGGCCACAATGTACGGGGCAGAAGCTTTGGTGGACTATGCCTTTGTACACAAGATAAAAAGACTAAGCTGAAAATGCATACAGTCAACCTGTTGTGAGGTATAAAGATATCCATATAGGCCCAATCTTTAATGTAGGACACTATATGTCTATGACCATATCAGACAGTTCAAAATGTTAAGCACCTAAAACAAGCTTCAGGGTTGGGCAGGAAACCCTGCCAAGTGTGAACAGCCTGACTTCCAAGCATGCCACGACAGCCACTGTAATTCTATTTTATTATCGGATCATTGGCTTACACCATGACAAATCTGAACAACACCGATTGCATATTTCGTCAGTTGCCATTTTTACAGCAGACAAACTTTGCTTAACAGGTCAGCCAAGTAGTTCTAAGAGAAGCAGCACTAAGGAGATAGAGGATGTGACTTTGGGGTTATTCTACAGAACAGAACATCTGGTATTTGTGCTAAAGTAGAGTTGCTGACATTGCTTCATTAAAATTCTATTAGTATCTCTGGTGGGAGCGACAAGGGAGTCTGTGCCACTTAGTATTACTGTACTACAAGTCAAAGAAAACATTTTTTGTTCTGAAATATTCAATGCATAGAGACGGACAGTCACATTCTTTCATTCATAAAACAAATGCTAACAGAGAACGGGATATTTGTTTATCTACCCACCACAAATGAAACAACTGTAGCTACTGTATTGTCTTGTTGAGTGTCATTGACAGCATGCAATGTCAAAATTGTAGCGTTTTCCTGTAAAAATTACTTTTTATGGCAGGCCCTACATATTTTGTAAGTCAAATATGTATCAACAGACTCCTAAGCACAGGGCTTGACAAATTTGCTTTAACCACTTTACCACCGGAGGATTTTGCTGTCTTCCGTCCAGACCACTTTTTGTGCTTCGGCACTGTGCGACTTTAACTGACAATTGTGCGGTCATGCAATGTGGTACCCAAACTAAATTTACGTCCCTTTTTTCCCACAAACAGAGCTTTCTTTTGGTGGTATTTGATCACCTCTGCGCTTTTTATTTTTTGCGATATTAATAAAAAAAGAGCGAAAATTTTGCAAAAAAATGACATTTTCAACTTTGTCTTTTAAAAAATATCCAATATACTCAATTTATGTCATTTTTTTTGGCCAAAATATATTTAGCTACATGTCTTTGACAAAAAAAAATTCAATGAGCGTATTTTTATTGGTTTGCGCAAAAGTTATAGCGTCTACAAACTATGGTGTAAATACTGAAATTTTACGCAGCTTTAATTTCTGACTGCCTATCTCAATTCATGAAGTGCTAAAATGGCAGGGCAGTACAAGACCCCCCCCCAAATTACCACTTTTTGGAAAGTAGACATCCTAAGGAATGTTCTGAGAGGCATGTTGAGCTCATTGAATATTTAATTTTTTTGTCACAGGTGTTTGAAAAATGAATAAAAAAAAAAATTTTTTTTTTTTTAACACAAAGTTGTCACTAAAAGATAAATTTCTCACACATGCCATGGGTATATGTGTAATTACACCCCAAAATATATTCTGCTGCTTCTCCTGAGTACAGGGATACCACATATGTGAGACTTTTTGGGAGCCTAGCTGTGTACGGGACCCCGAAAATCAATCTCCATCTTTAGGTTTTCTAATGGCGTAAATTTTTGATTTTACTCCTCACTACCCAACACTGTGACAGGGAAGTGAAGGGGTTAAACTGGGGGGGATCAAGGGGTTAAACCTTTATAGAGGATAGATGGCGGGTGGCCTAAACCTATTCGGGCCTAGCGCAAGCGCAAATTAGGGTCACCAGTGACACTAAATACAGTGATCAGTAATTATCTGATATACTGTATATATTAGTGCCCTTTTTTTGTATGGAGTGAAGGGGTTAACTGGGGAAGATCAAGCGGTTAAAAGTTTATTAGGGAATAGGTGGCGGGGTGCCCTAACCCTATATGGGCTTAGCGCAAGCGCAAATTAGGGACACTAAATACAGTGATCAGTATTTACCTATATACCTTATACCTATATATTTACCTATATACTGTATTTAGTGCACAGAGTAATAGGTAGTGAAGGGGTTAACTGGGGCTGATCAAGGGGTAAAAACTTTATTAGGGGATAGGTGGCGGGTACCCTAACCCTATTTGGGCCTAACGCAGGCGCAAACTACGCTCACAAGTGACACTTATACAGTGATCAGTAAAATATCTGTATACCACTGTATATAGTGTTCACTGTGAGGGGTTTGGGGGTGATCAGAGGTGATGAAGGGGTTAAATGTGCCTATGTGAGGTGTGTCAGTGTAGTGTTGGTGGAAACTCACGTTTTTGGTGTGTCTCTGTCTCTCTCCTGGAACCGAAAGGACTTCAGGAGGGACAGTGACATCACTTCCCCTGTCTGTGTTTACATTACACAGACAGGGGACAGATTGCCATTGGTGGGGACCGATCTACAGACACTGACCAAAAATCATTGGTCAGTATCTGGTGATTGATCGGTTCCCTACCGAATGCCATCGGTATCGGGACCCGCGGCGCGCGGGAGCGCGCTCTGGAGCCGCGATCGCGCATGACGTTAATACTACGTGGCTGAGCGGTATCGTGCCGCACTGCCGCAGTAGTATTACCGCGCGCGGTCCTAAAGTGGTTAAATCTAGTAGCCAGCTAAAAAATAAGTTAGGAGCCAGTTTTTTTCTTTTAACTAACAAAGCTTACGGGTGGAACATGTTCCTGAAGGTGAACTTATCCTTTAACCACCTAAGAACCGGAAGGTTTTAATAATAAAAATAATAAAACTGATGTCCCCCACGGTCCTGTTTCCCCGATTTCTCTGTCAACATCAACGGCACAACTATCAACCCGTCCACCCATGCTAAGGTCCTAGGTATAATCCTGGATTCTGAACTATCCTTTCAGCCACACATCCAGTCACTGTCCAAAGCTTGCCGCCTCAACCTTCACAACATCTCCAAGATCCGTCCCTTCCTAACCAATGATGCCACAAAGCTTCTATTCCACTCCCTGGTCATCTCTCGTCTCAATTACTGCAACTCCATTCTCATTGGCTTACCTTTAAAAAGACTATCCCCCCTTCAGTCCATCATGAACGCTGCTGCCAGGCTCATCCACCTTGCAAACCGCTCTGTGTCTGCTACCCCCCTCTTTGCCAATCCCTCCATTGGCTGCCACTCAACCAACAAATTAAAATTCAAATAACTAACCATAACCTACAAAGCCATCCATAACTTGGCACCCAGCTACATCACTAATCTGGTCTCAATATACCAACCAACTCGTTCTCTTCGTTCCTCCCAGGACCTCCTGCTCTTTAGCTCCCTTGTAACCACTTTCCATGCTCGCCTCCAGGACTTCTCCTGAGCTTCTCCCATCCTCTGGAATTCTCTACCCCCATCTGTCCGACTATCTCCAACTTTGTCTACTTTCAGGCGATCCCTGAAAACACACCTCTTCAGAGAAACCTATCTGGCAACCACCTAACTACTGTCCTCTTATTTTCTCCATCAGCCCATCCCCCACAGTTATTACCTCTAGTATCTCTTGACCATCCCTCTTAGATTGTAAGCTCTAACGAGCAGGGTCCTCTAATTCCTACTGTATTAAAGTGTATTGTATTTGTACTGTCTACCCTCAAGTTGTAAAGCGCTGCGTAAACTGTCGGCACTATATAAATACTATATAATAATAATAATAATAATAATAATAATAATGTCCTTTCCCCCCCCCCCCCCCCCCCACAAATAGAGCTTTCTTTTTGTGGTATTTGATCACCATTTTTTACTGCTATAAAACATTCCCAATAAAAAAAAAAAAAAAAAAAAAAAAAATCAAAATTTTTGTTTAAAAAAATCTCAATAAGTGTATTTTGATTGGTTTGCGCAAAAGTTTTCCCTTTAGACGAATCCCTTTAGACTTGTTCCTATTGGGAGTATCTCACCAAAAATGACATTTTTGTTGAAGGGGATGCCAGAAATCTGACTTGCATCTTAGGCATACTTCTGGGAAAATTGGTGAGCCAATCACACAAGCAGGAAATTATGTGTGTACAGAACACCTCCAGGTAGCCATATTGCATTGCATTTTTTAGAAAATTACAACAGCTGCAGATTGAAAAGGAAGGGTAATTTTTAATAACATTCAATTACAATAGGATTTGTGTCGCAATTGTATACGCTATATTGTTTTTTTTTTTCCCCCACGAAGTGGAGTTACCCTTTAACGACTTAAGCCCCGGAAGATTTTACCCCCTTCCTGACCAGGGGGTATTTTGCGATTCGGCACTGCGTGACTTTAACGGACAATTGCGCGGTCGTGCGATGCTGTACCTAAACGAATTTGACATCCTTTTTTTCCCATAAACAGAGCTTTCTTTTGGTGGTATTTGATCACCTGTGCGATTTTTTGATCACGCGCTATAAACAAAAAAAAGAGCGTCAATTTTGCAAAAATAACAATATTTTTCACATTTTTTTATATGAAATTCCCCCAAAAAAAAGTAAAAATCAAAATTTTTTAAAATTTTCGGCCAATTTGTTTTATGCTACATATGTTTGGTAAAAAAAAAAATCGCAAAAAGCGTATTTTGATTGGTTTGCGCAAAAGTTATCGCGTTTACTAACAAAGGGAAAGATTTTTGTCATTTTTGTTGTTTTTTTTTAACGCGTAATGGCGGCGATCTGCGTTTTTTTTTGCGGTACTGCGACATTGGGGCGGACAGATCGGACCCTTGACTGACATTTGTGACACTTTTGGGGTTACCAGTGACATTTCTACAGTAATCAGTGCTATACATATGCACTGTTACTGTAAAAATACACTGGTTGTGAAGGGGTTAACTTTATTTGGGAGGGAGGGGCTGTGTGTATCCCTAGGGGCGTGCTTTCTACTGTGATTGGCTGTGGCTTGAGCTGTAAGGACACTGATCAACGGATCTACATACTAGATCCGTTTGATCAGTGTCTTTACAGCGAGGAGAATGACAGGTGGCTTGTTTACACAAGCTGCCTGACATTCTCCCTCTCCCCGCCGATCGCCGAGTGACCGGCGGACATCGGGTCCGCTGGTCACACGCGCGGGGGGGGGGGGTCCGTGACCACGCGGGAGCGCGCCTCCGGGGGCGCGCGCTCGCTCCCTAGACCCTCACAAGCTAGTGACGTAGCCCTACGTCACTTTGCCTGTGAGGGGCTGACTGCCGACGTAGATCGGCGTTAGGCAGTCGGCAAGTGGTTAAAGGCTCAGGAAACATTTACATGTGTTTAGAGTTAATTAGCTGATTAGGGTGTGAACCCATGAGTCTACAAATTTCACAATATTCTATTTTCTGAGATACTGAATTTTGGGTTTTCACTAACTGTGAGCCATAATCATCAAAATTAGAAAGAAATAAATGCTTGAAATATATCACCCTGTGTGTAATGAATCTATAAAATATAGGAGTTTCACTTTTTGAATTGAATTACTGAAATTAATTAACTTTTTTATGATATTCTAATTTTTTGAGATGCACCTAAATTCTCAAAAATATCAAAAATTCTACTTCAAAAACAGGCAAATAATAGAAAATCTTCACCATCACCTCTTGAAAATAACCACCACCTTAAAAAGTTGGATGTACGCTTACCAGAAGTTAATGATGACCTAACAAAAGAAAGGTCAAACGGGCTATTTAATATAAAATCCTCCAAAGGGCTCCATCCCCGCTGGCATCGTTTATAGGTCCCCACATCGAACGTCTCTTTTCATCTCCAATCAATACTTAGGAGAATATAAGGAATACAAATATACTGCATAGCATAAAAACCTAAAAAACATTTATTAACCACTTAAGCCCTGGAAGGTTTTACCCCCTTAATGACCATTTTTTGTGATTCGGCACTGCGTTGCTTTAGCTGACAACTGCACGATTGTGCGACACCGTACCCAAATACAATTAATGTCCTTTTTTTTCCCCACAAATAGAGCTTTTTTTTGGTGGTATTTGATCACCTCTGCGGTTTTTTGTTTTTGCGCTAAAACCAAAAAAAGCGTAAAAATTTTGAAAAACACCAATAATTTTTATTTTCTACTATAAACATTCCCAATAAAAAACATTTTCATCACTTTAGGCCAATTTGTATTCTGCTAAATATTTTTGGTAAAAATCCCAAAAAGCGTATAATAATTGGTTTGCGCAAAAGTTATAACGTTTACAAACTATGGGATAGTAAACAATGTATGTGGGGAAAGAAACCCTAAAAGAAACTGGAAAATGGCTCCAGGTGTCAGAGCCAAAAAAACAGAAAGGGAGGAAAGGGAAAAAAACACAAGAAATAATGAAGAAAAAAGAAAAAGGAAAAAGAAGAAGAAGAAATAAAGAAGAAAAAAGGGGGGGGGGGAAAGAGGAAGAGGAAAGACGGGAGGGGAGGAGGGAAGGGAAGGAGAGGGGGAGGGAAGGGGGTAGATTCCTTTTTCTTTTCCCCATCTACCCCCTTCCCTCCCCCTCTCCTTCCCTTCCCTTCTCCCTTCCCACCTTTCCTCTTCCTCTTCCCCCCCTTTTTTTTCTTCTTTTTCCTTTTTCTTTCATCTTTCTTCATTATTTCTTGTGTTTTTTTCCCTTTCCTCCCTTTCTGTTTTTTTGGCTCTGACACCAGGAGCCATTTTCCAGTTTCTTTTAGGGTTTCTTTCCCTACATACATTGTTTACATATAATTAGGATGTCGGTACCCTGTTACCCCTTTTTTCTTTAGAACAAACACTATCTATTTGAAACTATGGGATAGATTTATGACCTTTTTTTTTTTTAATTAGTAATGGCGGCGATCAGCGATTTTTATCGGGACTTCCACATTGCGGAGGACAAATCTGACACTTTTTGGTGACCAGTGACACCAATACAGTGATCAGTGCTAAATAATATGCACTGTTACTCTATAAATGACACCGGCAGGGAAGGGGGTTAACACTGGGGGTGATCAAGGGGTTAAATGTGTTCCCTAGATGTGCTTACTAACTGTGGGGGGATTTATTGAGCTTAGCTGAATCATACGATCTCTCCCTGCTTCTCTGAACGGCGAGCCGTCCTACGTTGTTTACATTCCAGACGGCTCGCTGTCGAAGATCGTGGGAGGCCGGCGGCGATCGAGCATGCTCCTCCCGCAGTCTGGCTCCTGCTGTGTCTAATCACGTGATTATGCACAACCAAGCCTCCCTGCCGCAGTAAATCTGCGTGGGGCGGTCGGCAAGTGGTTAATCATTAAAACCACACTTACAATGTATAAAAAAAAAAAACATACTGTACGCTAACTGAAACAGAATCCCATCTGGCACGTATGACATTTTTATCGTCACTTCCCGTTTAAGCGATGGCATCACAACTGACTTCTTACGGGCCCCAGAAGAAGTCAGTTTTGCCAATAAGCGTAGGGTGAAGCGGCGCCCTAACATAATCACGTAAAATGTGTAAAAGACTGAGGTTGTACATGAATAGGTCAGAAACCACAGCTAGCCAAGAACGTAAATGCTTGACTCTGGTAAAACATTGTCAACACGACAGGAAGTTAGGGTATAAATCTTCTAGACCCAAAAAAATGAAAAAATCTGATAAGACTTCTATTTATTCCTCAAGGATATCCAAAAGTAAGGGGAAAAAAAAAAAAAGTTTTGCATTTAATGCTGGTCTCCTTTAATATATTCACCATTTGCATGAATACATTGCTGCAGTATTGTTTTCCACTGGTCGAAGGCATGGAGAAAATCAATTTCTGTCAGCTGTTTTAACACATCTACCGTTTTCTTCTGTACAGCATCAACTGACTAAAACGTGTCCCTTTAAGCGCGGATTTAAATTTTGGGAAAAGATAAAAGTCACATGGTGCTAATCGGGCAAATATGGAGGAGGTTCAAGTGTAGTAATGTGCTTGTCAATCAAAAACTGCTTCACAGAAAGTGCTGTGTAAGCAGGCGCATTGTCCTGGTGAAGAATAAAACAATTTTCCCACAGTTGGACGTTTTTTTCTGACTCTCTCTCAGCTTTATCAAAACTTCCTTTTAATAATGCTGGTTAACTGTTGTGCCTTCTGGAACCCATTCTTTCACAATTACACCCTTGATATCGAAAAAAAACGAGGAGCAGGGCTTTGAATCTTGACTTGCTTTGACCAGCTCTTTTCATTTTTGGTGATGATGGTATTTTCCAACCAAACTTAGCTTTTTTTCGGCAAACTACAGAAAACCCAACCAAACTAAATGGCGAATCACAATCAACTGAACGTCAGAGTGTTGCTGCTTGTCATGCAGGTTCAAACATGTTCAAGGTCACCATGCATGCAGTTATAACTGGAACTGGTTCTGATGCTTTGTTTACTAGGTGGAATCACAGTCTCATTATTTAATACACATATACACAATAGACAACCACCTCAGGATGGATATAAACCCAACCTCCTGTCTATTGTTATAAAATCATTAAATGTATTTAATAAATTCACAAATTTATAACAATAGCGAGGAGGTTGAGTTTATATCCATCCTGAGGTGGTTGTCTATTCTGTATTTGGATTGGTGGAATTAGCTCCCTTTCAGGACAAAAAGCTGAAGGCCTTATGTGCCTTGTAGGGCTTTGATGGTGTGGTGTTTTTTTACTATTTAATAGACATACCTTCTATACATTAAAAAAAAATAAGGTCACCTTTCAGAATATTTTACACCCATATTTAGGGTGTAACATGTTACAGCTCTCCCCCTCCTTCAAGCCCCCCCTGATTTCCTAATCTGAAAAATTCTAAATTCATCCACAGAGTTCTGGGAGTGGGAAACTAAAAGTACAGACAGCATATGCGGCTGTCGGCTTGTAGTTCTCAATGGACTACCAGGGCGCTGTATAGCGCTCTAGGGAGTTAATTGAGGCTTCCTGTTAGTGTGCAACTCAGTGCTCATACGAGGTATGAGCAGACAGCTTACACACACAGTCTGCAAGAGCCTTGTACTGCACCTGCGATCTGCTGATCGTGGGTGCAATCCTTTACCGGCTCCCAAAAATAATTTAAAAATAAATGCACGTTTTTTTTATCTGTAAAAGAGGTGTGTCTATTTATTTATTTTTTTTAAAACATGAACATATCCTTTAATTTACGGTTAGATACAACAGTAAGTGAGCGGATATCTCTCCAAAGTGGTGAAAATACCCTCTTTAGATAGTGCACATTGGGCACATTGGACACGTTCATCTTTCCTGGGAAGGCAGGGCAGGTCTTCTGAATGCTGTAATGATGTGCATGCTGCCGCCATGGATCAGTGTTTCCGTGGTGATTTTGGGCCAGCTGCCAGCACCATAGCAACAAATGTGGCATGTCCTGCCTTTTTACAGCATCATTCATTGTTAAAGCGGAGTTCCACCCAAAAGTGGAACTTCTGCTTTAGGCAGTTCTAACCCCCTGACATGCCAAATTTGGCATGTCATTTTTTTGGGGGGGGAGCGGGTACCTAGTTTTGACAGGCACCCGCTCCCATTTCCGCTCGGAGTGCCGCGGCGCCCAGAGCGGAAGTTCTCCTCTCCCCCTCCCTCCCTGCAATCTCCTGGGACATGTCAGAGGTCCCAGAAGATTGCCGGCCAATCACGACGCGCAGCACAACTCGCGCATGCGCAGTGCGTACCCGGCTGTGAAGCCGACAACTGTCACAGCCGGGTGCCCACGCCAGTGATGCCGGCGCCGCGGAGAAGAACGAGGCTTCGGGCGGCCGCATCGCTGGACCGTTGGGACAGGTGAGTGTGAGGCTGGAACTCCGCTTTAAGGTGCTGGCGGCTGACATTCAAGACGCAAATACAGGATAAGTAGTTTGGAGACATAACTTATTTTATCAAAAAGAGAAAATTAACTATATGAGTGTACTACTGATTGGAAATTACACCTGAAAAACAGCGTACGTTCAATGTGGCTTTTTCCTCACTGAAACCAGAAGATGTGTTCTCTTCCCTATGAGCTTAAATCTATGACCCGACTCTTGAATTTTGATTCCGACTTAGAACTGCAGAACAATACAAGCTATTCTGAGCTAATGAAAAAAGCACTTCATAGGCAGCACAAGGTTCTTTTGATACACATGAAACATTCTTTTCTAATACTGTACAATCATTTTGAAAACTATGCTGCTGCCTCCAAAATGTACAAATTGTAAGGTCATGCCTAAAGTATCTATTTGTCATTAACCTCAGCTGCCACGCGCCTGCATTTTTCAAGCCTACTCAAAATAAATGCAAAAGAAGAGCGTTCCACTGTTTGTTCATAGCAAGCCTTTTCATTTTACTGCTTCCTTACTTATTGCCGCTTCTGATCAGAGATCTACACCACTCCCGTCAAATGATCCTTGTTTAGAACAGGGTTTTCCAGAATTTGAACCTTAGGCTGAACCACATCTCCATCATGCCAGAAAGGACATTCAATAGTAAACACTGTGCAAAGCTTTAAGGCGCAGTAACAGGAATAAACCCATCTATAATGTTTTTGCTGTAGATAATTCAGGGATAACTGCACCAAACTCAGTAAATTTGGTGCAAAAATCATGCACCCTACAACGCTGACAGCAGTTTTTCTGCATGTTTATTGATTTATGCAGAAGAAAAGAGTCACAGCTCCACCCTGGTTTCTGTTGCAGTCATTTTTTTAAAATAATTTTTAATGCATGAATGCAATTAATGAGAAGAGTGGCTGCAACATTTGGCCAATAAAATAAGATAATAATAACAATGTACATTTTGTTAGTACAGCTTGGTGACAAACTAGCAGTGCTACATACAGCAAGAACAATTTCAGTCAAATGGAGTACAAACACTAAAATCAGTGCACAAGATGATAGTCTGGGGCTGGGAAACTTCTGCTGTAGTCCACATGATTTGGTACCCTCCAGTGAAGAGTCAACAGAAATGCTGTAGCTGTAATATAGAAACTAACTAGAGGATTAGAGAGTAAGGAGAAATATAAGAGGAAGTAGGGAACACTAGGAGGACAAAGTAGGTGGGGGATAGAGGGGGAAAGTCCGCCTTGGGTAGATATGAGCAGCTCAATGGCCAAGAGGGATGGCTTAAGCCCCGTACACACGATCAGATTATCGAACGATCTGTCGTCCCTTTTTTGTGGCATGCTTGTCTGATGTGGAAAGTGAAGAGGTTTTTTTCATACTAACTTTCCCATACGACAGAATTCTACTTCAGAAGTGATGTCATGTGTTGGATTGCTTTGTATGTGTTCTTTCGTCTCTGAGCATGCCTAGTCTTGCTCTTAAGATTTTTTTCCGTCAAAATCTGTACTAATGAGACAAAAATCGGATGTTGTATTACGGACAACAAAACTTTTATAGCCTGCAGGATTTTGTCTGCCGAAAAGTCGTAGTCGGCTGTCGAAAGCACCATACTAACAATTCGAAAATCGGCAGATCGGTCTTCGGACGAAATTTCCCTTCCGAATTCCTGATCGTGTGTACGGGGCTTTAGCAATCAAGTGAGGCTGGTCAGATGGTTAGTAGCGAGTGATCGAAGTCCCTGGGTGAATATAGGGGCCCAGACCCATTTAAACTTATATTATTTATCATTAAGGAATGCAAACATCTTTCCAATCAGGAGGTTTCATGCCATTTTACTGTTCACCTGTGCCACCCATGGGGTGGAAGACAACAAAACTTTGGCTAGTACCCATTTCACTGCCATGAAAAGGGAAGTAAGAAGCCAAAATTAGTGTTTGCACAATGCTCAGGTTTCAGATTGAGTGGGGCCAGTTTAAGTATTTCTCAGAATACCTCTTTCCAAGAAAGGTGTAGACCTGGTATACCCTACTCCAAAACCTTCTAATGCGAAGAAAAGTCCACCATGCATGGAAAAGGATACCTGGGGTTTGACAGCCTGTAAAGCAGAATCTTGACACTGAAGGAGTGAAGGGGAACTTTGCCAATTGTTGCAGGACTATACACAAGCATGGGAGCAATTTAAAGTCACTGAGATATCACCACAATTTTCACCATTTCCTTTTCTCGACATTATTATTATTAAAATATTATTTTACCCATTCTTTATTTTTTTTTTTTTAAGTTTCTACATCCTATTGATAACCTTAATATACCATGAGCTGTAGGTCTATTATTGTTAGTGGGGGTTCCCTGAGACCTAAAACCTATATTAGCCCCGGAACATTTTACCCCCTTCCTGACCAGGCCCTATTTTGCGATTCTGCACTGTGTTAATTTAACTGACAATTGCGCTGTCGTGCAACGCTGTACCCAAACAAAATGTATGTCCTTTTTTCCCCCACAAATAAAACTTTCTTTTAGTAGTATTTGATCACCTGTGCGATATTTTTTTTTTTTGCACTATAAACAAAAAAAGAGTGACAATTTTGAATAAAATACAATATTTTTCACATTCTGCTATACTGTATGACATTCCCAAAAAAAAAAAAAATGTAAAAATCAAAATTTAACATTTCAAGCCAATTTGTTTTCTGCTACATATTTTTGGTAAAAAAAAAAAAAAAAATCAAAATCGCAATAAGCGTATTTTGATTGGTTTGCGCAAATATTATTGCGTCTACTAACCACGAGAAAGATTTATGTAATTTTTATTGGTATTTTTTTTTTTTTTTAATAGTAATGGTGACGATCTACATTTTTTTGCGGGACTGCGACATTGCGGCGGACAGATCGGAACCCTAACTGACATTTTTGACACTTTTGGGGGTACCAGTGACCTTACTACAGTAATCAGTGCTAAAAATATGCACTGTTACTGTAATAATGACATTGGCAGAGAAGGGGTTAACCTTGTGGATGATCAAGGGGTTAAATGTGACCCTAGGGGAGTAATTCTAACTGTGGGGGGGGGGGGGAGGCGTGGCTCCTGAGATGACCATAGAGACATGTGATCCTATATAGAAGGATCACATGAGCTCTGTGATCATTCCAGGGAGAAGGACGGTCGGCTGTGTTTACAACAGCCGGCGACCGTCCTCGCTCAGCAGGGAACGATCGCGAGTGTCAGGCGGCAGTCGGAGCCGACTGACACACGCATTGGCTTCCCCGCTGACGAGCAGGGGTGGGAGCGTGCCGCCGCCGGTGCGCGCTGGCCCCGAGACTCCCGAGAGCGAGCGCTGTACATGTACATCGATTCACCAGGAGTGGCTGCCTGCCACAGTACATCTGCGGCGGGCGGTCGTAAAAGAGTTAAGGGTTCTACAGTGGCAAAAAGTTTGAGAAGCTGCCCCTTTGTTGGGTTATCCAATCTTTAAATACTCTATATGCTTGCAGATCATCTGCACAGAAAGCTTTTTTTTCCCGACCTTCTCTGCTGAAAAATAAGTTTGTGCATAGGTCATCACTGATTTATGAGGCTGATTTACCCTTCAATATTGAATGGACAGGACAGAGGATGAAACATTAAATCATATGGGTCCCCAAACAGACCTTGCTTCAAGAACAACAGACTGATCTGCCCACTACCTAGGGAAGTGTTGGAAGGTGTGATCTAATCCGGTTTAACCTGGACTGTAGTTTATAACTGCTGCAGAACGTCTTTCTTTGTTGCTACTGTATTATTCGTATGCAGTGTTAACAGTGTAAACTGAATATTTATTAATACAGAAGTGCAGTAGCCAGCTTTAAGGAGACAGCTGCAGGTACACAAAAGGAGAATGATATTGGCTGGAGAGAACACAATAATCTGGCAAACAGGAAGTGCAGATTAATGGCTTTCTGGAAGTTCATGGGAGGAGCAAAAGGCTTCAAGATTTACTAGAAACAAGAGACAAGGCAAGATTGTCCAAGGGATCAGACAGGGAACTGTCCAGTATTTCAAGTAGCACAGGGAGAAGAGTTACAGCCAGACACTGCAGAGGTCAGATCCGGACCCTGATAGAGAGACATCCCAGCAATTCCTATCCCTGTCTCAGGACTTGAACTAAACTAGAACACATACCTCGAGAACCGGAGGAGGGGGCTCTGAGTCTGATAGGAGACTAACATTGCACAAGTTAATCTGTTCTCTGCTGAAAACGGTAGTGCTTTATTCAAGACAACCAACTTTGCCGGTCTACTTTTTCTTTCATCATTCACTGACCAGTGTGACAAAACAGGGACTGCCATAGCAAATTAGGACTGTTTTTATATACTGTTTCTAGGTAAATGAAGTACAGTTCTGTTTAATACAGTTATTCAGAATGCTGCAGGTGTTTAACCATATCGCTCAGAGTAACGCTATTGCTTTAATGACTGTTTGCATAAGGACACTTTCTTCTTCTAGGCTATACTTGGCTTAATAAATTCTTTAAAATACCTCAAGGTGTGTCAGAAAGTGCTGGGTGAGCAAGGTGTGTCATCTTCTGGTGTCTAGAAACATCACAAAACAATTCAGTGGCTCCTCTGGGTCTGGTGGTGCACGTGTATCGATGGAATTTCTGGTGGTGGAATCATCAATATATGTCACTAAAAACAAGGACTATAACATTTTTTTTAAAAAAGTGAGCTTCATCCTAATCCTCACTTTTGTGCAATGAAGCAGGAATTTATAGAACAGAAAATACTCATAGTGAATAAGTTGCGTACCCAGTGCTAATTTACACTGCGATTTATTTATCAAGGGGGAGTACAAGGGAGTAAAAACCAACCGCTCCTTATTTATCAACAGCTTTGCAAGAGTTTCACTTGGGATTTGCATCTGTTTCATTACACAATCTAAGGTCTGGATGGGTATAAGCAACATTTCTACATATACTGTATCTGGAAAAAATTTACCATTATAACTGTTAAATCTTTTCACTCCAAGCAAGTAAAACCTTATTACTAGTCATGGGAATATATTAGATCACAGAACATTACAAACGAGGCTGCATGCAGATAGCATACAGGTATGTTCCAGTTAACAGCGCACTGCACTATCACTTTGTGGCTGGTTGTATATTCCCCTGCATTTTTAGTGTTGGATGGAATTTTCCTATAAGCACATATACAGTACTCGGACATCCAATCCCTAATAAATCTGTTATTACTATTACATAATTTTTACTAAGTATACTACTATTATTCAAGATCTGATACAAATTGGAACATAATGGTGAATAGCTGGCTGGTAAATACTGAGCATCCTGTTCATAGCACTGCATGTGCCCAATATGTGTCACTACATAAATAATTGGCTGCAGACAAAGCAATACAAAGGGAGTTAGACCAGAAATAAATTGCTTTAATGTAGTTTAAAGTATATTATAAATATGAATGTTGTGTGTTTCTCAAAGCATTCATTTTTACCTTAACTCTATTGTCTTTTGTCATAATATAGCGGAGCAATAGTCGATTCTAAAAGGCTCAAATGCTGCTTTTTAAAAGGAATGTAGATAAATGACGCATTTTCCCACATTCCTGAAATTTTTCTCCTATAAAGCAAAGCAGGCCAATAAATGCCCTAGAAGACAGGAGGTGTTTTATTTGTCACTCAGAATAGCACACAGCCACCGGGAAAGATATTCAATCTGCTGTGCTGTTATATCTAAAGCAGGGCTCGACAAACCCCAGGCGCCAGGTCGCCATGGCGACCAGAAACTGCATTCTGACGCCTGGGCCACCGCTAGTCCACTCACCGCAACTCCCGATGCCCCGAACATGCAGCTCAGAGTGCCGGGCAGCTGATCCTTCTCCCCCCCCCCACCTGGTCTCTGTGGTTTCCCCAGAGGCGTGATGCCCAGCTGTGAGTGTCATGGGAGGGGGCCGGCCTCCTCTTCTCAGGTGGCTGCTGTCCCCTCCTCCTCCCCAATGCCTACGCAAGGTCAGAGGATGAACAGCTGCTCTCTTCTGCTGCTTGTGCCACATCTCTGCCAAACTGGCCTTCCTCGCCCTCCCCCCCCACCCAGAGCCCACCTACACAGTGCAGGAGGGGTCGGTGGGGGGAGGTCAGACCCCAGTGAAGAGTGAGATGGAGGGGGGACCGGGCAGACTTGGAGTACTCTTAGCAGGAGGTTTTCTGGTGGGGGATGGAGCAGGGGAGCTGCCTGGGCCGTGTGTTCATGCTATGACATGCTGATCCGGTGTAACGTGAGAATTACCTACCCCGTGAGAAAAACCTACCCCTCGTCACTTCCGGCCAGGAACAGCTGAGCAGCGCGCATGCTCACAGCCCCGGATACCTAATGGAAGAGCTGAGGATCAGACTAGTGCGCATGCGCACTAGTCTGAAACGATCTCGGTGTCCGTTAAAAAAACCTACCGACGCGGCGGTGACATAAAATAGCTGTGCTGCACTAGGAGTCATCTCCGCTCCTGTCGCGGTCACTTCCCTGATCTTGGCTAGTAAATATAAAAGCGGCTGGCGGCTCCGTGATTTATATTTTCATACAGCCGCCGCCGCTTTTATATTTAGTAGCCGAGAGCAGGGAAGTGACCGGGACAGGAGCGGAGATAACTCGTATTGCAGGCCAGCTGTTTTAATTTAACCGCAGCATTAAACACACTGCCGTGCAACCGGAAGTGACGAGGGTAGGTTTTTCTCACGGGTAGGTAATTCTCACGGAACACCGGCACTCCTTGGAAAGTTTACGGTGTGCTGTGAGGTGAAGTAGGGGAGATAAGGCAGATGGATATGCTTTAGAAGAATCCTTCTATGTCCCCTGATAAAGCCCTGTGTACCATCAACAATAATCACTCTTCACGTACAGCTGAGCGCCAGTATTTCATGGTGACAAAAAACCCACCAGAGCAAGAAATAGAGTCACCCCAGGGGACACACATGTAGGCAAAGCTGGGATACTTCTTTCATCCTATTTTGTGTTTTAGTTAGAGTGTCATTAAGGCTTCATTTAGATGGACAGTTGGGTGGTAAAAATGTGCAGTAGAGACATGTTTTTGCCACCCACCAATGGCCACCCTTAAGCTGCAATAGACTGACTGGTTTCCCCAACATCACGCAACAGGGCGAATTTATTGGGGTGCTCCAGCCCAGGACCGGCCTCCTTGCCTTGTTCCCTTCTACCCTTCCTGTCACCCAACTACTCTGCTCTGATGCCTGCACCCTTGTATCTCCGCCCCCTCCTCTGTGCAGGCCCCTGCCTGCACATGACGGGTACATTCCCAGCTCTCCTTCAGTATGGAAATGCTTCTCAGTGTTGCAGGCTGCTTCCCTGGATTTTGGATCTGAGCTTCCAGGGAAGCAATGTGCTTACATTTTGTGCAGCTGTATTCGCCCTCCATCACATGATCGAGGAAGGTATACATGCCACAAGATGTGCACCGAGTCGCATCTCCACACCCGCCGGGCATCGTACCCACTATCTCCTCTAATGCGGATTCAGAAGTTTGAGTCTGTCCTGTGTGGCTGTTTTCTAGCTTCCTAACTCTACTTTCTCACACTCTGGTACTCCGTGACACTCACTGACACTCAGGTACCTTAGTTACACACTGACACTCAGGCACTCACTGACCCTGAGATACTCACTGGCACTCAGGTACTCACTGACACGCAGGAACTCAGTACTCACTGACACGCAGGAACTCACTGACACGCAGGAACTCAGTACTCACTGACACTCAGGAACTCAGTACTCACTGACACTCAGGAACTCAGTACTCACTGACACTCAGGAACTCAGTACTCACTGACACTCAGGAACTCAGTACTCACTGACACTCAGGCACTCACTGACACTCAGGCACTCACTGACACTCAGGCACTCACTGACACTCAGGCACTCACTGACCCTGAGATACTCACTGGCACTCAGGTACTCGCTGACACGCAGGAACTCACTGACACGCAGGAACTCACTGACACGCAGGAACTCACTGACACGCAGGAACTCACTGACACTCAGGAGCTCACTGACACTCAGGAGCTCAGTACTCACTGACACTCAGGAGCTCAGTACTCACTGACACTCAGGAGCTCAGTACTCACTGACACTCAGGAGCTCAGTACTCACTGACACTCAGGAGCTCAGTACTCACTGACACTCAGGAGCTCAGTACTCACTGACACTCAGGAACTCACTGACACGCAGGAACTCACTGACACGCAGGAACTCACTGACACGCAGGAACTCACTGACACGCAGGAACTCAGTACTCACTGACACGCAGGAACTCACTGACACGCAGGAACTCAGTACTCACTGACACTCAGGAACTCAGTACTCACTGACACTCAGGAACTCAGTACTCACTGACACTCAGGAACTCAGTACTCACTGACACTCAGGAACTCAGTACTCACTGACACTCAGGAACTCAGTACTCAAATGGCATGGGTGGAGGTTCCTTCAGAGCGCATGTGCCAATGACGTCATCGGCTGCAAGCAATGTAAATATCTCCTATACGGTACAAGGTTAGGAGATATTTACAGTACCCATAGGTAAGCCTTATTATAGGCTTACATATGGGTACAAACAGACCAGAGGGGGTTCACAACCACTATAAATAACAGTGGATTGATTCACCACCAGTGAATGTTAGGTAAAAGTCACACGCAATGCTTCCTAAGCTAGGAAGCGTGTGAATGTCACAGTATATTATATATCTGCCAAGCCTATGAACTTTACTGAGAGGAGAGACAGCCTAGTACATACATATTTGTTTCTGTTAGAACATTTTCTATCTGGATCTCTTATTATTTACCTGGCTCCTTATGTGCTCAAAACTTTTCACTCTCACCCCACTGCTGATTCCCAAACTCTAGTTTATTCATTCTCTATACGGAAAAACAACTAGATATTCCACAACAAACACGTCACACTACCTTCTTACGTCAGCTACCCAGCTTTCCTCATTCTTTAACATCCAGAAATGCACCAGTGTTTCATCCTCTCCCCATGTGTCTGTGATCTTTCAGTCTCCTCACTTCCTGTTTTAAATAAAGTTTCATGGAAACGTCAAACACAAATAGTGGAGAGGAGACGTGTTGTGTTTTCTTTCTGTTGATTCAGTGCGGAAGCATTGGAGGAGGACAGGTCACATGACACTGGGCTGTTAGGGAACCCGGAAGTCTTGTGTTTGAGAGACATTAGAGACAGGCTGGAGGAGGAAACACCACTTCACTAATAGATGTTATAGGATGATGAGGTGCAAGCATTTATTGTGCTGTGTTTATTATGGAGCATATGTGTGTGTAATACTAAGGTGAAACAGCACAGTAAGCATAAACTTTTAGCCAATAATATAACAACTTTAGGCACCCCTTCCCTTTTTAGTTATCAATCTGCACTATGCAGTAGAAATGGAGGTATGAGTGTTCAGGTCCTAAATAGCTTCATATACTGTATACAACACATAAGATACTAAGGAGGTGCATCTAGCAAACTGTATGTATTATGGATGTCTAATAAACCCTAGATCTCTCAGTAAAGAGTACCTGTCACTGCCTATTGCTATCATCAGTTTATATTCCTTGTGATAACAATAAAAGTGATAAAAAAAAAAGTTAAAAGATATAATTATCATTTTTTTTTTTAAACTTCCATACCAGGCTAGTTCTGGCACTCTGCTCCTACATGTAAAAATCATCATTTTATTTTCTAGAAAATTACTCATAACCCCCAAACATTGTATATGGTTTTTTTTTAGCAGAGACTCTAGGGAATATAATGGTGGTCATTGCAACTTTTAATGCGACACGGTGTTTGCGTAGCAATTTTTTAAACGCATTTTTTTTGTTTGAAATAAACAATTTATGAATAAAAAAAAAAAAAAAAAACAGTAAAGTTAGCCCAAGCTTTTGTATAATGTGAAAGATGTTACGCTGTGTAAATAGATACCTAACCTATCACACACTTTAAAATTGCGCACACTGGTGGAATGGCGCCAAACTTCAGTACCTAAAAATCTTCATAGGCAATGCTTTCAAAATGAGTTACAGAGGAGGTCTTTGGCTAGAATTATTTCTCTCGCTCTAACGTTCGCGGCGATAACTAACATGTGTGGATTGAATGCCGTTCACATATATGGGCGCGATTTACATATGCGTTCACTACTGCTTGCGGGGACAGGGGCACTTTAAACATTTTTTTTTTATTGTTTATTTTATTTTTGTTTTTTTTATTTTTACACTTTACCTTTTAAAATGTTTTTTTTTTATCAACTTTATTCCTATTAAAAGTAATGTAACCATCCCTTGTAATAGGAATATTGCATGACAGGTCCTCTTTGTGGAGAGATCTGGGGTTAATAAGACCCCAGATCTCTCCACCAGGCTGGAAAGCCTGAGATAAAAAAAAAAGAATGTAGGACTGCTCCCTAGAGGACTGCTGGATTGTTCACCTTGGGATCCCTCTGGGTTATCGTTAGCAACTGCAGCATGCACAGTTTAACACTTTACTCTTTGGCTCAGTCAATGAACAGTCCATGGGATGTAGTTGTTTTGTGGTTTTATTTAAATTAAGGATGGGAAAAGGGAAGAGTGGTATACTCCAGAACTGAACTATTCACAAAAGATGAGGACTCCTGTCTGTAGATGCAGCCAGGCTGCTGATTCACCTTGCCACTAGATGAACTTTAGGATTAAGTCTCTAAGTATATGACTTGACTGAATAACTATCTTCAGGGTACTCACCTTTCACTTCATCAGCTGCCACCCGTCCTCTGACGATACTACTCCGGGGTGGCCCCCTCCCAGGTCAGGCCCCTAGACACGATCTCCAGTACTCACGATACTGTTTTTCTAGGGTCTCCAGTGTCTCAACCCCTCCAGTCAGTTCTTCTGGACCTCTGGGATCAGCTCCTTCCTCCTGGTCTACCAGGCCGACCACCTGCGACCACACACCAACTGTTTCAGAGGAGGAGGCAGCTGCCACCCTCCTTCCGGGACTCTGCTCACCAGCCAAAGACCCTGAGCACATGTGCTCCTGGCTTTTATACCACACCCCAGAATGCACAGAGACAACCAGTCTGTGCCAATCACTGAGGCTGTATCAAAACCACACTAGTCCAATAGGGAGGCATATTGGACAGTGGAGGAAACCAGGCCAATGAGTACATAGGTTATGATACAAAAAAATACTAAGAGAAAGACGGGGCTTTGTATGGGCAATTGGAGAGAGGATGATCACAATTATCACACCATATAATTAATTAAAATTGCTCTCTTTATTGAACAGACATATAGTGGTTAGCGCTTTCACCTAGCAGCAAGAGGGTCGCTGGTTCGAATCCCAACCACGACACTACCTGCCTGGAGTTTGCATGTTCTCCCTGTGCCTGTGTGGGTTTCCTCCGGGTACTCCGGTTTCCTCCCACACTCCAAAGACATGCTGGTAGGTTAATTAGATCCTGTATAAAAAATTGGCCTTACTATGTGTATGTATGAATGTGAGTTAGGGACCTTAGATTGTACGCTCCTTGAGGGCAGGGACTGATGTGAATGTGCAATGTATGGCTCCTTTCACACTATCGGACGGATTCCGTTTTTCTCAGCGGGGGATCGAGCCACCGATCCCCCGCTGAGCAGCAGGAGGTCAGCTGTGTCTCCGTGCTGTGTGCGGAGACACAGCTGTCAATTCCCCATGCATCTCTATGGGGGAAATCGGATGGGAACGGACCGTCGGTCCGTTCTCATCCGATCCCATCCGCTGGACGGATGGAAAATAGGGTTTCCATCCGTCCAGATTTGTAGGATCGGATCAAGTCGGATGTCAGCGGACATGTCTCCGCTGCCATCCGATGCCCCATAGGAATGCATGGGGGGACCGTTCAGATCCGCCAAAAAAACGGACAGGCGGATCTGAACGGTCCGCCTGTGTGAAAGGGGCCTATATGTAAAGCGCTGCGTAAATTGACAGCGCTATATAAGTACCTGAAATAATAATAATATATATATATATATATATATATATATATATATATATATATATATATATATATAGACAAAAATATACTATAACTACATAGAAAGACTGGATAAAAGAAAAACGCATATGTAGAAATATATTCCCATGGGGAATGCTGATACAATCAATTCTACAAAACTACAAGGTCTCGATCGCAGCTGGGTCAGTACATATTGATTTTGGTTTTGTAGAATTGATTGTATAACTAATGTGGAGAAATATACACATATGATGTCTTGAATGAAGCATTTGAAATGTTAATGTTTATATTAAATATACTCTTGTATATATTTTCTGTAGAAATATTGGTCTGCCTTGGTTTCTCTGGCCCTGAGGAAGCCCTGTTGTGAAATGCGTCAGCTTGCTGGGGACCCTAGACCATGCTATCTAGAGACCGTAACATCTAATGAGATACACTGTACACTGGTTGAAGCCTGAAATGTGGCAAAAGGTCGCAAAGTTCAAGGGGGCCGAATACTTTCGCAAGGCACTGTATTTCTACATATGGGTTTTTCTTTTATCCAGTTGTCATGGTTCCCGCTGTGTATTACAGACGGCAAGGCGTGGCCACCGTTAAGTACTTGACATGGGATTTGAACCTGGGTATTTTGATGTTCTGTCCTGTTATACTGCCTCTGAGCCACACTTCAGCTCATATGGATCCAGTCTTGTTAATTTGGTATTGCCTGCAGCACTAGGGGGCTGGACTTCACCTGAGTATACTCCTGTCTCTCATTGACCACCTGAAGCTAATTGCTCAATTAAGCAAGGTATAACACACTGCCTCTCCCTAAGAGCAGTGTCAGTTCATTGCTGATCTTTGTTCCTGTGTTGCTGATCTTTGTTCCAGATTGTTCCTGTTTGACAGACTTTGTTCCTGTTTCGCGAAGCGTGTGTTCCAGACTGACCCCAGCTTCCATCTTTACCTTCGCTCCTTGTTGTTCCTGCGATCCTTATCTGGACTTGTGTCATCCTGTGACTACTGTTATTCCTGGACTTCCCTTCCCATTGTATTCCTGCCGGTCCTGCTTATTGGAGCACCTTCCCTGCCAAGCCCCCATGCACAGATTCACAGCTCAGGTGGCTTTCTTACCTGGTCACCTTGGACTGTGGATATCCGCAAGGGTGAGCGTACATCTCTGCGTTACAGACTCCAACAAAGGTAAGCCCTGTGACACCAGTCTTTCTATGTAGTTATAGTATATTTTGTTTTTCTGTCTTATATATATGTATATATGTATGTCTGTTCAATAAAGAGAGCAATTTTAATTAATTATATGGTGTGATAATTGTGATCATCCTCTCTCCAATTGCCCATACAAAGCCCCATCTTTCTCTTAGTATTTTGTTGTATCATAACCTGTGTACCCATTGGCCTGGTTTCCTTCACTGTCCAATATGCCTCCCTATTGGACCAGTGTGGAACACTCCCTAGACCAGATGAATCACACACTGAGCACCATGAGCAGACCTAACTCACAGGTCCTGCTCTCTGTTAAGCAGAAAGCAATATAGAATTTGCCTGCTGCTCCTCTGATAGGCAGACAGAGCCAAAAACTATACTCTCTCTAGCACCTTCCTAGGAGGGTGCTACAAGAAAAAAAAATGTTTTGGCTTTCCAACTGCCAGGCCGGACGAGATGTCATAACGTTGCGCCTGGGCAGACGAGAGACATAAAGACTGGGGGGACCACCTGGTCCTCGGTATTCTCTATGATGTACTTCCGCCGCCGGCCTATTACCGGAGGACAGCGAGGGGGGACGTCCCCCCTGAACAGCCGCTATGATTGTTCTTATGTTGAAGGGAATCACCAGCTGAAAACAAAATTAGGCATCATTCAGATATCCCCACTCAAAGCCCAGGTCATCATATGACGTACTGTGGTATGGAAGTGGTAAAGACACGTTTGCCCCCTCACCCTGCACTTGTGTGCAAAGGCAAACACATATATTAGGTTGCACACTCAAATGTACTGTATTTTCTGGCGTATAAGACTACTTTTGAACCTCAAAAAAATCCCCCAAAAATGGGAGGTCGTCTTATACGCCGAGTATAATATCTCCAAGGTAACCTAAGTATAAGTATTACCGGTAGATCATGTAATAGGGTCGTCTTATACGCCCAGTCGTCTTATACGCCGGAAAATACGGTAAATAGTGTTCACACCACACATGTGAGATATCGTTGCGAACATCAGATAAAGAGCAATAATTCTAGCACAGACCTCCTGTGTAATTCGAAACTGGTAACCTGTAAAGGCTTATGAAGAATAAGTTCACCTTTTCAGGCAGAATTTCACTTTTAATAATAAATAAAAATGTTTTCCAATGCCATTTCTGGCCCAAAATGTAAAATCTTTTCAGTTTATTTGAATTTTTAAAATGATTTTCAGATTCCATCTGTAAGGTAAACTGGATTTCTAGCACCAAACGGCCAGTGCAGATTCATGCTCATGCACATTGCACAAGTGCTAATATTATTGAGCGAAAGACCAATGTCACTTACGCAGTGCCAGACTGGAGGAGGTGCCTCTCTGCTTGAAGCGCTGTGCCAGCAAATTGCAACCTTAATACGAGTGGTGACCGGAGCCCAGGAGAGCTATTTCCAGCTTGAAGGTCGTATACACTCTCTGCCCACTGCATCTCAAGCTTCTGTAGCTGGTGAATCAGCTGCCAGTCCTGCTTCAGCTCCTGCACCTGCAGTAATGGTTCCTCCCATGGTGCCTACCCCAGGACGCTTTTCAGGAAATCGCTACAAATTTCGGACCTTCCGCAATGCTTGGCAGCTGTATTTTGTGTTACAACCGTAAACTTTCTCCCTTGAGTTCACTAAGGTGGGCTTTGTCTTTACTCTCTTGCGTGAGGAACCACAGTCATGGGCCCATTATCTTCTGAAACAGACTAGCCCGGTCCTTACATCAGTCTCCTCCTTCTTTGAGGCCATGGCTCAGATCCATGATAATCCCCAACAAACCTCCACAGCAGAGGCTGTCCTGCATACGCTCCGGTAGGACTTTAGCCTGTGGAGGACTACGTGGTTAGGTTCCGCAAATTAAGTTCCGATTCTGCCTGGAATGATGCAGACTTGCAGTACTAGTTACGCATGGGACTTTTAGAGGTTCTCAAAGGAGAATCTCCCAGATTAGATCCACCAACAACACTCTTGCTATTCAGCTTGATCGCAGGATACGTAAGAGGATGGCAGGAAGGTCTGGCAACATTCAACCTACCTACAGTAGTTACCAGCAGCACCTGTGTCCCCAGCTCTGCCACCATCCTCCTTCATGGTGGAACCTGTTCAATTGGAACTTCCCTGTTCACCTCTGTTGTCCAAAGAAAGATTTTGACTTCGGCAAAATCACTTATGCCTTTACTGCGGTGGAATTGGTCACTATCTGCGTTACCATCCAATAAGACTGTCCTTGCTTCTGACGCTTCCAGTTATCTTGTGAAGATCATCTCCACTCATCTCCTGTTGGCTCTTTCCTTACAGCTACCGGGGGGGGGGGGGGGGGGGGCATCCAACCCAAGTCATTATCGACTCCGGGGTCTGCAGTTGTTTTATGAACTATACTTTTGCTAAACACCAAGTTCCACTGCAAGCTAAAATGCAGCATCTGAAGATTCATCTGGTGGATTGCTCAAACCTCAAGTCAGGTCATATCACACAAACTTGTCTGCTATTGGCAGTGACCCCCTTGGGTCACTCAGAATACACGCACACAGACACACACAGATGTATACACACATGTGTACACACGCACACACATGTATAAATCCCTTTTAACATGTTTTAGCACAGTACCTTTCCTAATTCAGCTGGTTACTGCACTGTAGGGGAAAGCAGAGAGCACAACACACTCCCCCTCCCTTTACTTTCACTTTGCTGAGGCTGACGGAGTTTCCTCACAGTGCCAATGTACAGTTCGGCAGGGGATTGGGAGATTGGGCTCATCTGACAGCCCTTCTCTCCCATGATCCCCCGGCACACCTGAGGACCTCTGGTGGGACACCAGTGTGCTGTGGCACATTGGTTGAGAAAGGCTGGTCTAAGGTTTTAAGTAATAGGCATGGTGAGTTATCTGAAGTTGTAATTTTTTTTGAAAATTAAGAAATTAAATACTTTTTTTTTTCAAAAGGTTATCAGTTTCACAAGTTGTTTGTCACACACAGCATTGGCAAACTTACAATTACATTCCAAAACATATTCTGCTACTCTTCCCGCATAGAGGGATGCCACACGTTTGATAGGTTTTTTCAACCTAGACATATAGAGAGGCCCAAAATCCTAGGAGCATCTTTTGGCTTTCAAGGAGCATAAGTTATGCATCTAATTTCCTGACTACCTATCACATTTCTTGGGTCCCTGAAGTGCCGGGAAAGAAGAGACACCCATAAATGACCCTATTTCGGAAAGCAAGGGCCCCAGGTATTTTTAGAAAGGCTTAGTGAGCCTTTTGAATATATCATTTTTTGCTGCAACATTTTTGCAAATTGGAGGACAGAAAATGAAAATTTTATTTTTGTTACATAAAGTGGTCAATTAATAAGATTTTTCTAACACACAGCATAGGCGTACTTTGAATTACTCCTCAAAAACATTCTGCTACTCCTCTTCAGTATGGAGATACTACGTGTGAGACTTTTTCATACAAACTAGAAGCCAAGCACATAGAAATTTCCCAAGCAGATGTGAAAGGAGGGGGGGATACACACCGGCCACTGCTCCCCAACTCATATGACCAATGAGAAAGAGCTGAAAAACATTCACAGGGGGCACAGTTACAGAAGGTGTGGACAAAATGGAAAAATCAGTCAGCCAGTCAGTCAAAGTCAAGAGCAAATTGACAGTTTATTGGTTAAAAGATGATCATGGATAAAGTCCAGATGGCCAGAGTGCACAGGCATATCCAGGGGCGTACCTACAGCATTTGGCACCCGGGGCGGATCCTATATCTGGCACCCCCTCCCCCCCCAGGCGACGAACTGCTCATTGACGTGTCACGTGTAGCGCCTCCACGCACTGCAGCCCAGAACCCAAAAGAATCCTCCTCGCTCTGCTTCCAGACCAGGCCCCTCCTCCTCTGCAAAAACGGCACCGACTGACCTGAGGCACCAGACAGAAATACATGTAACTGGCAGTAGCACCCTTACTGGGTGCTACTGCCAGTGGTGTCATTAGGGTTGGTGTCACCTGGTGCAGTAAACCATGGTGCCACTCCCCCCGCCCCCAAAAAAAATATTTTCCTGTTTTCTGAAAGCACGCCAAAGATGCAGCATGCGGGACTTTTGGTGCACTTTCAGAAAATGCAGGAAAAAAAAACGTTCAACCTAAAAAATCTATAGGACTGCAGTAATAACTGCGAGTAAACTGTAGGAAGGCCCCCTTTACATAACACAGCCCCCGTACCCCTAGACCCCTTTACATTACACAGCCCCCATCCCCCCATGGAACCCTTTATGTTACACAGCCCCTGCCTCCCCATAGAATCTTTTACATTATACAGCCCCGTCCACCCATAGAACCTTCACATTACACAGCCCCCCCCCCCCCATAGAACCCTTTACATTACACAGTTCCCTCACCCCCCCCAATGGAACCCTTTACTATATACAGCCCCCCCAATAGAACCTTTTACATTACACAGCCCCCACCCCCCATAGAACCCTTTACATTATACAGCTCCCCCACAGAACCCTTTACATTATACAGCCCCCCCCCATAGAACCCCTTTACATTACACAGCCCCCCAATAGAACCCATTTACAATGCAGACCCCCCAATAGAACCCCTTTACAATACACCCCCCCAATAGAACCCCTTTACAATACACCCCCCCAATAGAACCCCTTTACAAAACATCCCCCCAATAGAACCCCTGTACAAAACATCCCCCCCAATAGAACCCCCTTACAATGCAAGCGCCTCTCCACCTCCTACCTTAGAGCAGAGGAGGAGGAACTGTTTAAAGCAGAGAACAGGAGAGAGAGACTCACCGTCACACTCACGAGCCCTGAATATACAGCGTTCAGCGGGAACTGCCGAAGTTAACTGTGCTAGTTAATGAGCAGGTGATTGGTTGCTAGGCGGTCCTAGCAACCAATCGCCTTCTCATGAACTAGCACAGTTAACTCCGGCAGCGATCGCTGTGTATTCAGGGCTAGTGAGTGACAGCGAGTCTCTCTCTCCTGTTCTCTGCTTTACCCACCTCCCACCCGGCCACTGTACATACAGTGCCTTGCGAAAGTATTCGGCCCCCTTGAACTTTTCGACCTTTTGCCACATTTCAGGCTTCAAACATAAAGATATAAAACTGTAATTTTTTGTGAAGAATCAACAAGTGGGACACAATCATGAAGTGGAACGAACTTTATTGGATATTTCAAACTTTGTTTCCAAATAAAAAACTGAAAAATTGGGCGTGCAAAATTATTCAGCCCCTTTACTTTTAGTGCAGCAAACTCTCTCTAGAAGTTCAGTGAGGATCTCTGAATGATCCAATGTTGACCTAAATGACTAATGATGATAAATAGAATCCACCTGTGTGTAATCAAGTCTCCGTATAAATGCACCTGCACTGTGATAGTCTCAGAGGTCAGTTTAAAGCGCAGAGAGCATCATGAAGAACAAGGAACACACCAGGAAGGTCCAAGATACTGTTGTGGAAAAGTTTAAAGCCGAATGCCATCTATCAGTGCTGCCCACCAGTGCCCATTATTGCCATCTATCAGTGCCACACACCAGTGCCCATTATTGCCCACCAGTGCCACCTATCAGTGCCCATCAGCGCTGCCCATCAGTGCCCACCAATGCTGCATATCAGTGCTACCTATCAGTGCCCATCAGTGCTGCATATCAGTGCCATCCTATCAGTGCCTCCTCTTCAGTGCCTGTCAGTGCGGCCTCATCGGTGCTCATCAGTGCAGGAAAAAACGTATCGATTTACAAAATTTTATAACATAAAACAAAAAAAACTTTATTTTTTTTTTCAAACTTTTCGGTCTTTTTTTTATTTGTGCACCAAAAAAGAAAAAACCTTGCGGTGATCAAATGCCACCAAAGAAAGCTCTATTTGTGGGGGAAAAATGACACAGATTTGGTTTAGGTACAGTGTTGCATGACTGCGCAATTGTCAAATGCAACAACGCTAAAAGCTGAAAATTGGTCTGGGAAGGAAGGGGGTTTAAGTGCCCAGTATTGAGGTAGTTAAACAGTTCCTCCTCCTCCGCGCTCCTATGTCAGCGAGCAGCGGAGGCAGTCCGGCGGCCAGCCCCGGGTGTCACATGACACCCCCCAATGTGTGGCACCCAGGGTGGACCGCCCCCCCCCCCGCCCTCCCTGTTGGTACGCCACTGGGCATATCGATATTGATACATCGATAAAACCCAAAAAATTATTACATTTTGGAAAGCAAACACCCCAAGGTTTCCCCCTTTTTTTTATTTTTTTACTTTTTTTTTTTTGCAGTCTGAGTGCTTATTGCAGTCTCTACTACTGCAGTAAGCACTCAGTTGCCTCTCACAGCCTAAGGCCGTGGGGGGAAACAATTCAAAGCCTGCATCACACAGGCTTGGTTTACATGTGTGATTGCTGTGATTGGTCACAGCAGTCACATGGTACAGGGCCAATTTTATTGGCCCTGTACCCTGATCTAAGATCCGCTGTGACTGAGAGACACAACAATCACAGAGCACTCTGCTGAACACCCTAAAGGGCACACGCAAGGCGAATAAGTGGAAGAACATACGGGTACATCCACCTGCTTCGGGGAAGCTCCCATCCAGCTGTTCATGTGCAATGGCTGGACAGGACGCCAGTGTGCTGCTCTCATCCTACTTCATATCCTGGACAGTTTGCATTGAGGGACCACTGAACTCCAAGATGTTTTATGAAATTCTGCAGCGAATGTAAGGGCATTGTATGACTGAAAAGTGATTGTAAATGCTTGATTTTTGTTTTTTAACCACTTGCCGACCGCCGCACGACTATCTACGTCGGCGGTCAGCCCCTCACAGGCAAAGTGACGTAGGGCTACGTCACTAGCTTGTGAGGGTCTTGGGAGCGAGCGCGCGCCGCCGGAGGCGCGCTCCCGCTCCCGCGTGGTCACGGGCCCCCCCGCACGTGTGACCGGCGGACCCGATGTCCGCCGGCCACTCTGCGATCGGCGGGGGAGAGGGAGAAAGTCAGGCAGCTTGTGTAAACAAGCCACCTGTCATTCTCCCCTCTGTATGAGAGCTGATCATATGGATCTACTATGTAGATCCGTTGATCACTCTGCATACAGCTGAAGCCACAGCCAATCACAGTTAGAATCACGCCCCTAGGGACACACACAGCCCCTCCCTCTCAAATACAGTTAACCCCTTCACTACCAGTGTATTTTTACAGTAACAGTGCATATATATAGCACTGATTACTGTAGAAATGTCACTGGTAACCCCAAAAGTGTCAAAAATGTCAGTCAAGGGTCCGATCTGTCCGCCGCAATGTTGCAGTACCGCAAAAAAAATCGCAGATCGCCGCCATTACGCGTTAAAAAAAACAACAAAAATGACAAAAATCTTTCCCTTAGTTAGTAAACGCAATAACTTTTGCGCAAACCAATCAAAATACGCTTTTTGCGATTTTTTTTTTTTTTTTTTTTTTTTTTTTTTTTTTTTTTTTTTTACCAAACATAGGTAGCATAAAACAAATTGGCCGAAAATGTTAAAAAATTTTGATTTTTACATTTTTTTTGGGGGGGAATTTCATATAAAAAAAAAGGGAAAAATATTGCTATTTTTGCAAAATTGACGCTCTTTTTTTGTTTATAGCGCGTGATCAAAAAATCGCACAGGTGATCAAATACCGCCAAAAGAAAGCTATGTTTGTGGGAAAAAAAGGACGCCAAATTCGTTTAGGTACAGCGTCGCACGACCGCGCAATTGTCCGTTAAAGTCACGCAGTGCCGAATCGCAAAATACCCCCTGGTCGTTTAGCAGGCAAATCCTCCGGGGCTTAAGTGGTTAATTAAAATAACAAACTTGTCATACATACCTGCTATGTGCAATAGTTTTGTACATAGCAGTCCCAATCCTCCTTTTTTTGGCCCCCTGTCCGCACTCATGGCTCCTGCCCTCCACCAATGGCTCCTGCTGCTGTGTCTGAGCCAATGAGGAGGGAGAGTCAAGAGAGCCTCTGCTCTCATGCACATTGCTGGATCGAGATTTGGCTCAGGTGAGTATAAGTGCGTGCATGCAGCAGTTTTTCTACATTAATGCAGAGAATGCATTAGGGTAAAAAAAATCTTCCTTTACCACTTCAAGAACATTGACAGGGAATATAAGTATAATCCAAAAACAAAGGAGTACATTAAAAAAGAGACATTAAAATGGAAGAAATTGTGTGTTTAAAATGGCCAAGTCAGAATTTTGGCCTCAGTCCCATTGACATGCTGTAACATGTTTTGAAGGCTGTTCAAGCAGTACATACATGAACTAATATACTACAGTTTTGTATACAGCAGTGGGCATAATAATGATTTAACTTTTGCATCTCTGATAAACTGCTACTGAAAGCATTTGGTTAGGTTAATAAGGATATATTAAAGAACGGTTCTCTTATTTGCTAAACAAAATGTTACAATAAAATATGGGAGTAGAATTTTATGGTTTTATAAAACTGTCTACTTTATTATGAGTTCATGAAATCATATTCATTATATATGTTCAGGAGGCATTAATGTACAAATCCAAGCATTTACTAAGGGTTCACCAACTTTTTTTTTAAACTGCACATATAAAAAAAAAACATTACAGTTATGTTGCTATGAAAAAGTTTAGTTGTTAGAGATATAGTGAAATTTGGAGGAAAGCCAAGACGGTATCTATACTATTAAAGCTAAGATAAAGGTCAAATCATATTTGGGAGGCATATTGCAGAAATCCAAACAATTCTTATGGGTTCACAAGGATGTTCTCACAACTGCTTATAACAATGATTGTCATCATGTTGCTATGAAACATGTTAGCCAGTATGGGTTCAGTGTCCTCAAGTTGGAGAGATGTAGTGGAATTTGGAGGAAAGCCAAGAAAACGATATGTGGAGTAGTCTATGTTTGGACCGTAGTGAAAACAATGTTTGGGTGCTTAATGCATCCATATTAGACTTGTACTACTCCATATTCTTCATACTTATATAACTATATTTAGATAGAGTAGCTTCACATTTTTCCTGTGATGGGGTGTTTTAACTAAGTGCTAAGACGTTTTTCTATATTTATGTAAGCTGCGCGTCTGGAAGAAGCTAGCCAGCTAGGAGGTTTCCAAAAAAGGATTTCCTGAAGAACAATTTTTATTGCCGCTACTAAGTAATTTAATGGTCTTAGCAATGCATTTGTAATATTCCCTCTTTGGACTACTTCAACAATATGATGAGGGGAGCCTGGAAAATGTCACATTTTATTACAGTAAATGTAATTAAACAATTTGTTGTTTTGTTCCAAGAAGTCGCAAATTATATATTTTTGGATTGCATTATGCTATTGACAAGTGTGAAGTACGTTGGTGATGGACAAGGATGAATTGAAGAATGGTAATGTTGGGCTGTAATTATTGGTGTAGCAACAGGGATAGCAGTGATAGAACTTGATCCCCTTTTCCTAGGGGGCAGCTATGTTTCTAATTGAAGAATATATGTTTTTTCTGTATGTTAGAAACATCATAAAATATTTTTTCCTGGTGACTATATGGCAGCATAAAGATAAAAAGACAAGGCGCCTCTAAGTGCAGTAGGCTCTGAGTATTTATTAGGTTAAAAGTATAAAAGCACTCAAGGTCTGACGAAGGAGCTGTGCTCCGAAACATGTAACCGCCCACCACCCGCTCTATTGGACACCAGCCGCTGCGTCCACACCCTGCCTTCAGGAAATCTCATGCCAACCAGGCTGAGACGAAGACGAAAGGATGCATCTACAGGAAGCGGATCACCGGATGTCCCCATTGCAACCACTCAGCACAACGGATAGGAAGACTCCAGACAGATCTTTGCAATGCCCATGTCATATTTACCAAATGTGAGTGCTTTTATACTTTTAACCTAATAAATACTCAGAGCCTACTGCACTTAGAGGCGCCTTGTCTTTTTATCTTTATCACTTTCAGAGCAGCTTCTCCTCTCCAGTGCTGCCGAAGTGCAGTGTCTCACCTAAAGCCTGCTGTATTCCACGGAAGCGCCCATACAACAAACCCTTTTTCATTATATGGCAGCATACAGATGATTGCCCTGTCCCCACCCAACCCACAGGATCAATTTAACCTCTATAAAAATAACGCTGAAAGCCTCCACGCCATTTCTCTATTTGCTCTCAAGACTGTAGGATCATTATAATTTTCCTAATCGTCTTCCAGGACAGCCACCTGGGAGATGATTGGCTATACCTTCAACAGAAAACACAAGCACAAAATGTGGGAGGCCATATTGGAGGAGGCATCCCTGCTTTACCTGCTTCACATATCAGTTCACACAGCTGAGTAAAAAGCTGAGTAAAAAGTCTGTGCAAGTAGAAGCTTCTGAGCCAGGAGGTTTCTAAGCTTCAGCCACTTGCACTTTTCGACTAAGGACTCCTTTTGCACTCTGGCAAAATAGATAATGGGGGAACAGCAGAGCCTAAAAGAAACACTGCCTTCTCGCAGGCAAAAATTTCCTCCACTGTAACACCTTAGGCTTCACATTTCAAAGCTAAGCCACAAATATGGAGGGGATACATAATACCTAGATGTTATTTCTGGGTCCTACTCTGGCTTTTCTTATTTCCATCAGAGTGTTACTGTGTATTGTATTATAACGAACTTTATGCAATCCATGAGAAAAGATATGAGATGACAAACCGTGGTCTGTCAATCTCAAAAAAGACCAACTAAGGGCACTAGAGACTCAAATTTGTATAAAATGTTAATTTTATTGGGCACGTATGCCTGAATATGCAAAAAAGGGGGGGAAAAATCAGGGTGGTGTGGATGACACTGAATGACAAAACAGTTTAAAAACCGTAAAATACACAAAAGCACATGTGCTATAAGGACTCAAAACATAATATCTAAACCCATTGAAAGAAACGTCAATTAGTGCAATGGTGGCTCAAACGGCCTATTGGGGAAGGCCTGCAGGCACAACTAATTGCATGGTGACCCAATGTGTAGAAGATACAATATCACATGACCAAACATGCATCAGCACACAATGTGAGTTGATTGCCGTGTTCGGTGATGTGGGAGGACCTCTCAAATATACATCTATATAATATCTATATTTGAGAGGTCCTCCCACATCACCGAACACGGCAATCAACTCACATTGTGTGCTGATGCATGTTTGGTCATGTGATATTGTATCTTCTACACATTGGGTCACCATGCAATTAGTTGTGCCTGCAGGCCTTCCCCAATAGGCCGTTTGAGCCACCATTGCACTAATTGACGTTTCTTTCAATGGGTTTAGATATTATGTTTTGAGTCCTTATAGCACATGTGCTTTTGTGTATTTTACGGTTTTTAAACTGTTTTGTCATTCAGTGTCATCCCCACCACCCTGATTCCCCCCCCCCCCCCCTTTTTTGCATATTCAGGCATACGTGCCCAATAAAATTAACATTTTTTACAAATTTGAGTCTCTAGTGCCCTTAGTTGGTCTTTTTTGAGATTGACAGACCACGGTTTTGTCATCTCATATCTTTTCTCTTGCACTAAACTGTCCAACGGTCACTATGTATGACTTAATTTTTGAGTTATATACTCTCTGGGACTAATTTAATAAATTCCCCATGTTGGGATACTGATCAGGCCAATTTCTGGAACACAACTTTTTGCTTCTTTGTAGTTTATGCAATCCATGCATGGAGAAATAGTACTGACAAGTCGCTCATTTAACTCCGTTTTGACATA
This sequence comes from Pelophylax lessonae, assembly GCF_965119305.1. Taxonomy (NCBI): domain Eukaryota; kingdom Metazoa; phylum Chordata; class Amphibia; order Anura; family Ranidae; genus Pelophylax; species Pelophylax lessonae. The sequence continues at coordinate 231,979,016 of NC_138770.1, read as the reverse complement.
CCTAAGGTCCTTTTACCTCAAAACCTAGTTATCAGTCTAAGCTTTAGATGTACCAGTGGTTGTGGAAAATCTGTTCACCCAGGTACTCTTAAGCCCGTACACACGAGTCGAAATTCGGCCAGGAATTTTCGTCCGACGACCGATCTGCCGATTTTCGGCTTGTTAGTATGATGCTTCCGACAACCGACTCCGACTTTTCGGCCGAAAAAATTCTGGTGTGCAGGCTATAAAATTTTTGTCCTCCGTCAAAACACATCCGATTTTCGTGCAGTCAGTACAGATTTCGACAGGGAAAAATCCTATGAGCAAGACTGGGCATGCTCAGAGAAGAAAGAACACAAAGAAAGCAAACCAACACATGACATCACTTCTGAAATAGAATTCTGTCGGTCGACAAAATTCGTGTGCAGTCTAGAGCACATTCCAACCAACAAAACACCACTCTGGACAAAAGATGGACGACCGGTCGGCGGAAATTCGTTGCGTGTGTACGAGACTTTAGTTTAGGAAGAGAGACTGTTTCTAGTGAGGACATAATTGGACATCAGTGTGCCCCCTCACATGTGTCCCCATCAGAGTGCCCCATTATATAGGGTTCCCTCATCACTGACCCCTTACATATGGTTACTCCATCAGCATGCCCCATTACATCAGGTGTGCCGATCAAAGTGCCCCCTTACATTAGGTGTAACCATCTTATCAGGTGTGCCGATCAGAGTGCTCCTTAACATTTTGAAAAAAAAAATGTTGAAAAAAATCTAGTTAGCTTTTTTAAAAAAAGAGTAATCCAAAAACATAAAAAAACATACCATAAAGTGTCTCTGAATAACAATGTAAAAAGATATATATATAAACATATATAAAAAGATATTAGCATAAAGTGAAACAAAATAACCTTGTGAACATTAAAAAGTTGCAATAAGCTTTAGCAATTCTTAAAAGTCCCATAAGTGAATAGTGAAAGAATAATCCACAGCCAGTGAAAACAAAGCTGGATGTGCTAGTAAAAATGCTCCTCCAGGTGCTCAGTGATCCACCTCCATGCTAATTGGTAGATAATGGCTGCTTACCAAACGTCAGCGGTCATACAGCATTATATGATACTCCCCTGCACCGACTCGATACTTGAAAATTAACTCTCGATACACATAAGGGATCCAACAGTATGAAACTATGGTTCAAAGCAGCAAGCTTGCTCAATATATGGGTGTCATTTCATAGGTAGAGAAAGGAGGACTGAGCTTATTGAAAAATATATTGCACTTACATCCATCAGATTAAATATGGGGCAAATATATGTATTTATTGGTATTCAGGGATTATTTATTTATGGTATTCATGGATTTCTAAGTGCAGCAATCTGTCAATCTGAGCTAGCACATCCTTATATCCTTTTTTTCTCAATGCTCCTTTACATTAGGTGTGCCCTTTAAAAGGGCCCTTTACATCAGATGTCCCCTTCTGAGTTCCCCTTTTCATCAGGTGTCCCCATCACAGTGCCACCTTACATCAGGTGTGCCCATCAAAGTGCTCCTTTACATTAAGTGTGCCCCCTTACATCAGGAGTGCTGATCAGAGTGCCCATTTACATTAGATGTCCCCATCACAGTGCACTCCTACATCAGGTGTGCCCATCAGAGTGCCCCCAACATAAAATGTGCCCATCAGCATGCCCCTTATTTTATGTTAAGGGACAGAAGGATGAGCACATTTTATGTTAGGGGGCATGCTAATGGGCACATTGTATATTAAGGGGGACTGTGATGGGCAGATTTTGTTACAATGTTGTTGTAATGTATCTCTCTTCTTATCCCTGCAATGCAGATCTTTAGTAAAAAGCAGCACACTTGATTGCCCTAGATGGTATCCTCTTTCCAGCCAGTTCCGTTAGTACAGTGGTAGTGTATAGTATTATCACTGTATTAGTGCCACTGATGATGTCAGTGGCAATTAGTCAGTTCCTCCCCCCCCCCCCCAGTGTTAGTGAGTGTCAGATTGCCTGCCGCAGTCTATTATAAGTTGCTGCTCACTGTTTTTAGTAGTGTAAAAAAAAAATACAAATTCCAATATATATATATATATATATATATATATATATATATATATATATATATATATATATATATATATATCATAGTTTGTAGACGCTAATACACGCAAACCAATCAATATATACTTTTTGGAATTTTTTTTACTAAAGAAATGTAGCTGAATACATTTTGGACAAAATTTTTGAAGAAATTAGATTTTTTATTATTGGATATGTTTTTTAGCAGAAAGTAAAAAATATTGTTTGTTTTTTTTTTTTTTTTTTCAAAATTTCTAGTCTTATTTAGTTTATATCGTAAAAAACAAAAACCCAGTGGTTGATCAAACACCACCAAAAGAAAGCTCTATTTGTGTGGAAAAAAATGATATCAATTTCATTTGGGTACGCATTGCATGACTGCACAATTACCAGTTTTAATTAGCGCAGTGCTAGATAGCAAAAAAAGGCCTGGCCATGAAGGGAGTAAAACCTTCCTGAGCTGAAGTGGTTAAGGAATGGAAAGAGCCTGAAGATCTTCATGTCCAGGTCTTGAAAGTAGCACGTTTCCTTCAATTCTTTCATATTCTTTATGGGCGGTACTGTTCAAATTTCTTAGGGCTAGTGCGATGGACGATATTGCATGTGATTCGCGCCACACTGCTATGCAAATCACATGCAATGTCTTTGCGATGCAAATTCACCCATTAAGATTGTATGTGACAAGTGGAACTCTCCGCTGTGCTCCTTGTGAAGTGATCAACTTGGCATCAGATTACCAGAAGAAGAGAACCAATGGGGGTCAAACACACCAGAGGTAAGTATTAAATGTGTGGCCAGTAGACCTCTCCACTGTTCTGCTCGTGAAGTGTACAGCTTGGCTGCAGATGACCTCCATAAATACAAATAAGACCGCCATAGTGTAAAATCTTAAGATAATTTAATAGAAAAAATAGATATTGCACTTACAGCAAGATGATATATATCAAACGTGTAAAAAACCGTCCAGGAACAGCTACACCTGTCCTTCTGGGATCCACGTAGTACTCCGTGCCATCAGCACGTCGCTAACCCAACGCATTTCGTCATAAGTGACGTCGTCCTGCTGGGAAAAGCACACATTAGCACCTTTGTCTGTGGATTGATTGCACCAGCACTTTATTATTGTTAAAGGCAGGACATGGTGGAATTGCACTAAAGGACATTATCATATTGTAATATTTCACATGGACTTTTGAATCACTCATTTATCTATCATATGTTTTTTGTTGCACATATAATTATAGAAAATCAATATTTATTCATTAGTTCTTTAGTGGGTCTTTTAATGTTCCCTAATATCATTGTGGAGTGAAGTCCCATTTTTTTATATATATATATATATATATTTTTATTAACTCTTTTGGCATTTTTATGAATTGGTGGATACGGATGTTGTTTATTTATTTAATTATTATTATATTGTATATAATTATTGATTATTAATTATCAGGCTTGTATCAGCACATTTTGGTGCTGCATTGATTTTTTGTGTATGTTAGATTGTGTTCAGTGAATAACACTTTATGCAAGCTGCCATTAGGATTTACACCATTCACTGTTAATTATTGGATGTTGTTGATTTATTGTTTAGTCACATTTCATCTGCTTACCTCTGGTGTGTTTGTTCCCATAGGGTCTCTCCTTCTGGTAAGCAGACATTCTATATGGTGGTGGATACACTTGTCGGTGGTGGACAATTGCTTAAGTCACCATTATTTTTTGCGTATCATTCACTGCAATTGTCTTAATCCTTCATTGGTTTTGGACTTATTTATTGCAAACATATGATTGCACTTTATTGTACATTATGGTGTTTAATTTGTGATTTTGATATGCCACGCTACTGAGACTGTAAATTAATCTATCTAACCACAACTGGATCAGTAATGAAGATCACACTTTCAGAGCTTATATTGTGAAAGCAGAATAGTCAAAAATATTTTAGCTTCAGCAAAAAATATTTTATGGCTCCAGTAAAAAATAGTTTAGCTCCAATTAAATGATTTTTGTCCAGTCAGATATGTTCTATAGCTCTGTAAAATACTGTGAGATGTGATTTGCATTTGGAATCTGCATATACAGTAGATTAGGACAGTGCAGCTATTGTCATGGAAGCCTGTACATGCATGCAAGCTAATCACAGCAGAATATCTTAGGCTCGGTTCACATTAGTGCAATGGCAGACATCGCATGTGATTCGGAGCGCACTGCTCTGAAAATTACATGCGATGTCGGAATCGGATCGCATGGTCGTTCACACTTATGCGATCCGATTCATGTCCGAATGTCAGTTTGCACTGCAATATGTGAACTGATCTGGGGGTGTCGTTAACTTTGAATTGACACCCCCAGCGATTTGCATATGGCAATGTGAACCCGCAATAGCTTTGCAGGGTTCCTGCATTGCATAAGTGTGAATCGGGACTAAGGGCCTACAATACCAATACTACAGTGATTGCCTAACAGGACTGTTATACACTTCAATTTTTGCATGTATACAGTAGATGCCATTCAGATTTCTGCTTATACCTTCTCAAACTAGGGAGTCAGAAAGCAGTCTTTCGCTTCAGACACACAGAGCTAAGCAACTGATATATTTCCCAGAAACTGCCAGTTAAGGGCTCTTTCACACAGTATGTCCGTCGGACGGACTTCGTTTATCTCAGCGGGGGATCAATCCGCCGATCCCCCGCTGAGCAGGAGAATGACAGCTGTTCTCCAAACTGTGTGCGGAGACACAGCTGTCAGAGCCCCATACATCTCTATGGGGGAATTGGATGGGAATGGACCGTTGGTCTGATCCCATCTGATCCGATCCGCTGGACGGATGGAAAATAGGGTTTCCATCCGTCCAGATTTGACGGATAGGATGTCAGCGGACATGCCCCATAGGGATGCATGGGGGGACTGTTCAGATCTGCCAAAAAAACTGACAGGTGGATCTGAACGGTCAGCCTGTGTGAAAGGGGCCTTACTCTGTCCATGTCAACACAATGTCTCAGCAAAACATTACATTTTCTGTAGAGGTTGAGACACATCACGAACCAGAATTCTTTCCGGATAAGGAAGTAATCAGACAAGGTAAACACTTGGTTAAACCAGTTTCGAAGGTTCAACAGAATTATGAAGCTGATAAAGAACTAGTGGTTAATGCCGATTAATTGTGGCCCAAAACTGTTGAATGCGTATCATCACTTTCTTGCCCTTCTTATGAGGTACTGCAACTAGAAGGGATTCTCAGACAATTAATTGATACCTATTAGAGAGATCAAAGACTGTGTTTCAAATATAAGAGGTACAACACTGAAGAGTCACAGGATGAATTAAAGCCTAATCTAAAGAGAGACAGATTAGTACTACAAAGAGAAAGACAGAAATGAGAATAAAGGCCCGTACACACGTAGCGATTGTCGGCCGATTGTCGGCTTGTTAGTATGATGCTTCCGACAACTGACTGCGACTTTTCGGCCGAACAGAATCGGGTGTGCAGGCTATAAAATTTTTGTTGGCCGTCACCAGAACGGCCGATTGTTCGCCAGTCAGTACAGAATTCGACTAACAGCAGATGAGCAAGACTGGGCATGCTCAGAGAAGAAAAAACACACGAAAAGTTAACCATCACATGACATCACTTCTGCAGTCGGCTGTTGTTGGCCGACAAAATTCGTGTGCAGTCTTTAGCACTTTTCAACCGTCAGGACAGCAGATGGCCGATCATTCGGCCGAAATTCGGTACGTGTGTACGGGGCTTTACACAACTTCATAAATCTAAATGCTCTGCATCTACGAAACACTCTTTCAGATCTGCCAAGTCTCTACAATCAAGATCTTCCACTCTCGGTCAACAACTTATTAAAGCCTATGCCGATGCTCAAGCTTCTAAAATTCAGGCAGCCTTTGTCCAAAATAAAGCAGAGATGGAAGTGGAAGCTACATGCAAGAAAGCAGAGATGGAAATTGAAGCTGCATACAAGAAAGCAGAGATGGAAATTGAAGCTGCATGCAAGAAAGCAGAGATGGAAATTGAAGCTGCATGCAAGAAAGCAGAGATGGAATTGGAAGCTGCATGCAAGAAAGCAGAGATGGAATTGGAAGCTGCATGCAAGAAAGCAGAGATGGAAGTGGAAGCTGCACGCAAGAAAGCAGAGATGGAAGTGGAAGCTGCACGCAAGAAAGCAGAGATGGAAGTTTTAGAGAAACAATGTGGTCACACCACAGCCTTGGCAAGGCTGCTAGCAAAAGTGAATGACATAGCAGCAGAGATGTATAGTAACGAAGTAGAACTACTTAAATACTGTACTTAAGTACCGAAATGCGGTATCTGTACTTTCCTAGAGTAGAATTTTTTTCTCCTACTTCTACTTTTACTTCACTACATTTTTTCGATGATTTCGATACTTCTACTCAAGTATTTTTTTTTTGTGCTGCATAGTTACTCGTTACTTTTAAAAAAATTACCACTGCCAGAACAGTAGATGGCAGGTTACATAAAGCTCAAAACACGTGTATTATCAGCGCATACGAAAATAAAGGCTGTGTATAATAAAAGCTGCTATAACAAATCTTTCCAATAAAAAGAAAATATGAAACAAACAAATAAATTGTGCTACAGCGCTTAAAGTGCATCAAGAAACTACTAACAAACACAACTTGGCTGTGCGAATAAAGTGCCTGTGCAATCGATATAATATCATTGTTGCCCCCAGTGCCCTGCCCACACTCCACACAGTATCAAAAATAAAGTGACATGAATGTGCTAAAGCCTAAATGCAGTGGAAATAATTATTCCCACAATGTAACAGTAAATTAAATTCATATAAAATATGACAATAAATCACAATAAAATAAGTTATGAAATAAGTTAGGTCAGGTGCCTGCAACAAGTTGAAGTGTGTAAACCTATCTATAACGAAAAGTCCATAAATTAATTCCAGTGTGCAAATCTAAAGTGTCACTTCACTTGTCAGATGCTTCCACCTCCTTCAGTGCTCGAGTGACCGACCAACACACTTAATGGTGGTGGCACTAGTGGATAGCGTCTGGGTGGCACTGTGGCACTGACTGCACTGGCTCAAAAAGCCATATATATATTTAATTATTTAAATTCTCAATCTCATAGGTCCTCTCCTCATAAGATATTAATAACTTAAGATTAGGTGATGAACTTCTTGGCGGCCCTGGCAGGATGACGGGGACACCCGCCACTTCTGGAGCCGAGCCGCTGTGATTCCCCAACATGTGACAAAGTGACAGCCAGGAGATCTAGTGGCTAGTAGTGCTCAACAATACCGCTTTTATGTATAAAAATGAAATAAAATATACTGACTCATAATTTAGTAGTAGGTAGCGTGTAGCAGTAGGCAGCACAACTCAATTCAATCAATCCCACAGCCTCGCTCATGCCGCGGCCTGCGGAATCACTGCCATGATCACCAAGTTAAGACCGCACTGGAGGAGCCATGCTGCCGTCTTCCCGCTCGAGGTTTCTGCCTCTAGACGTGTTGTGCGTCACTCAGACTCCACCCCTTAGGGCCCTTACTGAGAGGAGTTGTGACACGGGCGGCGGGACTCGGAGCATTTTCTTCGTTATCTCATCTTCTCTATGAGGTGAGTGAGGTGGACCGTGGAGAAGGCCTAATCCTTGCCATGGCAAATGTGCCATTTGAGAATCAAATAATCAATATAAAATATTAATATATTATATACACACGGGTCATGGGTTTCTTCTTTGAACCAAGAAAAGTGAGACTGACGGCTATGATGATTATCCATGGACCATAAGTGTTGTGTTGTGGTGAAGCCTGTGCTTCCTGCGGCCTGCCTCTGCCTGTGCGGCTGTGCCTGCACTGCAGTGGCCACTGGCAGTGGCACTTGACTTGAGCAAAGCAAATGAGCACTACTAGTGTGAAGGACAGGTGGTGGAAGCATGTTCTGACAAGTTCTTATAATGAAAATAATATAGACAGCTTTTTGAACCAGTGCAGTGCCAGTGCTACTAAGGTGAGAGGCAGAGAGAGAGGCTATCCAGTCCACCACTTTACTTGAGCAGATCACAGAAAAAAGGTGGAAGCATCTGACAGCAAGTAACAAGCACTTCTTAGATTGCACACTGGAATTCAGTTATGGACTTTTCGTTATAAAGTTTAGTTTACACACTTAAACTTGCACCTAACTTCTTCACAATCACAACTTATTTTATTGTGGTATTGTCATATATACAGACTTGTATAAAGTACTCAAAATTTCTACTTGAGTAAAAGTACAAGTGCTCAATCAAAAAGTGACTTGAGTAGAAGTGGAAGTGCTCGCAGAAAAAGTTACTTAAGTAGAAGTACTAAAGTATTCAACATTTTTTTTACTTAAGTATTGCAAGTAGTTTTTTTAAAAAATTTGCTACTTAAGTACTAAAAGTAAAAAGTACCAGTAGTTTTGAAAAAAAAATTCTACTCAAGTACTGAAAGTAGAAGTACAAGTACTGTGTTATGTAGTTATTAAAGAAAGAAGTCAAAAGTTTGAACATCATATTGTTTTTTATTATTTCAAATGATTTATTCAAATGATTAACCTGTGTTTGTTAGTAAATTCTTGATGCACTTTAAGCGCTGTAGCACCATTTATTTGTTTGTTTCATATTTTCTTTTTATTGGAAAGATTTGGTATAGCAGCTTTTATTATACACAGCCTTTATTTTCGTATGCGCTGATTTACAAATGACATTATACACATTTTTTTGAGCTTTATGCAACCTGCCATCTACTGTTCTGGCAGTGGTCATTTTTTTAAAAGTAACGAGTAACTATGCAGCACAAAAAAAAAATACTTGAGTAGAAGTATTGAAATCATCGAAAAAATGTAGTGAAGTAAAAGTAGAAGTAGGAGAAAAAAATTCTACTCTAGGAAAGTACAGATACCGCATTTCGGTACTTAAGTACAGTACTTAAGTAGTTCTACTTCGTTACTATACATCTCTGCATATATATTTTATATGAATTAAATTTACATTGTGGGAATAATTTGCACTGCATTTAGCACAGACATGTCACTTTATTTTTGATACTGTGGGAGATGATTTTGAATACAAGAAGAATATATATAATTGCAGGCACTTTATTAGCATTTTTAGCACAGCAACTTTGTTAGTAGTTTTTGATGCATTTTTCACTTTAAGCGTTGTAGGTTTGATGAAGCTGGCCTGGCACATCCTCATCAATTGAGCAAATCAAATCAAACCGCGATTAAGAAGACTGCGCATGCTCCTGTTCTGCCTTTTGATCAGCTGAAAAGATGGACGAACCAAAAACACCACCTTCCACCCCTGGCCCTTCAACTTCAAGTGATCTGCCTGGCTGTGAGAGTGAGGAAGCTCAGGAAGGAGACCACCCCTGGCTTTAAAAGGTGGATGCTTTAAAAGGGGAAGGGAGGGACCTACTTTATCTGTTTTTTGTTTACAAAAAGTTACAGCCTAAGGAATTGTGATTGTCCTTTGGGTTAATCATTTGAATAAATCATTTGAAATAATAAAAAACAATATGTTTGTTTTTCAAATGTTCAAACTTTTGACTTCTTTCTTTAATAACTACATAACACAGTACTTGTACTTCTACTTTCAGTACTTGAGTAGAAATTTTTTTTCAAAACTACTGGTACTTTTTACTTTTAGTACTTAAGTAGCAAATTTTTTGAAAAAACTACTTGCAATACTTAAGTAAAAAAAATGTTGAATACTTTAGTACTTCTACTTAAGTAACTTTTTCTGCGAGCACTTCCACTTCTACTTAAGTCACTTTTTGATCGAGCACTTGTACTTTTACTCAAGTAGAAATTTTGAATACTTTATACAAGTCTGCATAGCAGTAGCAGACATTCAGTTGCATTGTATGCATCATATTTGTCACATGCTTTCCCAAAAGCTAAGCTCCCAGCCACAGCACTGTATTTCTCAACCAAGGTCAGTACACTGCGCCTACCACCTCCAAAGACAGTCTTTCTACTCACCCCTTGGTACACTAGGCTTTTGCACTGCAGCAAACTGTAGACACGTGTATGCAAATAGACAATACATCTTACTATAGGTGTGTGCAGTCTATTGCATTAGGGTGTCCAGCCCAAAGCTCAAACACACATGACAGTGTGTATATATACAGTTTATATAAACATTCACCAGCCACTTTATTAGGTACACCTGTTTAATTGCTTGGTAACACAAATTACTAATCAGCCAATCACATAGCAGCAACTCAGTGCATTTAGGAATTGAGACGTGGTGAAGACAACTTGCTGAAGTTCAAACAGAGCATCAGAATGGGGAAGAAAGGGGATTTAAATGGCTTTGAACGTGGCGTGGTTGTTGGTACCAGACAGGCTGGGCAGAGTATTTTAAAAACTGCTGGTCTACTGGGATTTTCACGCATAACCGTCTCTAGGGTTTACAGAGCATGGTCCGAAAAAGAGAAAATATCCAGTGAGCAGCAGTTGCGTGTTCGAAAATGCCTTGTTGATGTCAGAGGAATATGGGCACACTGGTTTGAGATGATAGATAGGCAACAGGAACTCAAATAACCACTTATTATGACCAAGTTATGCAGAATACCATCTCTGAACGCACAATGCATTGAACCGTGAAGCAGATGGGTTACAGCAGCAGAAGACCACATCAGATGCCATTCCTGTCAGCTAAGAACAGGAAACTGAGGCTACAATTTGCACAGGCTCACCTAAATTGGACAGTAGAAGATTAGTAAAATGTTGCCTGGTCTGATGAGTCTTGATTTAAGCTGCGACATTCAGATGGTAGGGTCAGAATTTGACGTAAACAACATGATCCATCTTGCCTTGTATCAACGGTTCAGTTTAGTGGCGTAATGGTTTGGGGGATATTTTTTAGGCCCCTTAGTACTAATTGATTATTGTTTAAACGCCATGACCTACCTAAGCATTGTTGCTGACCATGTCCATCCCTTTATGATTACAGTACCCATCTTCTTCTGATTGCTTCTTCCAGCAGGATAATGCACAATGTCACAAAGCTTAAAGTGGGGTTCCACCCTAAAATTTGACTTCGGTCCATCTTCTTGCTCCGGGTCACCTGAAAAACAAATGGATAATCGCAATTTTTTTTTTTTTTTTTACTTACCTTGTTTTAGAAGATAATATACTTGCCTTACTTCCTCTTCCTCCCCTCGGCCGCCACGGCGAGTTGTCACTTCCTGGCTTGCAATGATTCCTGGGAGCTGAACGTCAATGCACCTGCACCGGCCCCGACGTCAGTTCCAGGTGCGTCATACCTTGCTAAACAGCTTCTGGGCATGCCCAGAAGCTGTGCAGGATGACGCTGCAGTCCCGGAAGTGACAGCGGGGCCGGTGCAGTGCATCGTGGGACCGAAGAGGACGGAAGAGGACACAGAAGAGGATTGCGCTGGCTTCAGCTGCCTACACCTGAGATGGCAGCGCTGGACAATACATTTTCAATGTAAGCATTTCTTCTAAAAGGTAAGTGCAACCCGGGACAGTTTAGAGGCTATCCATTGTGGAATGCACTAGCCCTGACTGTCCCGGGGGTATTTTTTTTTGTTTTAGGTGGAACTTCACTTTAAATCATTTCAAACTGGTTTCTTGAACATGACAATGAGTTTACTGTACTCCAATGGAAGATTCGCATCATGGATGTGCAGCCAACAATTCTGTAGCAACTGCGTGATGCTATCATGTGAATATGAAGCAAAACCTCTCAGGAATGTTTCCAACACCTTGTTGAACCTATGCCACAAAGAACTAGGGCAGTTCTGAAGGCAAAAGGTGGTCCAACGCAGTACTAGCAAGGTCTACCTAATAAAGTGTCCAGTAAGTGCATATATATAGGTGCATTTCATAAAATTAGAATATCAACAAAAAGTTATTTTTTTTCCGTAGTTCTATTCAAAAAGTGAAACTCATATATTTTAAATAGATGCGTTACACACAGAGTGATATATTTCAAGCATTTCTTTCTTTTAATTTTGAGGATTATGGCTTACAGCTAGTGAAAACCCAAAGTTCAGTATCTCAGAACATTTTATTACATAAGACCAATAAAAAAAGGGTTTTATTACAGAAATGTTGGCTTACTAAAAAGTACAGGATCTTACAAAAGTGAGTACACCCCTCACATTTTTGTAAATATTTTATTATATCTTTTCATGTGACAACACTGAAATTACACTTTGCTACAATGTAAAGTAGTGAGTGTACAGCTTGTATAACAGTGTAACATTTGCTGTCCAAATAACTCAACAGTCTAAACCGCTGGCAACAAAAGGGAGTACACCCCTAAGTGAAAATGTCCTAACTGGTCCCAATTAGCCATTTTCCCTCCCCGGTGTCATGTGACTCATTAGATGTTACAAAGTCTCAGGAGTGAATGGGGAGCAGGTGTGTTAAATTTGTATCGCTCTAATGCCCCATACACACGTGCAGATTATCTGCAGACTTTTGTCTGCAGACTTACCAAAACCATATAATATGAGGTCAAACCTAAACACTTTCAATTTGTATGCAATCCGGCAGGCCCTTGCACTACATAGAAAAGGTAAGTCTGCAGACAAAAGTCTGCAGATAATCTGCACGTGTGTACAGGGCATTACTCTCTCATACTGGTCACTGGAAGTTCAACATGGAACCTCATGGCAAAGAACTCTCTGAGGATCTGAAAAAAAGAACTGTTGCGCTACATAAAGATAGCCTAGGCTATAATAAGATTGGCAGGACCCTGAAACTGAGCTGCAGCACAGTGGCCAAGACCATACAGTGGTTTAACAGGACAGGTTTCACTTAGAACAGGCATCGCTATGGTCGACCAAAGAAGTTGTCTTTGGGAAATAGACGTATGAGTGCTGCCAGCATTGCTGCAGAGGTTGAAGATGTGAAGGGTCAGACTGTCAGTGCTCAGACCATACGCCGAACAATGCATCAAATTGGTCTGCATGTGTCACGGAACCATGAACCAGACGTACAACAACAGATAAGTGAAAATAAGACAGCTTTATTGAAAAACAAGCTATAAAGCAAAAGTCCAAACGGATGGCGAAACCGATGCAGAGTCTTTGCGAAGCCAGGGGTCTGGAACCAGCAGGGTAGTCAGACGAAGCCAGGATCAGGAACCAACAGGGTAGTCAGACGAAGCCAGGATCAGGAACCAACAGGGTAGTCAGACGAAGCCAGGATCAGGAACCAACAGGGTAGTCAGACGAAGCCAGGATCAGGAACCAACAGGGTAGTCAGACGAAGCCAGGAACAGGAACCAGAAGTAGCAGCAGTCTTAGTAGCATGTGAACACAGGAGGACCAAGCAGGGAACTGAGCCACAGACCTCCTATATATATGAGCTAGGCATCCAGCTCCTCCCAGTGGGAAGGAGGAGCCGCAGGGTGGGAGGCTACAAGAAACCCAGAAACCAAGATGGCCGCCAGCACATGTCAAACGAAGGAGAACAGCAAGGAGGTAAGACCATGACAGTACCTCCCCCTCAAGGGCCCCTCCTCCGCGGAGTAAAGAACGGTTTTTGAGGGAAGCGTGCATGGAAGGCTCGGAGCAAGGCAGGAGCATGGACATCTGCGGAGGGAACCCAGGAACGCTCCTCAGGACCATAACCACGCCAATGAACCAAAAACTGCACCCGACCGCGGACCAGGCGAGAGTCCAGGATATTGCTCACCTCATACTCCTCACGATTGCCCACTTGGACCGGACGAGGCCGAGGAACCGAGGAAGTGAAACGATTACACACCAGTGGCTTCAACAGGGAGACATGAAACACGTTGGAGATCCGCATGCCAGGAGGAAGCGCAAGGGCATAGGCTACCGGATTTACCCTGCGAAGCACTCGGAAGGGACCAACAAAGCGAGGCGCCAGCTTGGGAGTGGGCACTCGAAGGTTGAGGTTGCGGGTGGACAACCATACACGGTCTCCGGCCTGGTAGGAAGGAGCAGGCGCTCGTCTGCGATCAGCCTGGAGTCTCTGGCGCTGCGCAGAGACCTCAAGGGACTTCTGGATCTGTACCCAAGAAGCACGTAGAACGGAAAGGTGATCCTCCACAGCCGGAATATCCTGGGGAGAGAATACCTCCGGTAACACGGCAGGTTGGAACCCATAGTTGGCCAAGAAGGGAGACGTCCCAGAGGAAGAGTTCACCGCCGTGTTCCTGGCAAACTCAGCCCAAGGCAGGAGGTCAACCCAATTGTCTTGGTGATCGGAGACATAGCAACGAAGGAATTGCTCCAAGGCCTGATTGGATCGTTCTGCGGCCCCATTGGACTGAGGGTGGTAGGCCGAGGAGAAGGAGAGATGAATCCCCAACTGGGAGCAAAAGGCGCGCCAGAACCTGGACACAAACTGACTCCCCCGATCCGACACAATCTCCTTGGGCAAACCGTGCAACCGGAAGACCTCCCTGGCAAAAATCGTGGCCAACTCCTGTGCAGAGGGTAACTTCTTGAGAGGAACACAGTGGCACATTTTGGAAAACCGATCCACAATCATGAGAATGACCGTATGGCCTCGGGATGCAGGGAGGTCCACAATGAAATCCATCCCCAGGTGTGACCATGGGCGCTCCCCGGTGGCTAAGGGTTGCAGAAGACCCACCGGAAGGTGCCGAGGGGACTTACTCTGGGCACAAACGGAGCATGCCGCTACATACGCGGCGATGTCGGAACGTAGGGAAGGCCACCAGAACAGACGTGAAACAGCCCAGGACAGCTGATTCTTTCCAGGATGCCCCGCGGTCTTGGAGTTATGGTAGGTTCGCAACAACCGAGTGCGCAACTCCTCAGGCACAAAACATCTGCCGTTGGGTCTCCCAGAGGGAGCACCGGCTTGAGCCGCCAAAATCTGCTCACCCAGGGGAGAGGTCAGGCTGGTGCGAATGGCGGCCAGGATCTGATTCGGAGGTATGACCGAAGTCGGAATCGACTCCTCCCTGGACAGGTCGGAGTACTGCCGTGATAAGGCATCCGCCCTGATGTTCTTGGAACCGGGTAGGTAGGAGACCACGTAATTAAAACGTGACAAGAACAGAGCCCATCTGGCCTGACGTGGTGTCAATCTCTTGGCTTCAGAAAGGTAGGTCCTTAGCTGCAACCTCATCCTTCAAGGCATCCGAGAGACCATGAGAGAAAGCAGCGACCAGAGCCTCATTATTCCAGCCCACCTCTGCTGCCAGGGTACGAAACTCAATGGCGTATTCAGCTACGGATCGTGAACCCTGTCTGATGGACATAAGGAGCTTCGCAGCAGAGGCAGCACGAGCCGGCACATCGAATACCTTCCGAAGAGAAGCAACAAAACCGGAAAACTCGGCAACCACCGGATTGTTGTTCTCCCATAAAGGGCTGGCCCAGGCCAAGGCCTTGTCCGAGAGCAGCGAGATCAGGAAGCCCACCTTTGATCTCTCAGTAGGAAAGGCATGTGGCAGCAACTCGAAATAAATGCCCACCTGGTTAAGGAAACCTCGGCACTGAGTTGGCTCTCCCCCAAAGCGCTGTGGAAGGGGGGCAGAACCGGACATACCCCGAAACACCGCAGGCGCAACAACAGGTGTCGGGGTAGACTCTGGCGCAACAACCGGAGCGGACCCAGGAGCGACAACCGACCCATCGGCAACGGGAGCGAAATGAGCCGTGCGTTCAAGCAGGGATTGCAACGCCACGGCGAACTGACCCAACAGGTGATCCTGCTGATCAAGTCTGGCAACCAACGTGGGTAGTGAGGATGGCCCTGTACCGTCAGAATTCATGGCCTGTGGTACCGTGCGTTCAAGCAGGGTTTGCAACGCCACGGCGACCCGACCCAACAGGTGATCCTGCTGATCAAGTCTGGCAACCAGCGTGGGTAGCGAGGATGGCCCTGTACCGTCAGAATTCATGGCTTGGTCCTAATGTCACGGAACCATGAACCAGACGTACAACAACAGATAAGTGAAAATAAGACAGCTTTATTGAAAAACAAGCTATAAAGCAAAAGTCCAAACGGATGGCGAAACCGATGCAGAGTCTTTGCGAAGCCAGGGGTCTGGAACCAGCAGGGTAGTCAGACGAAGCCAGGATCAGGAACCAACAGGGTAGTCAGACGAAGCCAGGATCAGGAACCAACAGGGTAGTCAGACGAAGCCAGGATCAGGAACCAACAGGGTAGTCAGACGAAGCCAGGATCAGGAACCAACAGGGTAGTCAGACGAAGCCAGGAACAGGAACCAGAAGTAGCAGCAGTCTTAGTAGCATGTGAACACAGGAGGACCAAGCAGGGAACTGAGCCACAGACCTCCTATATATATGAGCTAGGCATCCAGCTCCTCCCAGTGGGAAGGAGGAGCCGCAGGGTGGGAGGCTACAAGAAACCCAGAAACCAAGATGGCCGCCAGCACATGTCAAACGAAGGAGAACAGCAAGGAGGTAAGACCATGACAGCATGGCTGTCGTCCCAGAAGGAAGCCTCTTCTAAAGATGATGCACAAGAAAGCCCGCAAACAGTTTGCTGAAGACAAGCAGACTAAGGACATAGATTACTGGAACCATAGCCTGTGGTCTGATGAGACCAAGATAAACCTTTTTGGTTCATATGGTGTCAAGCATGTGTGGCAGCAACCAGGTGAAGAGTACAAAGACAAGTGTGTCTTGCCTACAAGCAAGGTGCTGGTAGTGTCATGGTCTGGGGCTGCATGAGTGCTGCCAGCACTGGGGAGCTACAGTTTATTGAGGGAACCATGAATGCCAACATGTACTGTGACATACTGAAGCAGAGCATGATCCCCCTCCTTTCAGAGACTTGGCCGCAGGGCAGTATTCCAACATAACGACCCCAAACACACCTCCAAGGCGACCACTGTCTTGCTAAAGAAGCTGAGGGTAAAGGTGATGGACTGGCCAAGCATGTCTACAGACCTAAACCCTATTGAGCATCTGTGGGGCATACTCAAACAGAGTGGAGGAGTGCAAGGTCTCGAACATCCACCAGCTTGGGGATGTCGTCATGGAGAAGTGGAAGAGTACTCCAGTGGCAACCTTAAAGCTCTGATGGACTCCATGTCCAAGAGGGTTAAGGCAGTGCTGGAAAATAATGGTGGCCACACAAACTATCGGCACTTTGGGCCCAAATTGGACATTTTCACTTAGGGGTGTACTCACTTTTGTTGCCAGTGGTTTTGACGTTAATGGCTGTGTGTTGAGTTATATTAAGGGGACAGCAAATTTACACTGTTATACAAACTGTACACTCACTACTTTACATTGTAGCAAAGTGTCATTTCTTCAGTGTTGTCACATGAAAAGTTATAATAAAATATGTACAAAAATGTGAGGGGTGTACTCACTTTTGTGAGATACTGTATGTCTATGTACAGTATAGTATGCACTCAATACTTGGTCAGGGCTACTTTTGCATGAATTACTACATCAATGCGGTGTGGCATTGAGGCCATTAGCCTGTGACACTGCTGAAGTGGTATGGAAGCCCAGGTTGCTTTGAAAGCAGCCTTCCACTAATCTACATTGTAGGGTGTGGTGTCTCTCATCTTCCTCTTGACAATAACCCACAGATTCTCTATGGATAGAGGGCTGCGCTGACTTTAAACATGATAAAACAAGGTGGACCAACACCATTAGATGACATGGCTTCCCAAATCATCACTGACTGTGAAAACTTCACACTGGACCTCATGCAAGTTGAATTCTGTGCCTCTCCACTAATCCTCCAGACTCTGGGACCTTGCTTTCCAAATAAAATGCAGCATTTTCCATAGTCTGTGATGATTTGGGGAGCCATGTCATCTGCTGGTGTTGGTCCACTGTGTTTAATCAAGTCCAAAGTCAGTGCAGCCCTCTATTAAGAAATTCTAGATCACTTCCTGCTTTCCTCTGCTGACCCGCTTTATGGAGATGCCAATTTCATTTTCCAGCAGGACTTGGCATACTGCCACAAGTACCAATACCTGGTTTAAAGATCATGGTATCACTGTGCTTGATTGGCCAGCAAACTCGCCTGACCTAAACCCCATCGAGAATCTGTGGGGTACTGTCAAGAGGAAGACGAGAGACACCAGACCCAACAATGCAGATCAGCTGAAAGCCACTATCAAACCAACCTGGGCTTCCATAACTCCACAGCAGTGCCATGGGCTGATCACCTTTATGCTATGCCACATTGATGCAGTAATTCATGCAAAAGGAGCCTCGACCAAGTTTTGAGTGTATACTATACTGTACATGGACATACTTTTCAGTAAGCCAACATTTCTGTATTAAAACTCCCTTTTCTCTTTTGTTCATTGACTGACACAGCTCCTGATCTTCTTAACTATTGGGTTACACTGTCCCCTACAGGAGTAGGACACTAGGTAGAAAAAAAGTCTGGCTATGCCTATGGGCAGTCCCAGGGGGTATACTCCCTCTCTCTGCTATAGGTACTCAGTTTTTTTCTGCCTAGTCAGGAGTAAGGACCTAGTTCCTTGCTGGGATCTCTGGTCCTGACAATTTTTTCCTTTTTAGATAGATTTTTTTTTCCTGTTTTTTCCTGTGAGATCTACAATCAACTGCTGGACTGGGCGATGGGCTGGATTTTCTAGATCCAGTGGTCATCCCAGTCTGGCCAGCGAGCGCACGCAGACCTCAGCTCCGGGCTAGGTCAGCCACGACACAACCCCCGGGATGGCCAGCGAGTTAAATTCCTTGCGAGGTCGCATACGACCGGGTCTCGGCCCCCCACTCCTACTCCTTTGCTTGCGCTGGGCCTGTTGGGTGGCCTGGTCTACCTCCTGGGGTGGGGGCAGGGTGCTGTAGTGGCTATATGGCAGGGGGGTGTACCGCCAGCGACCGTGTAATCGGCTGTGGGGGGCTCCTGCCAGGGGCCCCCCTTCCTGCCTGTCTCATTTTCTGAGGTCTAGGGATCTGTCCTGGGTCCCTGTAAGCCGCGTGGGACTGCCATTTTGCTGTAGCCTGTGTGCTCAATGCATGTCCACCATGTTTGTGTAGTCTGGCGGCCATTTTGCGGTGGTTTGCCATTGAAAATAGCTGCGGCCATGACAGTGGAGCCCTATGGGTGACAATTTTGGCGGTTGGAGCCCCTCCTCATCCCCTGGTGCTGACTCCTGGATCTTTTCACTTCCTGATCGCCGCACGTGGAGTGCAGATTTCCCTGGTGGCTGCAGGTGCCTGTTTCTTCTAGGTGGTGAGTCTGGTGGGGTCCTCTCCCTCTCTGCTGAGGATCGATTAGGTGCTAAGTTACTGGCGACAGAGTGGTGCTGCCGGAGCGTTGGGAGTGTCCCTTAGCAGTGTTTTTACACCTTTTTTTGTGGGGTTCCCCTATTGACTCATGGAGTCTTTGGAGCACATTTCCCCACATGATCCCCTCTCAGGGAGTGCGGGGCACTCCAGGTCCCAACCATTTATTGATGCACTGACAGCGGTCCTGGAATCCTTTGTGTCCCAGGTGGAGGTGGTTTTTTTGGGTGACAGGCTAGCAAAAATCACTCCCTGCCTTCCCCTGCCTCATCTGTCTCCTCAGATCCTGAATCTGATTCGGCTGCTGCGGAGGTGGGTCACTCTGCTGGGTCTGCGACCACGCGCCCTGAGTTCTCAGATAGTGACAATGATTCCTCCACTCATGTAGTCGTGCAGGAAAAGGCGCTGGTAGATGCATTTATTGTATCTGTGCGTGAGACCTTAAAAATAAAGGACGCAGCTGAAGCTGCGATGGAGGCATTGGTTCCCATTGGCACTCACAAGCAATCCAGAGTGGCAAAGGTGGTTCCTTTCCCCGCCTATTTTGACAGAATTGTCGCTAAAGAGTGGGAATGGCAAAAACGTCCCCTTGTGGTTCCTAAACGTTTTGCTATGCGGTACCTCCTATGAGGAGTCCCTTCTAAAAAAGTGGACCCTTGGGTCTTCAGATTGAACAAGGCAACCAAGATTCTGGTTGAAGAGTCCCCGGCTTTTAAAAACCTAGCTTACAGGAAGGCAGAGGCTGTGGCCCTGCAATATGTACACTGTGACTGGTTCGGCACTGAGGCTGGTATTTACCATTACACTGGTGTCGCAAACTCTGACCGAGTGGGCTAAGCTTTTACGCCGGGTCCTGGATTTGCTGGGCTGGCGGACCAGTTGGTCCAGGGGCTGTAGTTTATCTGTGATGCCTTTTGGACACAGCTCCCCTAGTCGATAGGCTCTCTGTTTCAGCAGTGGTCCTTCTGTGTTTTTTTTTGGCTCAAATGCTGGTCTCCAGAACAGACTTCTAAAAAGGCCTTGACTGATCTTCCTTTTTAAGGAGATCGCCTGTTTGGAGCTACCCTGGATGACAGCATTAAGGGTCTCACAGGGGGGAAGAGTAACTTTCTTCCGCAGGCAAGTATGTGCAAGGACCCTCGTCGTAGACGTGGGCCATCCTTCTCAGCTCAAAATAAGTTTTTTCATCCCCCTGGGAGACTGACAAGGGATCAAAGCATTCCAGGACCTCCTCTGGTGGATCCAAGCGAACTTGGTCTGGCAAGTCGAGAGTGGGCTTCTTCAGACCCGCGGACAAGGCTCCTTCAGCATTAAGGTGCGTCCTCACCCATTTCGGGGGTGGAGGACATCTTCGATGGTTTCCAGACCCGTGGACTTCCCTGGTACAAGACAAGTGAGTCCACAAAGTCATACGGTCCGGCTACAAAATCGAGTTTCACTTTTACCCCCCAGCAAGGTACTTTCCTTCCAACTTGCACCTGTCCCCGGACCGCTTACAGGGTCTGTTTGGGGAGGTGCAAGACCTGTTACTGAAAGGGATGATTGTCCTGGTTCCAACATCGGAACGTTTTCAAGGTTTTTACTCAAACCCGTTTACAGTTCCCAGGAAGGAAGGCAAGGTGCGTCCAATCCTGGACCTCAAGGCACTGAACTGCTTTGTGCGGGTGCAGAAGTTCAGAATTGAACAAGGAGGTATTCAGCATAATCAAGGATAGGTGGGGGATGGCAGAAGTGGATCTTTTTGCCATAGGCATAAACAGAAAGGTGAAGAGATTTATCTCTCTGGAAAAAGAATCCAATACTCTGGGAACAGATGCCTTGTCTCACACTTCACAATGCAGTGGATTCAACCCGGTGTATGCATTTCTTTCTTTTTCTGTCTCCCTTTAGTGGTCAAGAAAGTGATTCCGGAAAGAGCACTTCATCCTGGTGGAGCCTTGGTGACCGAAAAGAAGTCAGTTACCAGTTCTAATGACCCTTTCCATCTGTCCTCCTTGAAGGCCGCCAGGCTTTCTGGATCTTCTGTCACCCAAACCCTCAGATCCTCCAGCTGTAGTCATGAGCTTGTTTTAACCAATTCAAGTCAAGGATGTTCTAAAATTGCCTCCAAACGTAAATTTGTTAATATGTCCTTAAAACCCTCCAACTTTTCTTTAGTGTTTTTTGTTGAAAGGATTAATTTCTTTTACGACCCTTCCTGTTTATCAGTGAATTAATCATTGCAAAAAAAAAAAAACAAGACCCACAACATTCCACTAGGTAAGGAGCTGAATTATTTGGTAGTGGTAAAGATAGACATTCTTTAACCTGGGACAAAGACTCAGTTCGGTGACCCCCCCCCCCCCCCCCCACCTCAGAGAGAAGTTTTCCATCCACACACCCCCAGCCCCCTGCCCAGAGAGAGAAGTTTAAATGTAAAGAATAAATAAGCTATGGGATGGTAATAATAAAAAAACTACTATTCATTTCAAAGTTTTGGTAGTAGTAACTCACTGCACATGTTGCGTGAAGGCTTACACAATCATCACTTAGGTGAGTTTTGAATGAGGCGATTTCAAGCCTAACTCCCATGCTGGATTAGGAATGGCACCCCTGGGAAAGAAGTGAGCCAAGAAGCTGGTCTTTAATAAGACCTGCTTCTGTGTGCTTTTCTTCCTTCCCAATGACACCCCTCCTAAACTGCGGCGGAGGTGAGGCTTGAAAATGGCCTCATTCTACAGTCATGGCTGGCTAATTAAAAGCCTGCCCTACTGGGCTGTTCTTTTTTGCGGCGGAGACCTTTCTAATCTGCTGAAGAGGTGTAGATTTAATGAAGCAATTTCAAGCCTCACCTCTGGTACAGATTAGTAGAGGCACCACAGGGAAAGAAGAAGTGAATTATTAAAGACCCACTGTTGGGGTCTCTTCTTGCCACCTTTTCTTCAAGGCAACCCGAAGACTTTAGTGGTGCATGGCAATTGTTTTTTTGTAGTATACCGTATACTACAGGATTGTTACGTTGCTGTAAACAGTGGGTGGGTGGGTGTATTAAAGGGACAAGAGGGCTGAGAGGGAAGGGGTTAATAAGGAACAAAGAATGGCAGCTTTTAAAGTAACAACTTTTAGGGTGCTGACCATTGCTGAAAACTTAAAAACAATAGTAAATCTGCTAAAAAAAAAAAATCCCCCTGACATAGAAAAAAAAATAAAAGAAAGAAAAAAGAGGGGAAAAAAGTGTGCGTTGTGTGATGTTAAAAAAGCTTTCACTACTGACAGACAGACAGCAGGAACCACAAACAGTGGTGGGAGGGGGGAGGAGGAGCCAGGACATACAGTGAAGATGAGGGGTAGAAGTGAGCCCTGTCATTGGATGCCAATGAGATGAGGGGCATGTCAGGGAAATTCTTTTTCTGAATGAACACAGTGAGTGATTGAAAAGGATTGGTAACTGTGTTTTCTATGCTTCAGTTTGTGAATGAACATGGAGACTGTGCAGAGCTCTTCTTGTTCATTCATCCTGTGTAGCTGGGGTTACCGAGATTATTATTGAGAACTGTGTCCTCATTCAACTTTCTCTGTCTCAAAAGTGAGACATCAGGGGTCTGTTTAGACTCTACTGCTCTAATGACTGAAACCGTCCACTGCCCTACTGACACTGTCCACACACCCTCCACGGCTCTCCTTTACACTGTCCACTTCTCTACTGACTGACACTGTCCACTTTTAAGGTAGACAAAGTTGATATCTTTTTTCAGTTGCATTTGTTTTATTATATTTTTCTATGCCTTGCTAGTTAAAAGGGCCCTGAATCCTGGTAATTTTTGATCTTTCATGTTGTTCGTGTAGATCTCTATCTCACATAGGTTGCCTACCCTTGACCTACAGGTTTAGTGCAATATTGTGCTTGGGGAGAGTCATTTCTTATACCCCCCCCCCCCCCAAAGAGGGCTACACTGACTTTGAAAAGTGGAAATTACAAGACTAGCTGGACAGAATTATAAATCCCTTTGAATGTTACACAGTCCACATATATGTATTTAACCACTTAAGCCCCGGAGGATTTGGCTGCTAAACGACCAGAGGGCATTTTGCGATTCGGCACTGCGTGACTTTAACGGACAATTGCGCGGTCGTGCGACGCTGTACCGAAACGAATTTGGCGTCCTTTTTTTCCCACAAACAGAGCTTTCTTTTGGTGGTATTTGATCACCTGTGCGATTTTTTGATCACGCGCTATAAACAAAAAAAGAGCGTAAATTTTGCAAAAATAGCAATATTTTTCCCTTTTTTTTATATGAAATTCCCCCAAAAAAAAATGTAAAAATCAAAATTTTTTAATATTTTCGGCCAATTTGTTTTATGCTACCTATGTTTGGTAAAAAAAATCGCAAAAAGCGTATTTTGATTGGTTTGCGCAAAAGTTATTGCGTTTACTAACAAAGGGAAAGATTTTTGTCATTTTTGTTGTTTTTTTTTTAACGCGTAATGGCGGCGATCTGCGATTTTTTTTGCGGTACTGCGACATTGCGGCGGACAGATCGGACCCTTGACTGACATTTTTGACACTTTTGGGGTTACCAGTGACATTTCTACAGTAATCAGTGCTATACATATGCACTGTTACTGTAAAAATGCACTGGTAGTGAAGGGGTTAACTTTATTTGAGAGGGAGGGGCTGTGTGTGTCCCTAGGGGCGTGATTCTAACTGTGATTGGCTGTGGCTTCAACTGTATGCAGAGTGATCAATGGATCTACATAGTAGATCCATGTGATCAGCTCTCATACAGAGAGGAGAATGACAGGCAGCTTGTTTACACAAGCTGCCTGACTATCTCCCTCTCCCCCGCCGATCGCAGAGTGGCCGGCGGCGATCGGGTCCGCCGGTCACGCGCGCGGGGGGGTCCGTGACCACGCGGGAGCGGGAGCGCGCCTCCGGCGGCGCGCGCTCGCTCCCTAAACCCTCACAGGCGAGCGACGTAGACCTACGTCACTTTGCCTGTGAGGGGCTGACCGCCGCCGTAGATAGTCGTGCGGCGGTCAGCAAGTGGTTAAAATATGTATTTAGTGGTTTGGCTGGAGTAATGCTTTAGCCGCTTGCCGACCACCGCAAGTACATATACTGCGGCGGTCAGCCCTGTGCAGGCAAAGTGACGTAGGGGTACGTCACTTGCCTGTGAGCCAATAGGGGGCGAACGCTCCTGCCCCCGCTGGAGGCACGCTCCTGCCCCCGCTCGCTCACCATGACCCCCGCGCGTGTGATCACTCGCGATCGTCTGTTACAGAGGGAGAAAGGCAGGCGGCTAATGTAAACAAAGCCGCCTGTCATTCTCCCTGGTGTAAGTGCAGAGATCATACGGTCCTGCTATGCAGGATCGTATATATCTCTGTAGCTACACAAACAGCCACATCCCATAACAGTTAGAAGCACGCCCCTAGGGACAAAGCCGCCTGTCAGTCTCCCCTGTGTAAGAATGGTGATCAAACGGATCTACTATGTAGGACCGTTGATCACTGTTCTTACACATCAAGCCACTGCCAATCACAGTTAGAAACACGCCCCTAGGGACACACTTAACCCCTCCCTCTCCAATAAAGTTGACCCCTTCCCTCCCAGTGTCATTTTTACAGTTAAGGCCCGTACACACGTACCGATCGTCGGCATACAAACGTCGGTGGACGAAGGATCTGCCGATTGTACGCGTGTTAGTATGGTGCCTCCGACAGATGTCTGCGCACAATCCGCGGACAAAAGTCTTTCTTGCAAACATGAAAATATTTGTATGCCGACACCAGAACGGACGATTGTTCGCCTGTCAGTACGCAATTCTGCCGACACACAGCTACAAATCCCAACACGCATGATCAAACCAAATGAGTTCCCGGAAGAATTTTCTCTAGTAAACTCAACATTTTATTCAGAAAGAACTTTCGGCTCGCGGAAGTCCAAGAAATAGGTGAAATGCGGAGCACATGCTCATCTTGATAAATGTGAGAAGAAGGAAGATGCTGCTCATAATGCCATACTTTTCTAATAAAAAGGCATGTGTTCTGTTATGATGAAGATAATGTTTGTCTATTCTATCTGTTCTATCAAATTTTAGAATTAAATAATTTGAACTCTTCACCATTATTTTTGTATTTTCACACCAAAGATCTAACTATTGATATGACCCTTTATTCTTTTATGAATTAATGTCTAAAACATATTTTTCAGGTTATGCACAATATTAAACATGTTAACAAATTCAGATAGGCCATTTTTTATTTTCATTTTCTTTATTTTTTGGATCTCAGCAAAAAAAAAACAAAGCAAACATCAATACTTTCCGTATAATAAACTAAACATAAAAAAGGTCCATTTGGACAAAATTAAACTAGAAACTGGCAAACAGGGGTAAAATAAATAATAGGGGGTTACACAAATTAAAGTTGCTGGTAACTGTAATCAGGTTGCCATGAGGGCAGGTTTGGATCCTGCTGGCCATATTGCCACTGGCCATGTGGCATTTGGCGAGGTGGTGGGTGTTGTGGAGGTGGAGGTGGAGGTGGAGGTGGAGGGCACGGGTGCTCCTGGCATGCATGGCTGTGCTCAGTAAGTATGCCGTTTTCAGCGTTTTGCAGCACATCCAGAATAATTTTTCTGGCATACTGACACTGCCTGGGGTCCACCTTATCCAGGATTTTGGCAGTCATATTCCCGAAGGACTCATTGGCCTCCGGTTTCCGACGTAGGGCTATGGTGGCCTCCTGGATAAATTCGTCTGTGATATCATCCACGTGCTTCCTCTTTTGCCTCCGTTTGGCAGGAGGAGGTGGTGGTGGAAAGAGTTCCGCAGGCTCCTCAGGCTCCACAGGCTCCCCAGGCTCCTGGCTGCAACCTGGCTCCTCCTCAGTGACACTTCCCTGTTGATGAAATGAACAATTGATTAGAATGTTATAGTGTATATAAAAATGCATGTTTGTTATATTATTGTGATCAAATAGCAGACTTTACATACAGTGGCGTATCTAGGGTCTCCAGTGCCCTTGTTGAGGAGCTGTATTTGGCAACAACCCCCCCCCCCCCCAAGATCAATGGAAAACTGTAACCCACCCCCCCAAAAAAAAATTAAAGGGCATTAAAAGTTTCTAATTTGCCCCTTGTTTGCCCAGTGTAGAGCTCTCTAGTGGGCAATCATTGTCTCAGGTGTGAAAAAGAAAGAGAGGGTTGAGAGATAGAGAGAGGGAGAGAAAGAGGGGGTGTGAGAGAGAGAGGAGGGGGTTGCAGAGAGAGAGGGGCCTGAACTTGCAGAGGACTTGATGTAGGGCATTGAGGGTGAAGCAGTGCAGGGAAACATGAATAAGGAAGCCACCTGCCTTGCTGACCCAGAGTGAGAGACCAGAGACATGGAAGCAAGGATGGATGGATCATTTGCAGGAGCTGTTAGTTTTGTATTAAAAAAGGTTGAGCCAGAGGAATGCTGAGGCTACAGCAGTGTTTCTTTGGACCAGAGGTGTGCTGGGGATGCAGCAGTGTTTGTAAGACCGGAGGGGTGCTGGGGATGCAGCAGTGTTTGTAAGACCAGAGGTGTGCTGGGGATGCAGTGAGAGGCAGTCTCAGTCTCCTGGTCTTTTGGCTCAGCTGCTCTCAATGTTTTACACCTGCATGAATCTGCTCTCAATGTTTTACACCTGCATGAATCCGCCTGCAAACTGGGGGTTCTGGGGTGTGCAGGCTGAGTGGATTGTTCAAATAAACAATAAAACAATGCCAATGTTTTTGTGACCCACCCCCCTTGGCCTGCGCCCCTGGCGGTTGCCTGTCATGCCAACCCCTTGCTATGCCCGTTTACATAAAGGGTCAATTATGGTTTAGCTTATAATTTTGTTACATGATTACATTTTAGCAGACAATATATTGTGAAATGCCATACCTGAGTAAAACTCTCCTCCAGGAAATCCTCATCCTGGCTTGGATCAACCGACACTGAGCCCTCTGCCGATGTAGAAGGCAGTGTTGAAATTGACGGCCTGGATTCCATGGTGTCTGCCAGGAACCGCATGTTATCAAAGTACCACAGCCGTGGTACATATACATTCCGTGCCCCTGCTCCAGACTGGGTGGACTCCTCTATTTTTTTTAACTCCCGCCTGTAGGCAGTGCGAATACTGTTTATTTTTTTGCGGATATAATTAAAATTTGCCCCAGGACAGACGGGCTTGTAGAAGGCCACCAAATGTTCCATGGCCTGTTTTCTGAGTTTTCGATTTTTATAATCCGCCGACTTCACTTGCCACAAACAAGGCAGTTGCCTGAATTCATCAATGAAACTTATTAAAAAGTTGTGGGTGGTGAAATTGTCCACCATATTGCAGGACAGTATATGCCTGCAAGACACAAAACAACACAAAACATATTAAAAGAGCATGTATTTTGGCACATAATAAAGATATTCCTAATAAAAGCTGTATAGGGCCCAAAACACACACTTTCTATTAAAAGAGTCGTACCTTTGTTTGTGGGGAAAAGTCGTGATTCGCCGCTCGATCGTGCTCCAACTCTCGATATGTCCGCTAGCGAATCGTCGGCCGAACGATCTGGCGTCCTTTAAATACAGCGCAGGCGTCAACTCCTCCTCCAGTGGCGGGCTTGTGCAGGGGTGTGTACGTGCCGAAGATCAGGCCTACATGCGACACTCACACCTGAGGCAGTGGAATAATCATTGTTAAATTAGGAACCATGTCTCAACAATCTGGGAGCTCAATTAGTGGGGGCCGAAGTGATTGGGCCACCCGAAAATCAAGGGCTACACCCATGTCAAAGGCAGAAATGGTGGAGATGGTCTCCATTTTAGAAAAAACGGATTACGATGGAAAGTTGGCAAATTACGAGCGGCCCAATGCCAGGAAAGATGGCATCATGGACAAGGTGGTGGCCTGTTTGGTCAGAAAATTCGGTGTCGAGCGATCGAAAGATCAGATTAGGAAACGATGGTCTGACCTCAAACACCGTGAGCAGGATCAGCTTTCCCAAATCCATCGGATTTTGAAAAAAAGTAAGTTTTATTTTTTCTTTATTTTTTTAATCATGCAATATGTTTTTTATAATTTTGTGTATGTTGTATTAACATGTCTAGATTATAATGTCTATGTAAAAAGTTAGATTACTCATTTTAGTTGTCATGTCGTGATTTGATCGATCTATTGTTGATGTTTTAGTATATGACATTAAAAGTCAGGAAGCCATAGTGAAAAATATATGTATTGTGTTGCAACGAACGTTCTTTCCTGCACGAATCTTCTCAGCAAACATTCCTATTAATCACAGATTATTATTCAAACCTTTAAATAGGAGAAAAACGTAAACTCCGTGCCAAACAGTGGGAAAGGAGGAGGAGAGGTTTGGCAGCTCCATCTGCAGTGGAGGAAGAAGAGGAGGACATGGGCACAGAAGGTGGCACAGATTCCACTAAAGGTAATTGGTTCCTATGCACTGTCAAACATTAATGTACCATATTTTTCGTAGATAACCATGTACATGTCTTCATATTTGTTACTAAAAGAGCTATCAAGCAGGGCACCATGTCCTAACAAATGTACCTCTTGTGACTTTTATGATATGGCCAATGTTTTGTATTATGTAGATGAAGACATTATTCCAGAAATAATACTGGTGGAGCCAACAAGTGACCAGACATCAGAGCAACATGAAGGTTGGTAGGCACAGATTTTTGTGTAGTGGTATCATAGAAATATGTGTATTTGCAATGATTGTTTAACCTTATATTCTTGTATTCCCTTACAAATTTACATTGCAGATGTTGCATCATGCCAGGATGTGGCATCCCCAGCCAGGTCAGAAGCCCGATCTCCTGGCAACGTGCCAAGCAGCATGGAAGCCAGTTCAGAAACTGTGGAGGAACCAGGACCAAGTGTCCAAGAGCCAATTTTGTGTGCCCACGTAGGTTTTTTCAGAATGATTTTTATCAGTGTTATTTTTAGCCTCCAATTTACAACACTAGTTCCCTATGGGAGCCTCTTTATTTGAATGGAAGTGGCACCGTAAGTCGGATCAGGATGCTCTGACTTGCGGGGCCACTTGCGTTGTGAAGATTTTTGAGGGGGAACTACACCCAAAAATTTAACAACCCACCGTGGGTGTCCCCCCAAGTTCACAACCAGGCCTTTTGTGTGTGGTATTGAGTTTGAGGGTATGCCCACAACAAAAAGACAGCGTGGGTTACCCCCAAAACCCCTACCAGACCCTTATACAAGCATGCAGCTTGTCAGGCCAGGAAAGAGAACGAGCAAGCGGACCAAACACCCCCTGGACCACAGCAGGACACATGCCCTCAACATGGGGGGGTTTTGTTGCTTTGGGCCAGGGGGCCTCTGCACCGCACACCCAAAAGCACCTTACTCCCATGTAGAGGAGGACAAGAGCCTCATCCCCACAACCCTGTCTGGTGGTTTTGGGGGGTCATGCGGCCAGGGGGTTCCTAGGACTTTGGAAGCAACCTTTAACAAAGGGTGGCCCCCAGATCCCAGACCCCAATCACTATGTGAATGGGTATGGGGTACATAGTACCCCTACACATTAACCACATAAATGGAAGTGTATGTGAATAACGACAGGAGACGTTTATGAAATGTTCTTAAATATCTTCATCCGGTCTTCTCCACTCTGCTCTTTGGATCTTCTCCTCTCCACTCTTCTGCTGTCCAATCTTCTGCTCTTATGTTGTCTGCTCTTTTGCCCTAGGCTCTTCTTCTTCCTCCTGTCCTCCTCCAATGCTGTTGCCGTGCATTCTGCCCGTCTCTGGTCTCTGCATCTTAATATATATACATTACAACCATGCCCTCACAATGACGTCATCATGCGTTCACACCCCTAATGAATATATAGTAAGCTCAGGAGACCGGCAGAATCATCAGCAACAGCATCGGAGGAGGACAGGAGGAAGAAGAAGAGCCTAGGGCAAAAGAGCATAAGAACAGGGTAGGTATTAACTCGAGAGGAATTTAAGATTACCTGGACACCAAATGTTTCTCTATTATTATGACCTCATGTAGGTGATTCACATTGACTCCTTTTTTTTTAATTTTTACAGACCATGTTTTACATAGTTGCACATTAGCCAAATTGACCCGTGAGGCTCTCCAATGCTGCGCAGACCTGGAACATATAAAGGAGACTGCAACGGCATTACAAATCAAAATGCGCAATTTTGTGGACATGATTGGCAAATTTTAAGCCACAATTTTACTAGGTTTTTTATGTTTGTATTGGGATGTTCCTGATGTTACAATTTTTTTAGAATGTTTTAGGGCATTTTAATTACACTCAGATGTTAAAGAGTGTACCCAAGTTTGGGAAAAGCACTTTACAACACCCTAACCCTAACCCTAACCCTAACCCTAACCCTAACCCTAACCCTAACCCTAACCCTAACCCTGTGAATGTTTGATACTAAAACGTTTTTACATTCAACAATGTGTGTTCAATTCTTTATTAGACTTTAGTTGGGGGGTCGAGGTCTAAAGCTGTGTAAAGAAGCACTAAATGTATGATGGCTGTCCTATTCACATATTTACATGTTAATGAAAGCATTTTGGACACTGCCATATGCGAGTTGCTGGAGGTGTCAATGAAATGTTAAAGATACCCCCAGTTTTAACGCATATCACAGTGCGATCTGACATTTCACACAGGATCGGATCACACAAGTTTGAACGATTGTGCGATCCTATCCTGATGCGGCTGAATAAATGCATCATGTGCGACTTTTGTGCGAGTGCAGTGCGAATTGAGCCATACAAACTGTATAGCTGATTTTCGCATGAACATCTGATCGCATGTAATAAAGGAGCAGTGCGCTACGATATTACATGCCATCAGATGTGCAGTGTGAATTGAGACATACACTTTGTATGGCTACATTCGCACTGAACACGCATACAAGTCGCACATGACCCTTTATTTCTGATGTATCTGGATTGGATCGCACAGTGCTTAACACTTGTGGAATACAATCCTGTGGAAAAAGTAAGTGGCGGGTCACCCTTATGCAATGCTGGAAGGCTGCAAAGTCGCAGACTTCCCGCATCGCATAAGTGTGACTCAACACTCAAGGTACTAGCAGTCCTAGGATTCAATATGGCATTGATATTGGCAGTAGAAATCAGTGTAGGGAGATCAGTGTAATCTATAGTGTATTGCTTGTTCGTTGCTCTAGTTCACTTTCCATTACCTATATATATAACACTTTGAGATGAACAATGATCAAGTTTCACATAACACTGACATATCCTAACATTGGTGGGCAGTGAGAAGGATGTCATAAATGAACACAACATAACAGGTGTAGGTACTTTGTTAATACCCTAATGTATTATATGAAATATATAGTATGGGCAACTTCTGGACAATGAACACCAATGTAAGGTGACATTAGATGAACCTTGGGTGTGACCTAGTTCTCAATGTGACAGGGTTTGTGTACATTTTGTGGGGTGCAGAAGGCCCTTGTATTTACACCACTGGCTAAAAAATAACACATGGCCATCATCACTTTGGATCAGCTGGTGAGAGACTACAGTCAAGAAACACACTGATGAATGTATTAACCCTTCCAAAGTCACACATATATAACACATGATTAACCCAAATAATTGTGTTTGGCATATGTGCCCAAATGATTATAATCCACAATACAGAATCATTGCAATTTTTGTTTAATGTGTTGAAAAATAATATATCTCTGACATTTATCTTGTGTGTCCAATCTTTAACAAGATTAATGGGTGTGTGACAGTGATTGCTGCCAGGACACAGCTCCTCTCCCCACGAAATAGTCCAGATATTCCTGGCGGATCTGACGGGCCCTGTGTGATGCCAATGCTGACCGTCCAACTTCCATTGACGTCATGGACTCCACTTGGTTAGAAGGTTGGGCCTCTCCACTTGTACCTGGCATAGCAGGGTCAGTATCCAGTTGCTGCAAGACATAATTTTGTGCATTCCTGCGTAGGAAGTTGTGCAAAATGCAGCAACACAAGACCACATTATCCACTTTGTACAGTGCCAGGTTTATGGACGTCAGGAATATCCGGAACCGGTTGGCCATTATCCCGAAGGCATTCTCCACAACTCTGCGAGCTCTGGACAACCGGTAGTTGTAAATCCTTTGGTCTGGGGTGAGGTTCCTCTGAGGGTAGGGCTTCATGAGATGCTCCCCAAGCGCAAAAGCCTCATCTGCGATAAACACAAAGCTCATACCCTCAACAGTTTGCTCCCTGGATGGCAGGTTCAGAGTGCCGTTCTTTAGACGACGAGCGAACTCCGTCTGATCAATAACTCCCCCATCCGAATTGCGGCCATTTTTGCCAATATCCAAAAAAATAAACTCATAGTTTGCATTAACTATGGCTAGCATGACTATACTAAAAAAACCTTTATAATTATAATAAAATGTGCCGGAATTCGGAGGGGGGACAATGCGGACGTGCTTCCCATCAATAGCACCCCCACAATTGGGAAAATTCCACTTCTCCAGAAATTGATCAGAAATCTCCAGCCATTGCTCTGCGTTTGAAGGAAACTGTGGGGAAAAAATACAAAAAATAAAATTAGTGCTTGAGCACATCACATTATTAATTACACACACAGTTGTCTGTTAAATGCTTATGCAACTTGGTAAAAAAATATACAACAGGAAGGCAAAGGTTTGGATATGGGGATGTAACATCTACATACATTTCTTTTCAAACTCCTATTGTTCTTATATTGTAAAGGGCCATACACACTAGAAGATTCTCTGAAGACTTTTTCGTGCAGATTTAACTTTTCTATGTAGTGCAAGGGCCTACCAGATTGCATAGGATTTGAAAGTGTTTGTTGGACCTCATATTATTTGGTTTTGGTAAATCGGAAGGATAAATTGTTCTGACAATCTTCTAGTGTGTATGGCCCATTATACTCACCAGCTAGAGCTGAGATTTACAAACTACGGCCCTCCAGCTGTTGCAGAACTACACATCCCATGAGGCCTTGTAATTCTCTCACATTCACAGACATGACTAGGCATGATGGAAATTGAAGTTCGTGAACAACTGGTGGGCCATAGTTTGAAGACCTCTGAACTTGAGCTTTGGTATATGCTGACTTTGAGATTTAGCATGTGGGTGGGGGGATGGGTAAGTAAAACTGGGCATTTATACATCAATTAGGGCTTGTGGTCAGTGAAGGTTTTAACATCATTACATAAACATACAGAATCATAGGTGGGAATGGATGGACTGATGTATTTTAGATAAATCATTAACTAGGTACTAAAACATTGGCCAAGGAATAATTGTTTGAGGGAAAGCAATAAAATGACCCAAATTCAAAAATACTGTTAACAGGCAATGCGTTTAGGGACACATAGGAGAGAATGGTGGGGTGGTTAGTGGGTAATTTTACAAATGGTTAAAGATAATCTACATCTTTACTACTATGTGCATGCGGACAGAGGGTAGTTTACAAATAATGGCCTGTGTCAATTGCTGTACATCCAAAAACATCATAATTCGGGTGAAACTAGTAATACATGTAATGTAATGTAAAAAATCAAACATACCTTGATATAGTCCTTCTGCAAGACCTTGATGATGGCAGAGCAGGTCTCAGGGATGATGATACCAAGAGCTTGGGGGGAGATGCCTGTGGTGAACTTCAGATCCTGCAGGCTTCTCCCTGTTGCAAGATACCTCAACGTCGCAATTAACCTTTGCTCAGGAGTAATTGCAAGCCGCATACAAGTATCCTGCTTCAGAATATAGGGGGACACCAGGGCAAGAAGACGGTAAAAGATGGGATCCGTCATCCTCAAATAATTCCTGAAGTCATCAGGATTATTTTCCTGGAGCTCCCTCAGCAAGGACATATGAGAAAATTGATCACGGTTAAGCAACCAATTTTTCGTCCAGGAGGTCCGCTTCTTCTTCCTATTGCTCGTACGTCGTCTCAGAGCCAAAACTCCAACACTAACGACAGCAACGGACGAATTCACGGTCGCCATAATAAATTCTCGAACGATGTCTCGGAAAATAGCGAAATGTCGTCAACCAAACAAATGCTACCGAAATCAGCGCGAGATGCCCAGAAGGGTCACGGCCAAACACTCACTTCCTCTTTTGTAGCGGCGAACGTGCGTGGAACGTAGTGACGTCATTTTCTGTCGGAAGACAAATGTCCTGGGCAAGTTTGGAGCACTTTTCAACAGACAAACAACAAACACACCAGCCGCGAACATTTGTAGGACGTTCCGTCGGCCGACGATCGGTACGTGTGTACGGGGCTTTACAGTGCATATGTATAGCACTGATTACTGTAGTAATGTCACTGGTAACCCTAAAAGTGTCAAAAATGTCAGTCAAGGGTCCGATCTGTCTGCCGCAATGTCGCAGTCCCGCAAAAAAAACGCAGATCGCCGCCATTACTCGTTAAAAAAAACCAATAAAAAGGACAAAGATCTTTCCCTTAGTTAGTAAATGCAATAACTTTTGCGCAAACCAATCAAAATACGCTTATTGCGTTTTATTTTACCAAACATATGTAGCAGAAAACAAATTGGCCTAAAATGTTAAAAATTTTGATTTTTTACATTTTTTTGGGGAACTACATATAAAAAAAATGTGAAAAATACTGTTATTTTTGCAAAATTGTGGCTCTTTTTTTGTTTATAGCGCATGATCAAAAAATCGCACAGGTGATCAAATACCACTAAAAGAAAGCTCTGTTTGTGGGAAAAAAAAGGGCATCAATTTTAATTTGGGTACAGCGTCGCACGACCGCGCAATTGTCCGTTAAAGTCACACAGTGCCGAATCGCAAAATACCCCCTGGTCAGGAAGGGGGTAAATTCTTCTGGGGCTTAAGTGGTTAATTGAGTCTCCCACTGTGCTCCTTCTCGGTGGATCAGAAACTGATCAAGGGTTTACTAGACACACACAGGTAGGACTGAGTGAGATTTTGAAGCATGGTGATATGAAAAACAATTTTGCCATATAACTAGGCCCCATAGTATTTTAGTAGCTGTGGCCAAAATATTAGAAGCAGAAGCAATAGTAGTTGGAGAACTATTGTATTGTTGGATTTCTAGTAAAACAGTAAAAAAACTCTCATAGAGATGGTCAAATTTTCACATTAGCTAAACACTACTAGAACAATGTTGTGTGTTGGCCTTTTAATGTACAGTTTATGCTGTCACTTAATCAAAGTTTCAGGGACTTGGTCTGAAGATTAGGAGGACTTTCAGTAACAGGTCCCTTTTGGCTGCTTATATTCTTCTCTTGTTATGATTTGAAGTGTGAAAATGTTTTCAATGACTGGAGACAGAAACTTTGGATTTGTTAACCAATTTGCAGTACATGTAACCTCTGCCAAAAAATGGTGTTTCTCTGCATTGTAAAAAACTGAAAAGAGATGGAAATAAACATAATAAGAAAGCATGTAAAAAAGAAATGGTCAAACTAGGGTGTCTTTTCCTGGCACATAATGACATAAGACAAGGCTGTGGATAAATCCATTACTTTTAAAAGATACAAAAAAAAAAAAAATTACTTTCCCAGAAATGATTATTGCAAGCTTTTGGAAACTAGAATCCGTATTTATGGGCTCTTCTGTTTATTATAATGCCACATCATCTGCCATCTATCCAAAAAACTGTATGCCCATGATTATGTGATGTGGAAAATATAATTTGTGAAATAAACTGTGTGGTTTAAAACGATTCACTATTTATTATGTGTTCTACGCGATTATTTCGATACCACAGAGAATACATTATAGTGCATGGTTTATAGACAGAGAAGTACTTGTATCCAACACAGTACTGATGCTGGCTTTAGGCAGACAAATGTTACTACAAGAACAATGAGCAGGGAGACTCAATTCGCCCATCCGCAGCAGTTCTGGGACCTGCCACTGTTTTCCTGTACAACATACCCCATGGACTGAGGAAACGCAAGAATATGTTACCCCAAGGTTTTATATTCCTGATATGTCCCTGTTATACCAGGTAGTGCTTCCTTTGAGTGAAATACTTGGTATCCCTGCCAGTTTCCCTGTTTTCCGATTTCAAACTGACCACGCTAGGTATGAGACCACATCCTTTCCAATATAGTGAATATAGAGAACAGCCTGCATGTCTCTCAATGATCAGATATGTACTGACAGGCCCCTCTGCATAGCCATTTACTGGTAAGATCAGTGTACTGCGGTGTTCTTTACCCCTTGATCTCCAAGCCCCTCTTACAGCCACGAACAGAATGTGTTTTACAAGGTAAGGGTTTACATATACTTCAACATCTTCTCTGTTAACTGGATCTAGCCCATTGCATAAACTGGAAAATAACAAGTAATTCTAATGTGTCTAAAGTGCTTTTACCCACCCCTAGGTCTAATCATTTTTTTTGGGCTGTTGGATCTGAGGCATAATAGAGACATTTACAGGCAATCAGATATTTAAAGTGTCAGGTATCTAAAGTGTTGTACAGAGGTACTGAGCATTATCTACATATTGTCTTAGTGTTGCAAAGTAACTAGTGGGTTTCCGTGTCTACTAAAAAAATTTGCTACAACTGTCCCAAGAACTACATAAGTCAGTGCTCGTAACAAGATAATACTTAAAGTGGTTTTAAAAGCAGAACATTTTTTACCTTAATGCATTCTCAGCATTAAGGTAAAAAATGTTCCAGTGGAAGGATTCCTATCTCGATCCAGCACTGTGTCCATCTGCAGCAGTTCTGGTCTCTCTCTCGCCCTCCTCACAGAACAGAGATGCAGCAGCGGGAGCCATTGGCTCCTACTGCTGTCAATCAAGTGCTGTGAGCAGAGAGCTAGCGGCGGGGCCCTGTGTGTGTCTAAAGACGGACAGAACCTGGCTCGGGAGCAAGCCCATAAGCGCTAATAATAGGAAGTGGCTTTATATGGTGGTGCACTTAGAAGAGGAGCCTGGAGCACCGGCAGAGGAGCCCAGAGGGGGAGGTTTGGCGCTACTCTGTGCAATACCATTTCACAGCACAGGTACGCATAACATGTCTATTTTTTAATTTTTTAAAAAGCCTTCACAAATGCTTTAACAAACATTTTTTCAGATTTAAGGATATTTAGAAACAAGTATACTGACAATTATACTAATTTATTTAGCAAAGCAGTCAATTGTTTAAAATGCACGCTAGCTTAGGCTACATTCACACCTGAGCATAGCGTTTTTCGCGCGTTTTTTACCGCGATTTTACCGCGATTTTTGCGGCGATTTTTACCGCGATTTTTACCGCGATTTTTGTGCAGGCGTTTTTAGATTGAATAGAGATCAATGGAAAACGCCTGTAATCTGCCCAAAAAGAAGCTCATGTACTTTTTTGAGCGTTGGGCGTTTTGTATACAGCCTCAAAACGCTCAGATGTGAACAGGGGCCATTGAAATGAATAGGATTTGTCTTGTTGGGCGTTTTGAGAGCTGATCCTAGAGCAGAAAAACGCCCCAAAAACGCCCCAAAACGCCTACATGTGAACGGAGCCTTAAATCTGGAACTATTATTATTGTTAAAGCTTGTAGCCTTACTGAATTTAAATACACAATTGTTTTATTTTTGATTGGAATCTCTTTTTGGCAAACCTTTACTTTTCCTATTAATTTTGCTAAATAGCACCCACCAGTGTTTGTGCACATCTTCCATTCACTCTTTTTGCCACTCTTTTTAGCCACTAAAGCCTCCCCAAAAAAAAAAAAAATCAATGGGGCTGATTTACTAAAACTGGAGAGTGCAAAATTTGGTGCAGCTCTGCATAGAAACCAATCAGCTTCCAGTTTTTTTGTCAAAGCTTAAATTAACAAGCTGAAGTTAGAAGCTGATTGGCTACCATAAAGAGCTGAACCAGATTTTGCACTCTCCAGTTTTGGTAAATCAACCCCATTGTGTCAGTTTTGGGTAGGCTCTGGGATGAAGCTTACACAGCACTAAAGACGTTTATCCCTCCACAAGTGGCAGTACCCAGGCCAGGTGATTGGACACCCAGCCCTGCATTGTGATAGGCAGGGGAGGAAATACCATGCAATAGCATGCTCTGCTATACCCAAGAGTTTTTTTTTTGTGGTGGTAGTAAGGGGGGGAGGGGGGGTGGCGTCAAGTGGAAGGGGCGCTAGTGCAAGGTGAGTAAAAGCACATAAGGATACTTGTTACTATTCCCTGAATGGGCAGGATCAGTTTAAAGCATTCTATTGCTAAGCAAAACAGCCTGCAAAAGAACATTAAAAACATTTACTAGTCCCACCATTCATCACTCCAGTCTTTACTCCCTTGTGGAGCTACGCCTGCCTATAGGATCTTTGCCACACTTCAAACTGTGTTGAATATCTGCGTACTCCACTGAGTAGCCATGGTTCCGCCCATTGGCATCTGTATCATTAGTTTCTAACTTATTAGTAATACCTGCTGCTGTCATTTCGTTTTATGCTGGATCCTAGGTCAGTAATGGCGAACCTTGGCACCCCAGATGTTTTGGAACTACATTTCCCATGATGCTCAACTACACTGCAGAGTGCAGGAGCTTCATGGGAAATGTAGTTCCAAAACATCTGGGGTGCCAAGGTTCACCGTCACTGAAAGATATAAAATATGTAGCGCTAAAACAATTAAAAAAGTCGATATAAAAAGTCCATTTTAAATAAAAGATAATCCCAGTGATATTGCACAGCACCCAATATTGCAAGAGTGAAGAAGGTCCACCACCAAGTAGAGTGTTCAAAACACGCTTACCGGACAAATGAATATATTGGACATTGAGTTAACATACAGGCTGCAACACACTTAGTATTGGATTGGACCGGACGTCTCCATGAGCATATCACGAATATTTAAAAATGGCTTCCCCAAGCATAGCGTGTCTCGTCATTATGACGCTTGCCATAACAGAGACCCTACAGGCACCCTATTCTTGGGGATTGACAAATTTACTTCTAATTGGAGGGGAAGTAATCTCACTCGTGGGGTGTCCAAGCTGGAGACGGCCTGGATTTATAAATTAAAATCTTACACGCCACATGGACTGAATATTGAGTGGGATATTAATGCTTTTATAGCCAATTCTTAAGTGTCTCCATTTTTTCTATTCCATTTTTATACTTGGTTTTTATTTCTATGAGCTATCTCTGATACATAATATGTACCGAGGCATATTAGAATATGTTTCATGTTTTTAGTGATTTTATTGTTTGTTTTTAACCACTTCCCCCTGGGTGGACGTCATATGACGTCCTAAACTTTGCGGGGGTATACCAGGATGATGCCTCTAGCTAGAGGCATCATCCCGGTACCGTGGTTTAAAGCAGACGGTCGGCTTTCCGTCGGTACTGATCGATGCAGCTCGGGAGCCACTCGATCATTACCCGGGGGGGCGGGAGGGGACGTCCCCCCTCCCGCCGCCTTCCGCGGCTTTTACCGGGGCTCCCGTCCCATCGGGAGCCCCGAGCACCCAGCCGGCGCGTCCGCCGGCTGGATGGAGTCCCGATGAATGCCGGAAACGGCATCGATCGGGTCTCCGATGACGTAACCCGGAGGCGGCGTCCATGACGTCACTTCCGGGTTAGTGTGCTGCAAAACGGCGGCAAATTAGAAAAACGGCTGTATGCAAAAACGCCGTTTTTGGCGTTTTGCATACAGGAAAGTGTAGTGGAGGGGTTGAGGGTCTTTTAGACCCTCGATCCCTCCATAAAGTGTACCTGTCACTGCATATTGCTTTCACAAGGGATGTTTACATTGCTTGTGACAGCAATAAAAGTGATCAGATTTTTTTTTTTTTTAAAAAACTGTAATAAAGTTAAAAAAATAAATAAAATAAATGGGAAAAAAAAAAAAAATTTAGCCGCCCCGTCACCGTTGGCTCGCGCACAAAAAAAAACATATACGGAAGTCGAGCCGCGAATGAAATCGCTGTTCAAACCCCACATGTGAGGTTTCGCCGCGATCGCCAGAGCGTGGGCAATAATTTAAAAAAAAGAGCTACACTCTAACTCTAAACTGGTAACCGTTAAATAAATTTAAAGTGTCGCCTTTTGAGATCTCTATTGACCGTAGTTTGTCGCCATCCCACGGGGGGGCGCAATTTTAAACCGTAACATGTTGGGTATCTTTTTACTCGGCGTGACATCATCTTTCACAATATACAAAAAAAATGGGCTAACTTTACTGTTTAGTATTTTTTAAATGCAGTGAAATGAAATTTTTCCCAAAAAAATGGCGTTTTAAAGACCGCTGCGCAAATACCGCGTGACAAAAAATATTGCAATGACCGCCATTTTATTCTCCAGAGTCTTTGCTAAAAAAATATATATAATGTTTGGGGGTTCTAAGTAGTTTTCTAGGAAAAAATACTGATTTTAACTTGTAAACAAAAAGTGTCCGAAATAGGCCTAGTGGTGAAGTGGTTAAATATCTGTTTTAATAATCTGTATTGCATTTATGTATAGTACATGGAGGTTCCGAATCTGGACACAAGATGGCGCCATTGCCCTATAAGGCGCATTTCTCTATTTTATTACATAGGGATAAATTAATCTTTTTTGGCTCCATGTGTTATTACCGGAGTTGAATCGAATTTAACTATGTCAAATATTTTTATGGAAGATAATAGTTATCATTAGCCCCGGCCTAATGACTTTTGATAGCTTACTTCCATCCGGTAGGTGGAGCGCATTGAGTTGTGACTCCCTTTCCGGTCATTACCTATGCAATGCTCTACTTCCTTCCGGTCTGTGGAACGCATGATGGCGATTCCCACTTCCGGTTTTAGCCAGCCAATCCGTTCAGTTCTATTGTCATAAAGTGGCGTCCTTCAGCAGTAGGGCTACGCCCCTGAAGACGTCAGTCGTATGTGACGAAACGCCGCGTCGGGCCGCCCTCGTTTGGATGCCTATGCGCAATAGAGGACATTGGCTGTCATCTTGCTGTCCGCTTTGGAACCACGCAGGTCGGCGTGTGGTTTGCCCATTTTCCCCTTCCTACATGTGAGTGCTATACTTTCTTTACTTGGAATAAAGTTTGTTGAAATATACTGCACCATGAAGGGTTTTATTTCCTTCCTTTGAGTGGCTCCGTTAAGACGTACTGTGGAGGTATAATTTCTGAGATCCATCTCTGCGAAGAGGTCCGGTCCAATCCAATACTAAGTGTGTTGCAGCCTGTATGTTAACTCAAGGTCCAATATATTCATTTGTCCGGTAAGCGTATTTTGAACACTACTTGGTGGTGGACCTTCTTCACTCTTGCAATATTGAGTGCTGTGCAATATCACTGGGATGATCTTTTATTGAAAATGGACTTTTTATATGGACTTTTTTAATTGTTTTAGCGCTACATATTTTATATCTTTTTGTCTCGCTTACATATGATCAGTGTATGACCTAAGTGTAGCTGCTTTTT
Source organism: Pelophylax lessonae (assembly GCF_965119305.1). Classification (NCBI taxonomy): domain Eukaryota; kingdom Metazoa; phylum Chordata; class Amphibia; order Anura; family Ranidae; genus Pelophylax; species Pelophylax lessonae. Next base: position 231,937,279 of record NC_138770.1, on the reverse strand, counting down.
GAGATTTTACTGAGAGTATTTATATTTATCTGCTCATTGTTTTAAAGTGTTCTTAGCGCAACTATACTTACATTTTATTTCTGGTTTCATCGTCACTGCCCTAGGCCAAACAACTGAACACACAGCTAAAGTGCATACAATCAGAGTTGTATAAAGTACTCGAAACCCATACTTGAGTAAAAGTACAAGCGCTTGATCAAAAAGTGACTTGAGTAGAAGTGCTAAAGTATTCAACATTTTTTGTACTTAAGTATTGCAAGTCGTTTTTTTTAAATTTTGCTACTCAAGTACTGAAAGTAAAAGTACAAGTACTGTGTTATGTAGTTATTAAAGAAAGAAGTCAAAAGTTTGAACATCATATTGTTTTTTATTATTTCAAATGATTAACCTAAAGGACAATCACAATTTGTTTGTTTCATATTTTCTTTTTAGTGGAAAGATTTGGTATAGCAGCTTTTATTTATACATACAGTAGCATTTATTTTCGTATGCGCTGATTTACACATGGCATTATACACATTTGTTTGAGCTTCATGAAACCTGCCATCTACTGTTCTGGCAGTGGTAATTTTTATAATTGTAACTAGTAACTATGCAGCACAAAAAAAAATATCAGAGTAGAAGTATTGAAATCATTGAAAAAATGTAGTGAAGTAAAAGTGGAAGTAGGAGAAAAAAATTCTACTCCAGGAAAGTACAGATACCGCCTTTCGGTACTTAAGTACAGTAGTGAAGTAATTCTACTTAGTTACTATACATCTCTGCATACAATATGCAAACTGCTTTACCTGTCAAAACATTTGTGAGTGTTCAGCCATTTGTCAAACAACCCTGTACACTGCAGAGCCAGGAGAGTAACACTTCAGTCTTTGCTAGAGGCACAGAATTCAGCAGTGTGTCCCAGTCCCCACTACTAGCCTGCTAAATGGACAGTGAAATAACAGCAGCACACTAATCAAATTTATTTCTGCACTCCTAAAATCACATTTTAAATGTATGACCACCACCAGTGGACATATAGCCCTTACTGAGGCCTGCCACAAAATTATCTCCTTGCACTTAGTCTATCTATTGCTAGCTATCTTTATATTAGCTGGATTTTTTTAAATACAAATATATATTTTGTTCAATAAATGCACATCTGGACTAAAGGTTAAAGGGTGATTTTTACATACCTCTGCAGTTTAGCTGTGACTTCAACCTCATTCTGTTGTTAGAGAGGCTCATTCTCAAACAAATGCTGCTATGATAGCTATGGTCTACAAAAGTAACGTACCACTACTGCATGTGTGCTAAAATTAGGTAAATCCCGGAAGAATTACAGCAGGTTTCACAGCTGCAAAAAACAGTGCCAAAGATAAGATAGCACTTCAAACATACAGAAACCAACACTGACAGACAGGGCTTAGTACATTTAACTAAACTTTTTGATAACATTGACTGATTCGTAATGTCACAATATACAACAAAAGCATAATTTTTTTGGAAAAAACTGTATGTTTTATCGTTTAAAAATACACTCCTTGAGTTACAATTCAAAGGCTTTCCATAGGCTTAGATGATGTGATCAATGTACTGCAGGAGGAAGCATTTAAGCTGGCCATATGGGACTTAACATGAGAAATCTGTTGCTAAATCACTTGCAAAACAGTGTGGATGGCTGAATCTGCAGTGCCAGCTATTGTATTCTGATAGCTGCTACCTGCGGTCGGAACACCCAAACAGTGACTGCAGCTGGCTGGATGTAGATGCTGTTTGGTTGAGAATTATTTGCCTGTCTTCGTTATCAAAAGTTGATTGAATAATTTTTAGTGTTGACAGGGATGAATTTTCATGTACCTAGTGGGAATTGGCCAAATTCAAACAGTGTATGGCCAGCTTTAGCACCTTCTCCCCTAGTAATGAGGCTGTAACAACGTAACTTTGTAGCAAGTCACAAGGTGAGAGACTGCACTAGCAGGATAATCTGTGTCAGAAATGTGTGAACACAGCCACCAGGATTTACATAACAATGGTTTAGAGAGGCTGGATTCATCCTTCTTTTTATGGATAGTGTAGGACCCACTGACAATGGGGTACTTTGACATAGTAGTGGGCTTGAGCACGATATGGCCATATGGTGGGACTAAATCCCCATTTTTATTTATTGATTGCCTTTATATTTGATAGTAATTTCTTTTGCATGTGTGCGCTATTCGCTGTAAATATGCATGTTGCTTGGTTCATAGCTGCACCAGCTTTAGAAATGCATGTTCAGGGTGTGCCCCCCAGCTCTTTGTTTGCTCGTTATTTACATGACAGTGTCATCTCTGGCACAGAATATTATTCCTGCGTGTACATTCTAAACCTGGATAATGCCTGTACAAAAATGGCTCTGTCCTTCTGGAGAAAACAATAAAACATTCTAAATACTGTAATCACATACTATCTGTTCTTAGCTCAATAAGGGGCTTAGAGAGGTTAGAGATGTGGGGGTGGAGAAACAGCAGTACACTGACCTTCCCAGTGAATGGAAGAAAGTGTGTCAGCAGAAGTCTGATCATTGGACTGCAGACAGGCTATTCTCCCAGCACAACCAGAACATAGACCACGGTTTCAAGGATATGCTCTCATATCTAGCGTTTGATCAGTTTGAAATAGGGAAGCAGGTGGACTGGCATGATGATCACTAGGTATTTCACACAAAGGAAGCAATATAAAGAGAACAGAATACTTTTTAACACAAGTACATGGTATAACAGGCACATATCAGGAATATGAAATGGTAGGGTAACATATTCTTTAAGATGTGCTGTTCGTGGTCTTTAATTGATGTTTCAAAATATTCTAAATGACAATACATATAATATACATATACAATAACTAGACCATTTTAGCATGCCCTAAGCTAGCACTATTTAGCATGTTTTCAAGAAATATTGATCATTGAGGAACTAGGCACTGTTAGAAGGAGTAATGTGATCTCTGAGATGTAGTCAATTCTTGTAATTGTAACACTGTACATATGACTTAGCACACATTTACTTAGCATGAAAAAATATTTCTGATGTCTGATGTTGAACTACCCAGACATGATAATATTGTAATAGGTGTAGCATGGTGAGCGGAGTCAGCCCCTGGTGTCTTAAATCGATTGGACACTCCAACAAAGATATCCCTCTGCCATTATTCCTGATTTTGTTCCTGCCCACCTTTCTATGTACGAGGTCGTCCTTTTTTTTTTTTTTTATCGATAGTTAATAAAACCTAAAACAAGAAGACTGGGGGCCTGTTTAGAACGGTCACAGAAGGTGTGCAGACCCAGGAGCGCAAAAGAAAATATATCACTAATACAGTCCCCAAGACACTGTCAGGTGCTTTAGTCTGCAGCATTTACCAAAATATCAGTTTTGGATGGACTGACCCTTTGATCCTTTAAGGCCTCTTGTAGATGAGCTCTGAGCCAGTGCAACATACACTATATTGTCAAAAGTATTGAAACGCCTGCCTTTACAGGCACAGGAACTTTAATATGATCTTAGTCTGTAGAGTTCCATATTGAGTCTGCCCACCCTTTGCACCTATAACAGCTTCAACTCTTTGAGGAAGGCTGTCCCACAAGGTTTAGGAGTGTGTCTATTGGAATGTTCGTCTATGCCACTCCACTCGCTCATCAATGCCTTGCTTTGTGCACTGGTCCAAATCATTTGGTGGAGGGGGGATTATGGTGTGGGGTTGTTTTTCAGAGATTGGGCTTGGCCCTTTAGTTCCAGTGAAGGGAACTCTTAAGATGTCAGCATACCAAGACATTTTGGACAATTTCATGCCCCCAACTTTGTGGGAAAAGTTTCAGGATGGTCCCTTCCTGTGCCAACATGACTGCGCACTAGTGCACAAAGCAAGGTTCATATAGACATGGATGAGCGAGTTTGGGGTGGAGGATCGTGACTGGCCTGCACAGAGTCCTGACCTCCATTCCATAGAACATCTTTGGGATGAATTAGAGCGGAGACTGTGAGCCAGGTCTTTTTGTCCAATGTCAGTGCCTGACCTTACAGATGCGCTCCTGGACTTCCCATAGAAACACTCCTAAACCTTTTGGACAGCCGTCCCAGAGGAGTTGAAGCTGGTATAGCTCAAAAGGGTGGGCCAACTCATTATTGAACCCTATGGACTAAGACTGTGATGCCATTAAAGTTCATGTGCATGTAAAGGTAGGTGTCCCAATACTTTTGACAATATAGTGTAAATACCCCATGCCTGGAAAGCCTAGGTTCTGCATACAGCTGCCCATAGACATGGATGGCTGTGCGAAGTTGTATTTCCATATACACTAGCGCCAGTGTAAACATGTCTATGGGAAATTCGATGGATATTACTAATACTTTCCATGGGTTCAGGCTTCCCTGTGTAACAGGCCTTTAAGGATCAAAGGGTCAGTTTGTCCAAAACTAATATTTTGGTAAATGCTTGCGAGGTAAATCACCTGACAGTATTAATAGGACTGTATTGATAAGATATTAGTTTACTTTACTAATTTATTGATTATAATGGTTAAAATGTTAGAAGATTATATCATGTTGGAAAATTTGCCTTCACAAAATGGGCATCACCTTGTGGAATGTACATTTCTCTTAAGGCCCTTGGTGGTGACTAAGTTGCAATCACACCCAGAAGAAGAAATGACGGCAAGGCATTGAAGAACAGAAGTGGTGAAACAGATTATGGGGCAGATTTATTATAATATTGCAGCTTCATTCATGGTGCTCTGAAGTAGTGCAATGAAAGAATAAAACCTGCCCCAGAAATTGTGTTACTGTTTGGAGTAAAAATCTTTCTTAGCCATTTGCTGCTCGGGACTGCAGTTGCAGACATCACTGTCGCATATAGTTTGCTAAATGAGAGAGCCTGAATTGCGTCTACATTTGTTGGCTAGTTGCTTGATAAATGCCCCCAAATGTGCCTCCTTCATTAAACTGTCTGCAATAACAACTGCCTATATTGACCCACAGGAACCAATTATCATAAAATTGTATTCTCCCGCTGTAATTTTCCATTGTAGGCCGGTGGCTCTGAGCCAATCCAGACAATACTTATTTCAGACTATCCGGTATCATACTTGTGTGTGTCTGTACATATTTTGCCCCTACAGTTCCTTTCATTAGATTAGAGAAGAACTGGGCTTAATCCATAAACTGATTACACACAGCCATTTTTTACCAGAGATTACAAATCGCTAATGCCAGCCATTGACAGCGATTTGTAGCTAGCGATTTATTTGCTAGAGTCGCTGGAGATTTGCTAAAGCCATTGGTATATGCTGTGCTACAAATGGCTCTTCTTCAGTTACTTGTAGCTAAACATAGCGATTTCTGCAACATTTCATGGAAAAACATTATGAGCAATTTTTGCTAGCATTGAGCCGAAACACTGATGAGCGACTGAGCAATAAATTGCTATAAAAACTTAATTGTTAGCAATCCAATAGAAAATCGTTATGACATTGTGACAAATCGCTGTAGTGAAACGAGGGGGAGGAGGGGGGGGGGGGGGAGGTAAGCACAACAAGAAAATTACTCTTGTGTCATTAGCCTTGCTAAGAAGTTGTATTGCAAAAAACATTTTTTTAAATAATGTATCAAATTCTTACAAAAAAAAAAAAAAAAAGAAACAGTTTAGCAAGGTATAACACAACGCAAGTTGTACTCATGAAAGCTGGTACTTTGTTTTATCAATGAGCTCTTAAAAGCATTAAAATTCTCTGACGCAGCAATTTGTATTGTCATTTTAAAGAGCTATGCCAGTCTGGGCTGTGATTAATGAGTATACGCTGAGTCTCTTTTTAAATGGATACAACTTAAATACTTCCATTGGGAACTAGAAAAAAGCCCCAAATGTGAAATAGGAACAGGTGTTAGAAGGCTTGGAATTTTTTTTTTTTTTTTTTATGAGATAGGCTACTAAAGTATTAAGGTTAAAAAGAAATCAAGGTCACACTTTAAAATACTTATCTTATTGTTTTTCTTCTTGAAACAAACAAAAAAAAAAATAATTAAAATGTTCTACAAGCCGACTCAATGTAAATTATGCTTTTAAATCAGGTGGAAAATGTAGGGAAACTAGTTATTTTCTATTAGATTATATTTTATTATTTTTAACATCTTACTAAAGTGAACCTCTAATTCTGACTTCTGTAATCTTAAGTTGGTTACATCCATCTTTCCGAAGAGCAAAATATGATCCTCTTTTGTGCAAATGGTAAACACTAGGTGAAAAAGGAGGAAAGAGGTTGGTAATGGCGCTACCTGTTTATGAGGAGAATAGAGATGGGAAAAAAATATATAGTGCAAAAATATTTCTAAAAATATATCTCCATCATAATAAAAATGATCAACCATGCAATTAAATAAATAATTTTATTGCATGTTTTATCATTTTTATTATGATGGAGATTTATTTGTTTTTTCAATACTTGTACCCTTGTTTCACAGGGGTAGGTTGGTGGCAGCTTACACCTGCATATAATTCTTATCACATATACCATAGCGTTGGTCATTTTTGTTTTTTATGGTAAACACTAGGTGCCCATTTTCAGAAAAAAATAAAATAAAAATAGCAAGTTAAAGCTGGTTATTCGTATACAGTACATTCTTACTACGATTGTGGTGTCTCAAGTTTTTGTTATTGCTTTTGTGAAGATTAGTTATAGTTGTAGAGGTTTCAAAGGCGCAAACACTCGCAAGACATCTTCTTTTAGAGGCATTTTACATGGGCGGCTGGAGGGTGGTAAAAACAGGTGGCTGCGTTTTACATGTACTCTAACATTACAGCTTGATAGGGCTGTACAGGGCTGCTTCAGAGCCACAGCATTTTTAGCTCTGGCTGCAGAGTGTAACAGATGGCACTCCCTGTCTAACCCGCCCATTGAGATCAATAGGGCCAACCGTATCCGTGAGTCAAATGCTTGGCTTGCAGTTGCAGCAAAGTAAAATTGATGTTTGACAATTAAAAAAAAAAAAAAAAAGCCATTAGGTGGTGGCTGATCATTTTTCAGAGAGCGGTAAGCACTGTCGCCTGTCTGAACAAGAACTTAACGTTCCTTGCACACAAATCACAAAAATGATTACCTTTGCAGTGGTTTTCACCATTTCATTGCCATCATACAAATACATTTAGCCTTATGGCTTCCAGTTTGTAGAACCTCCTCTCTCGTATCACACTTCAGGCCCTTTATCCGTTCCTTTAGACAGTCTTACCAAGGCACTGTGCTTATATGCATACCTCACAGCTCCCTGCTGCATCGACTCATCCTCAATGTTGGACAGGGGCTTCCTGTCTCCTGGATGGTACCCTGAACATGACTAATGTAATGATGTTTTGCCCGGAGTACCCTAAAAGCTGCCACGGGCAGCCATCTTGTTCAGTGACACAGGCAGCATTCCAGTTTAAGCTGTAGCAGCAGATGTGTACTCAGCAGAGATATTTCCTTCCCCCCTCTCTCTCACTCAAAGTAGCCCCCACCTTCCCTTTGGCATTAGTATGCAAGGCCTCAAAAGAGTGCCTTATCTCAAAACACATCCTGATTGGCAGGTTGTAAAGTCATATCTGCCCTTCTAGCAGGAGTTGGGTCTCCGAGAACAGCATGGGGTCTGAGCAGATGTCCAGTGAAGCTGCCTTGTAAATTCCCAAAATTGTTAATTTACATCTCACAATCCATGCTCAAATAATACCTTTTTACCCAAACATAACAAATTGACAAAAAGTAGATATTTGGATGCCCCATAAAATACAGATCGAATTAAGATCAAACATGAACACCTTCATGCCTAGGAAAGACAAGCTAGCGATCAGATGTCTTACAGGTCAGAGGTTATTCCGAAATAACCCGTGTTTAGTGTCTGTAGAAAATAGATTAAATATCGTACAATCCAATGTCAGTTTCAAGCATGTAACCGTTACATATTTCCAGATATGAGTTTTTTATTACTCTGTCTAAACGGGATGTGTCTTAGCATGTGTGAGCTCCAGGGGGACCGCCCATGGACCCAGAGCCTATTGGCCAAGTACTTCTGGTGACACCCCCTGGAGGGTCAGAGAAAAAGGACAGGAACTGATAGAGAGTCAGTTCTCATCCTACTATCCAAGCCATAACATCGCTCAAGGGGAACCAATCATACCTGTTCAGCTTCTGAAACTAAGGTAATACCAGGACCGTTTTAATGCAAGTATTTTCATTCTTTATTCTCATATTTCTAAATTGCTGTATTGTGTCTCTATTTGTTTGTAACCCATTTTTCTGTAAATATTTTTATTCGCACCAATTTTAACCTTTCTTATAATTAAACCTTATTTTGAAAAGTGTTAACTTTGTCTCTAAGCTCTTAAACGCCAACTGACCCAAAAGAACCGGTCTCCTGAAAGAGCGATACTGTTAGGATAAATCCTTCGGACATTCCTGTCTGCATGTGACAGGGCGTGTTACGGATGATTCTTCTAAGGTCAAAATTGATATTTCTAAAATCACGAGCGTCCGCTGGGCTCATTCAGACGTAGCGGTGGTGGCAGAGAAAGGGTTAATCGTTTAATTAACCCGGTGACAATCGCTCTGTCTGCTGGCATCTAGATTGTGGTCCCGCAAGCTGGACAATCTGTGTGCTGGGTGCAGCTGAGAGTGGCATTGTTACGCAAGTGACGGCAGGGCGTGGGATTGCCTGGTCTTTGGTCACGAGGTGGATGAGAAGGCCAGGTGCCTGAAACCCGCCACCGTCACAACTAACTTCCCATATTATAAGGCCTATGGACATCTGCACCCTGACACATATTTCCCCAACCCCCACTCCCCCATTTCAACCAAGTCTAAACCCCTTGCTTTGGTACCTCTGTGCCAATTCTCACCCATGCTTCCAAGAGTATCATCTTAATTGGAAAGGAGGGTGGCGCACAGATGTGGTATAGATGTAAAAATACCCCAAAATGTAAGCACAGTCAGCAGGGGGTAATTAAAAGATAGTTTATTCACATTACCAAATAAAAGATAATAAAATGGAAAGTAACCACCTGTTCCTGGATGTCAATGAGGATGTTAAGATCCCGGATATACCAATAGAGTTGGTGGACACTATTATGAATTCCTCTTCAAGGGTATATGAACCCCTGGGATGGATAAATCCTGGTGAGAATGAGGAGCAAAGCCGGATGGAGAGTTGGCGCGTGTGTCGACCGTTACACACAAGCGCCGCAGACTGCACCGCTTCCGGGAAGGATGTCACTCAGTCGCTGGGCAACTGGGCTCAGAGCAGGAACCAGCGTGGAACTCAAGCTTCTCCATGTTACCCCCTGCTGACTGTGCTTACATTTTGGGGTGTTTTTACATCTATACCACATCTGTGCGCCGCCCTCCTTTCCAGTTAATATGTTTTGCATTCACATCCCTTGCCAGGGATTGGCGGCATTGAGAGTGGTGATTTTACAATCTTAAATACAATATTGGTCAGAGCTCAATGGACTAATTGCCCAAGGGTTTTTATCCGAATGGTAAGCGCCAGAACTATATTTTATTTTTTGTCTAGTTTAGTCTGGGTCACACTAGCTATCTTAGCAACCCCTTTACCTTTATTTTGTTTTGGAGAGGCCATGACTTTAAACACTTTCTGAAAACAAGGGGCAGGTGGGCTCTTTAGTTTGGGACAGTAAACCCTTTAGCGTCACCTTGCAGACCTCTTGGCTAATTACCTTGATTGACGATGGATCCACATCACGGGACATTATTTTTGGATTTTTAATAAAGCAATCGTCAAACTTTTTTTGTGTGACACTTTTTTGGTGAATGAGTAGGGGTACAATGAACCCCATACTCATTCACATGGGGGGGTCAGGATCTGGGGACCCAGATTCTGATAAGCCCTCCACCTGCAGATCCCCACAACCACAGCCCAGGGTTGTGGGGAAGAGACTCTTGGCCTCCCCTGCCCAAAAGCACCACTCTATGTTGAGGATATGCGGCCTGGTATGGTTCAGGAGAGGGAGTACTCACTCGTCCCCTTGCTTTCCTGCCAGGCTGCATACTTGGATAAGGGTCTGGTATGGATTTGGGGAGGAACCCCACGCTGTTTTCTTTTTTTTTGGCGTGGGGCTCCCCTCCAAATTCATACCAGACCTAAAGGGCCTGCTTTTTTTCCACACATTTTTTTGCCGACAATTAATTTTTTTACATTCAGCTGACAGCGGGGAACCCACTGACAGCTGATGACTTATCAGTTGTTAAGAATGCGGCGGCCGTCTTCCCAGCCTGCTCTTTAGCATCCCGCTATATACAGTGTTTTTAAAGGGGGGAAAAAAGCACAAAACGCAAAAATGCATAAAAACTGCATGCAACAACGCTTAGAAAATACGGGTTTAAAAACCCAAAATGCACAGCAAGACATGCCTGAAAAAACACATCAAATGCAACTGCTTACATGTGAACCTAGACTGAGTGTTTTTCAATTGAACCAACACAGTTATAATTTCAGCAGTCCAAGGGGTCTATTTATAAATGCTTTTATTTACACAGTTTTTACTCAGGATTCACACATATGAAATTGAATCTAATTAGAAAAATGTGTGAATCAGGTGAAAGTGGTATAAATCTTGTGTGAAAAAATATAGATATACCAGTCACTGGTTTAATTTAGAAAGACATTATTGATTTTTAGCATACCTGAATAAAAATGCTGTCTTCCCACATCCACTTCAAGTTCAGCTTCAAGAGGCTCTCTGTTGTGGAATATTTGGTACAGGTATTAGGTGCAGGTAGTTAGAGATGCGTGCACATACCTGCAGCAGTATAAATGTGCATGTGTCTGTGCATAGCAGCCTAGCCAGATGGGAATAAGAGCACACACATCAAAGCAAATGCGTCAATGTGTGCGCACCCCCACCATAGACATTGGCGCCAAGCAAGCTATTTAAACCTGAGTCCTGCATAGGCTCATTTTCTTCATTACCGATACGTCCTGTTAGGTGTTTTTTCGTACTAAGCCGTTCAACACGGCCCTCATTTACAGGTCACCTTTCTGTACCACAGTTTACGGTTGTTCTCTCTGAACTGTGAAATTTGATTGTACTCATTGTGGTTATTGTTTTCTTTATTCAATTTTTCAATAAACTTTATGGAAAAAAAAAAAGGAAATACATACAAAATATAATTTTATAGTCCTGTCTTAACATATTGAAAAGAAAGATGTTGCTTCATACTGTTCGTAAATGACCTTCTTTAAACCATAGTCTATTCAAATGATTTATGCTGTTCTCTGTTTTAAATTGTTTTAAAGCCTTTTAACCTTTTTGCAACAGTGTTCATTTGTTCATAAAATTGTTTAACGTATTAAAATCGAAAGGCCTTAGGCTAGAATCATTTCCTTTAGATGTTCTGTGTTATTTGTAGATTAATCACCTGTCATAGACCATGGTGATGATTATAATGGATATATCTGCAGAAAGGTGTTGGTATGTCACATCACTGTAGCTTTCTCATGAAACCATTGTGAAAGTTAAAGTGGTTGTAAACCCTTACATATACCCAGTGAAGTGACTGGCCTCAGGTGATACACAGAGATTAAACAAATCATCCTACATAAGTTTTACCTGTCTTTCTGCTGTCTTCACTTCTCTACATTCATTCAAAGTGCTGAATTTTAAAGCTTGTCCGAGAGTTCAGAAAACAGGGGATGGAGAGCTGAAATTCCACTCTGCAGAGCTCAGTGAGGAGAGCTCTGAGAGCTAATTGGAAGGACGGGACACACCCCCCTCCACACAGAACACAGGAACAGAGATGAGACTGTCAATCAGAGGGAGATCCCTCCCCTGTCACCATTTTTCTCATGGTGTCAGGAAAACTTGTCAGAAGTGATTCATACAGATAGCAGAGGAAAGATGCAGTAGATCTAAATTACACATGTGCTCTTAACTGAGACAAGTACACACTACAGAGGGATATGCTTTGTTAATATTTAAATTCTGAGGCTTACAACCACTTTTACGAGTTCCTGCCCCGGCCAATAGCAGATTGGTGGGTGGGTTTTTTGGCATACTGAGTGGACATCATATGACGTAGAGCCCCATCAGTGGATCTATCATACAGCTCCGTCAAAGGATCTGTCATACAGCCCCATCAGTGGATCTATCCTACAGCCCCATCAGTGTATCTGTCAGGACAACCCCTTAGTACTGCCATCAGTGGATCTGTCAGGGCAGCCCATTAGTGCCGCCATCAGTGGATCTGTCACTGCAACCCATTAGTGCCGCCATCAGTGTATCTGTCAGCACAGCCCATCAGTGGCTCTGTCAGTGCAGCCCATTAGTACAGCTTAATCAGTGTCACTCATCACAGAGCCAACATCACTGCTGCTCATCAGCAGTGTTCTAATCGCAGCCGCACATCATGTCCAAAAAATATTTTACTTTTGAGGAGGCATATAAAATCCAGATGATCAAAATAGCAGGGAGCTCTCACCATCCAATTCTGATTCGGAATATGAGCCAGTAGAAAGTAGGGGATCAGGGTCCGAATCGGAGAAGAAAACAGTCCCTCCCAAAAGAAAAAGAAGATCAGAATACCAGGCAACCCCCAGGAGTGCCATACACCCCAACTGCACCAACACCAACGATGCTAGACCCCATGAAGCGCTAAACCCCAGGCCAAGTACCAGCATTGGAATATCGCACTAGACCCAAAGAATCAGGGCCCAAACCTATCTTCCAGATGCCCTGGCAAACCCATTATGGCTGCCCTCCACCTCAGTGTCAGTTTCAATCCACCCTTTCACCGCACAGCCAGGTGTGCAGCCCAACACTGACAATTCTGAAATAGATTTAAATTTTTTTCTCCCTGAAGATTTACTGCAGTACACCATGGACCAAACACATCTTTTTGCAAAGCAATTTATTGCCACCAACCCCAATTTTTCCTATACCTGTATGTTTAATTGGCAACGTATCACAATGGAGGAGTTAAAATTGTTTTTATGCCTTACATTTATTATGGGGCTTACAAAAAGTGCATGCCTACTGGTCCACCCATCACATGCCGATTTATTCTGCTGTCATGTCCAGGACATGCTTCCGGGATTTCAATGACAGCTCGTAGTGCCCTCCCCAAGATCATCCCAACCATTATCAATTATATCAATCTATAGGCCTTTTTACCAATTAGAAAGTCCCTTTTTTATATGGCCATGTATAATGCGTATGTCATCTATCAAAAGTCAAGAAAAAGACCCGGCACCTTCCTCAAATTTATTGAAGAAATTGTCACTACCCTGATCTACAGGCAAGAATCCCCCCCCCCCCCCCAGGAAGCATTCCCTCTGATTGTGAGTCGACTTCATGAGCAACATTTTCCCAAAAACATTCCACCAACAGAATCCAGAAGAAGACGCCAAAAGAAATGTTGTGTATGCTGCAGAGGAGTTAGAAGAGATACCAGTTATCATTGTCACTGTTGTCCCTCCCAACCTGGCCTATGCATCTGAGAATGATTCGGATGTTATCACACATCTCTAAGATTTTAGTTCCCATTATTTTTAACAGCCTGCCATTTCCCTGCTTTAAATACCTGTGCGGATCATTTGCCTGATGTTTCGATTGACCACTTTTCTACCTTCCACATTAACTGACCCTGGCCTGTTTACTGACGATGCCTCTGCCTGCCATCTGGATTGTTTCTAAACCACAATTTTGCCTTCCACATACACTGACCTCGGCCTGTTAATCGACCATGTTTTTTGCCTGCCACTTGGGCTGATTTTTTGCCCTGCTACTATAATAGTGGGATGCAAAATAACACAAGGGTCTCACACATATGAGGGACTTCAGAAGAGGGTTCTGAGTAGAGAAAAACAGTTTTTAGTTTTCTCTGGTTTTGTAATTCCCAGAACAGGGTCTGGAGACTGGATGCTTCAAAGTGATTATGCAATAGGTTGTCCGGAAACTATATGTGTAATTTATATCCCTAGAACACCTGATGGTGCTCCATTGATGTTGGGCCTCTCTATGTGGCTAGGCTGTGAAAAGTCTCACACATGTGGTATCACCATACTCAAAACAAGTAGCAGAATGTATTTTGGGGTGTAATTTTTGCTATGTCCATGTTGTGTTTTAGAACTGTCCTAAATCAACAACATGTGTTTTCATTTTCTTTCCACATTTTCCAAAACTTTGTTTAAAAAAAATGACATGTTCAAAAGAGCCATAATGCCTCATAGATTATTCGTTGGGGTGTTTGCTTTTCAAAATGGGGTCATTTTGTGGACGTCTACATTGTCCTGGTGCTATAGGGCCTTCAAAAGTGTAATAGGTAGTTAGGAAATTAGATGTGTAATTTATGCTCCTAGAATGCCTGAAGGCTCTACCTGGATGTTGGGCCTCTATATGTGGCCAGGCTCTAAAAAGTCTCACACATGGGGTATTACCATACTAAGGAAGAGTAGCAGAATGTATTTTGGGGTGTATATTTTGCTATGTACACGCTATGTGTTAGAAATATCTTATAAATTGACAATGTTGTGTAAAAAAAAAGGTTTTCATTTTCTTTCCACATTTTCCAAAAACATGTGGAAAAAAAAATGACATGTTCAAAAGACTCATTATGCCTCATAGAATATACATTGAGGTGTTTGCTTTCCAAAGTAGGGTCATTTTGTGGGCTTTTCCATTGTTCTGGGGCTCCAGGGCATTCAAAAGTGTGATCGGTAGTCAGGAAATTAGATCTGTAATTTATGCTCCTAGAATGCCTTGAGGTGCTACTTGGATGTTGGGCCTCTGTTTGTAGCCAGGCTGTGAAAAAGTCTCACACATGTGGCATTCCCATACTCAGGATGAGTATCAAAATGTATTTTGGGGTGTAATTGCAAGTATGCTTATGCCATGTGTTATAAATAACTTGTTAATATAACAATTTTGTGTAAAAAAAAAAAATCCTTATTTTCCCAAGGATTGTGGGAAAAAATTACAACTTGAAAAAACTCACCATGCCTCTTACTAAATACCTTGGACTGCCTACTTTCCAAAAGGAGTAATTTGGGGGGGGTATTTGTACTATCCCAATATTTCAGGGCCTCAAGAAAGGAGATAGACAGTCAGTACATCAGGATTGATCAATTTTCAATGATACGTAGCATAGCTTGTAGACTCTAAAATTTTGAATGGCACCACTGGCGCTGGTGAGGCAGAGAAGCAAGTCTTAGACTGCCCCCCAAGTGTTTAATTTATCTATAGCAGCTATTCTCAACCTTTTTACCCCCACAGAACCCTTGAAATTCTCAGGTCTAGGGGGACCCTTGTTAAAAAGCAATTTATCAGGTGGGAAAATGCTCCTTATACTGGTGGACAGTATGAACAATGCCCCCCTTACAGAGCAGGTCAGAATGCCACCGTTACAGACAGCTAAAAGATCATTGGTGTCATGTAGCTGGCTCTTTTGAGTCATGTTAGCACATCAAGCACAATCAAACAGGAGGACATTCAGCCACAACTTAAGGAACCCCTACCAAGCTTTGGAGGAATCCTAGATTTTCATGGAATGCTGGTAAAGAATAACTGATCTATAGAGTGAGCTATTACAGGTATTATGATGTTCTAACCATTTGTAAATGATAGTTTTCATTCAGAAATCTTTCTACAAGGATTGGGATCTATATTTTAGCCATGTTACTGTATTTTCTAATCTTATTGTACTTATTGTACTTTACTTCAAGACTGCCTGTGAGCAATTCTTTTAAGGGAGGGGGAAGATGACTCGCTCATAGTCGGGGTAAAAAACAGTAGTTTTTCATAATGTAGATGAGGAAGTGGAGAGGTTCGCAACAGAGATAAGGAACTGCAGACAGAGCACAGCTGTACATGATAGGGATGGAGGACTCTGAGAGGAGGAGTGCACAGTTGGAAACAGGAAAGATGGGATATACAGTTTGTGATGCCTTATAGCTGAAACCATATCTGCTTAGAAGTTTGCTTGTAGGCAGGTTGAAGTGTGTATAGTTTAGTGAGCCAGCGGCCAGCCCAGGCTGGAGAAAGGGTTTAATTTTTTAGGCTAAGTTCCCAGGCATTTAGTCCTACCCAGCCCATCTGTACTATAAAAAAAGGGGTGGCTGAGGTCCAAGAGTGGGTTCCGCTGGGTCCAGTGAGGTCCAGCATCACCGTCGAGCGCAATTGGTGCTACTAAAGAAAACATCCAAGCCATGGACAATGCAGTTATGGACTCTCACCTCATGGAGGTATGCCTGGGCCACTACATTATTGTAGTTAGGATTAGGGACAGGATGTTGTTCATACTGAACTGTCATGCTTCATCTCTTCAGTAAAGTTACATTAACTGTTCTGAGCCTGGTCTGAAGTTATTCAAAGCATGTTGGTCTTGGAGTATCAAAAAAACCTGGGTCTGTAAATGCACTATGGGGTATGAAGTAACACCGTTACAAAAGGTTAACTCGGCAAGAGAAGGAAGAGGAGTGTAGTTGCTAAAAGTAACCAAGTGAAGCAACAACCTACAAGAAATCAGTCTTTAGGCTTGGTACCTGGTAAAGCCTGGTCACGAGGTAGGAAGGAGTTAATGAGCACACATGAGATCCATGCTGGGTACTCAGCGAGACCCCATTCTGTTACTGGAAGTGAGGTAACAGAGGTATGCTGGACTAGAGAAGTGGGTGCAGGCTCAGCATGTCCCTCCTAATGCAAACATACAAGTTACAGCGTGTAGTGACATTGAGGCAAGTCGCTTTTTAGAGGAACACTGAACTTAATTACTGCACACAGTGAAGGCTCATCGCTAAGTCGGGGAACTGCCTTAACCACTTTACCACCGGAGGATTTTGCTGTCTTACGTCTGGGCCACTTTTTGCAATTCGGCACTGTGCGAATTTAACTGACAATTGTGCGGTCATGCAACGCCGTACCCAAACAAAATTTGCGTCCTTTTTTTCCCCACAAATAGAGCTTTCTTTTGATGGTATTTGATCACCTGTGCGATTTTTACTTTTTGTGCTATAAACAAAAAAAGAGCGACAATTTTTGAAAAAATAACAATATTTTTCACATTTTTTTATATGAAATTCCCCCCCAAAAAAATGTAAAAATCAAAATTTTTTATCATTTTAGGCCAATTTGTTTTCTGCTACATATTTTTGGTAAAAAAATTGCAATAAGCGTATTTTGATTGGTTTGCGCAAAAGTTATTGCGTTTACTAACTAAGGGAAAGATTTCTGTCGTTTTTGGTGTTTTTTTTAACGAGTAATGGCGGCGATCTGCGATTTTTTTTTTGCGGGACTGCGACATTGCAGCGGACAGATCGGACCCTTGACTGACATTTTTGACACTTTTGGGGGTACCAGTGACATTACTACAGTAATCAGTGCTATAAATATGCACTGTTACTGTAAAAAGGACACTGGCAGGGAAGGGGTTAATTTTATTGGAGAGGGAGGGGTTAATGTATGCCTGGTGCTTACTGACATGTGTGGTGGGAGGTGACTGAGTGACACAGTGACAGATCGCAGGTTCAGCTATTCTGAACCCTGCAATCTGACACTGTCTGTCACTTAGGAGATCCGCCCGCCTTGTTTACACAAGCGGGCGGATCTCCACACTCGATTCCCCGATGATCGGGGAAGAGCAGCGGCGATCGCCGCTGCTCCTCCCCTGGACCGACTCCCGCTGTGACTGAATACAGCGGGAGCGAGCCTCCGGCGCCGCCGAGAGAGGGGAATGTCTGGCGACGTAGGTCTACATCGCCAGACGTTATCAAACCACTTTGCCGCAGTAGAGCTCTAGTGAGCAGCGGTAAAGTGGTTAATGTTTGATTTTTTGCATGCCTGGTCCCGGACATTGATGAGTGTGCTCCGCGTGAGAGGTACATCCACATGCACGGGCGCAGATGACCCTGCCCATAAATGTCTGTGAATTGTAAGTCAATGTATATTTTAATTTCAATATGATTTTTTAAAACAAAACTGCTTTGCTTTACATCTGTTTGATGCAAAATAATATAATGTTTAACTGAACAATATTTTTATTTTGAGATTGAGGTTTACAAAAGATGAAGCCCGGGGTCAGCAGATTAGTCCTAGTTCATAATATTTGTGAATCTTTGATGTACGGTATGATGTGCTAATGTAGTTGTTGAGTGAAGCATTGAAAGATATGCATGTTACATTTTCACATCTTTGTGAAATACAGGCTATAGGACAGAACTAATTGATCACTGGATCGGATGACTGTATGGTATGGAAGCACGACTAGTGTTGCTGGGAGATGAACAGCAAAGCAGACTCAACAGTGTCGCAAAATGAAAAATACAAAAAAATGTCCATCTTGGCTGATGGAAGAATGATTCTATGCTTGTTACCAGGTACAGTTAGCTTTCTTGCCACTAGATGGCTCTGTTCCCAAGATAATCTGGAACAGGGAAAATGGTAACTGTGTGTTAGTCCCTTTTAGAAAAAAACCTTCCTCTAGTGATGTAATGGGTGGTGCCTATATAAGTGACATAATGGGGGGGGGGGCCGAGTGAGTTGAGGTATGGGAGCCAAACACCCCAGAGCTATCAGGATGTAGTCTGCTACTGTCTAAAGGCTCTTAAGGGGGCTGCAACCCTGGGTGAGGTGGTTCAACACCAAATTAGCGTGATGCAAAAGGCCTTTCAGGCAAGGTCAGAGTCCTCTCATGTGAGTACTACTGCACCTGGGAGTAAGTGTGTCATCTGTGATCATGCACAGCAGGGCAGAGCTATAGAAGGGACATTATGAGAGACCGGTAGACTCTCTCCGAAGACTTTTGTCAGTATGTCAATGTGATGTCAGATGTCATGACCATTTTTGAGAACTTACAGTAAAGTATGGAAAATATATTTCATGTGGGGACATTCCTTTATCATTAAATATTAAGGCCTACAGCTGGGGATGTTGTGAGCGGGCCTACTGCCAGGAGTTTGAGACAATATGGCAGAGGGTTTCATCTACCAGCATGTGTGTAGCCATCCTGTCCAAAAAGAAGTTTGGTGCCAACAAATATCTATTTGTAGTCCCCCTTACATGCTGATGCCCAAAGGTTATCTGCTAGAGTTGCATATCTGACCAGTATCCTGTTAAAATTGTTGTTGTTATTGACAAGCCACCTACATTTTACAGCACCATAAAGATGAATTCTGCTCAACAAATATTTTTTTATATTAGTTTTTTAAGTCATGTAGGAATTTGTTTTAAACAGTAGAGTTTTAAAGACCCAGCCACTCTTGTAATCTTATTTTTAGGGCTTTTCTTGCCCATTTTTAGTTCAACAAAGTTCCAGAAATAAAAATGAATGAGTTTCCCACACATAGTGGTTTATCAAACAATGGGTCATCAGCCTGATGGCTTGCAAATACAGCACTGCTGTTTGGGCCTTACACTTTAGGTGTTTGTCTGTCTCCTGTCTGTTTGTCCTCTCACAAAAGCTTGATCCATACAATTAGCTGCCCTTTGCTGCTCTGGCCCCCACCTGTCCCCTAGGTAGAGCCCTCATGACTCCTGGTCAGGGACCTCCTCTATCTGCCTAGGTGAAGCACAGAACCATAGTCAGGTCTCTATTAGAAGCCACTACCCAATACCCAGGATTGGACATTTCATCCCACCCAAGCCTTTGTGAAATCTCCAGCTCTACCACTTTTCTTTGAATGAAACAAGCCCTTGGGGTCCCTCAACTGGCTTGGATTAGAATGCTGGGTGATAAAAACACCTTTTCACAACATGGCAGGGCACAGCACTGTCACAGTCATAATAGTAAAATAATCAATCGTATCTGTGCTGCCTGGAACTTTAACAATGTTCTGCCTCTGACTGAAGTTCTAAAGTAATTTAAATGTAAATATTTTACATTTAGCACATCTACAAATGTTAGTTATTCCTATAGCATCATAACTATAATGTATATCTGCAGTGTAAATTTTAAGGTGGGGGCAGTTCTGACATGGGAAAGTCCTGCCACTACTAAGATGGCTGCCTCCATACAGTTACACAGTGCTGGACAAGTGCTGCATGGGGCCTACAGGCAAAACTGGTAACTAGTACTTTGCCTTTATTTGGCACAGCTTGCACCGACTTGTGAACGTTCATCTACTGAACACAGGGTCGCCAATAAGTATAAATGAGTACTATCGTGCCTCCTGTACAGGACTCAGTCCCTATCAGTTAGGCAGGGGGGGCCAGGGCAGCAGGAGGAATTGTATAGTGGACAAGAGGGGGTAATCGGTGGGCTAGGTACACAAATAAAAGGAACTGATCTCCTATATGTCTCTCCCTGATGCAGCTGAAATCCAGCTTTTCCTCCTCTCCCTCCTGCTGGCTGCTACAGGGAGAGACATATAGGGGATCAGTTCTTGTAATTGCCCCCTCCAGCTGCACCAATTACCAGACATGGGAGTTAGGCTGGCCATACACTATACAATTTTCTTGTTCAACTTTCCTTTAGATTTACCAAAACCATGTAATATAGGGTCAAACCTAAACACTTTCAATTTGTATGCAATCAGGCAGGCCCTTACACTACATAGTTAAAGGTAAATCTAAAGGAAATTGAATAAGAAAATTGTATAGTGTATGGCCAGCCTAAGTCACACATGTGCAAGTCACAAGCAAGTCTCAAGTCTTAACCTTCAAGTCTCAAGCAAGTCCCAAGTTACTGTGGCGAAAAGCAAGCAAGTCAAGTCGAGTCCCTGCTAGAAGTCAAGCAAGTCAAGTCAAGTCATTTATTTTGGTCAAGTCACAATTCAAGTCAAAATACTGATCTACCCCAATTTTCACCTTTAAATCAGTTAAAAGTCAGTGGTCAGGAAAGGTTTTGTTTTATTTTCAACATTAACAAAACTGCTTAGTGCTTTTTTCTTGGCATATTAAAGAAACACTTTGAATGTCCAAACAGCTCAAAATCCTTCATCCGTTCATGTTTCAACACCACAGTCACTAAAAACATGTTAAAGCGGAGTTCCGGCCTCCAAAAAATGTTTTCGATAAAAATACCCCTGGGACAGTCAGGGCTAGTGCATTTCAGCAATGATAGCCTCTGAACTGTCCCTGGGTTCACTTACCTTTTAGCAGAAATACTTACCTTGAAAATGTCTTGTCCAGCGCTGCCATCTCAGGTGACGTTGGAGTCCCAGAATGCCCTGCACCGACCCTCCTTGTCATCCCTGCACAGCTTCTGGGCATGCCCCGAAGCTGTTTAGTAGGGAATGATGCGCCTGCATCGGAAGTGACGAGCGGGGCCGATGCAGGCGCATTGAATCCTGGGAGCGATGACATTCAGCTCCCAGGAGTCAACGCAAGCAGGAAGAGACGGCACAGGCTGCGGCTGCAGAGGGAAGAAGTGGAAGGTAGGTAAGTATATTTTCTTCAAGAACAAGGTAAGTAAAGCAAAAAAAAAAAAATTGTGATTATCCAATTCTTTTTCAGGTTACTTAGAGCAAGCGGATGTCAAATTTTCATTTGAGGCTGGAACTCCCCTTTAAGTATTTCTATTGTTAAACCGCCAGTGTCCTAAAAATCAGAACATACTGAGGTGTTTTTAAGTGACTGTGGTGTCAGAAACATAACAGGCACATTCATTTTGCCTTAACACATCTTGAGAAAATGCAAATATTTAATAACTTAAAAAAGTAAAGTCATTTCGAGTCATATGTCTCAAGTCACAGTCAAGTCTCAAGTCATGAATACCAAGTCAAAGTCAAGTCGAGTCTTTTATTAATTTTAGTCAAGCAAGTCTCAAGTCCTCAAACTGGTGACTTAAGTCTGACTTAAGTCAAGTCATGTGACTCAAGTCCCCCACCTCTGCCAATTACCCTCTCCTGTCTTCTATTCGATTCCCCCTGCTCCCCCCCCCCCCATGTGCTCCCCCTTCCCCACAGTGCTGCCAGCTTCCCCTCCTTTCCCGAAGGCTTTCAACTGCTGCAGTGGGGAGCAACGGGGATAAATTCAAGTATTTGGGCTCTCCCCCCACTGTTTCAATTACCATCCCTGTCAAAGATCCCCTTCCTCTTGCTGCCTGAGCCCCCCCTGTGTGCTTTTCATGCAGCGCTGCTGACTCCACTTCTCTCCCTCCCACTGCTTGTTGTGAGCACACAGGGGGATTGTTTCAGCATGGAGAGCAGGGAAAGAAGACGGTAAATGCTGTATGTCATTTACTAGTCCCTTCCTTTTGTAAAGAACACAGTTAGTGATCTCTGCCAATCACTAACTGTGTTAATTCATAAATGAAGCATAGCAAACTGTGTTTACTACTTTTCAGTTTATGAATGAACAGGAGCCTCTGTTCATTTCCTGTCCAGTGCAGCTGAGGGTGCGGTGGAAGGGCCTGAGTAATCTAGACCTCTGATAATTCACCAAAATCACCACCCCCTAAAAAAAAAAAAGGAAGAAAAATGTAAAAAAAAAAAAATTGTAAAAAAACAAAAAGGACTAATTCACAGAAGTTCTCTTGCCATACAGTGTGAATGAGTGGTTTGTGCAGCTGGAGCAACCTGTTACTCTATGGCAGGAATCTCTAAACTACGGCCCTCCAGCTGTTGTGGAACATCATGTCCCATGAGGCATTGGAAAACTCTGACTTTCACAGACATGACTAGGCATGATGGGAATTGTAGTTTCTGAACAACAGAGGGCCATAGTTTGGAGACTCTTGCTCTATGGGGATCAGTGCTGTATCTTGGCCTAGGCCAACAAGGCCCAGGCCTAGGGCAGCACTTTGTAGGGGGGGGCAGCAAAAAAATTAGACTTGTGTTTGCTGCCACTGATTATTTCACTTATTTGTATAATGACTCTGGACTTCCTAATTATTATACAAATAAGTGACATCATCCTATGATTACAATCAGTGGCAGCAAACACAAGTCCAAATATCTTAAAAGAACTGATGGGGCTGAACTGCTATGGCAGCACTGATATGCTGCACTGATGTGCACTGATATGCTCTAATATGCTGCACTGATGGTCGCTAATATGCTGCACTGATGGGCACTAATATGCTGATCTGATGGCCACTGAGTTTCCAATGGTGGGTACTGATAAACTGCACTGATGAGCACTAATGAGGCTGCATTGATAAGGCAGCACTGATATGCTGCACTGATGGGCACGAGGTGGCACTGATAAGCTTCACTGATGGGGCTGCACTGATATGGCGACCTGATGTACCCTGATATGTTGCACTGATGGGCACTAATAGGCTGCACTGATGGCCACTGATGAGGTTGTGCTGATGGCCACTGATGAGGCGGCACTGATAAGCTGTACTGATGGCCAATGATGGAGCTGTACTGATGGCCACTAATGAGGCTGTACTGATATGCTGCACTGATGAGGCTGCACTGATGGGCAGTAATGAGGCTGCACTGATGGGCACTGATAAGGCAGCACTGATGGGCTCTGATAGACTGTAGTTGAGGTCTGTGGATTACAGATGAAAGGGCGGGTCATAAACAGGAAGGAGTGTAGCCTTTACAGGAAGGGATGGATCATTTTTCAATTAGGGGGTGCACAAGTTTATTCAGGCCTAGGGCAGCACAAAACCTAAATACACCACTGACGGGGGTGCAGCAGCTGTATGGACACAGCCGCAAGTCCTAATTTGACAGGTGTGCAAGTGCGGGTGAGTGGCCCTGAATGCACACTGTTGGTGTTCAGGGACATACACCTACACCCACACACCTGTCAAATTAGGACATGCAGCTTAGTTCATACAGCTGCTGCATCCCCATAGCATAACAAAGGCTGCCTGCATACATCTCCAGCCACAATAAAAAAAACACTGATTCACACTGTACAGAACACAACACCCATGTGAATGAACCCCAAAACCTCATTCACACACAGAGATTTATTTATTAACTTAATACAGTTTTGTCATTTAGATTTAGCAGGAATTTTGTAAGATATGTTGTGTTTGTGTCCACTAATATGCTAATAATAATTTTGTGTGTTATTTGTGAAAATGTCGTTTTGACATTTTAGTAGGGATGGGAAAGCCCTGTCAGGTAGGCTGTATGGGCCCCGTGACTTCTATCAGCAGTGCTGACTGAGCATATCATTACTGATTTGGCTACATAAGAGACTGTAGAAAGAAAGATTCTAGCTTTGTCTAACACGTGTACAATCATACTTTTATTTTAGTAGGCCTGCCTATCGGTGTGACATACAGGCTGGGAGGAAAGTACCCCGACATTTTAATATAGGTATAGGAACAATGGACAAGTGACACAACAAGATAATAAATTATAATTACCATCCCTCATAGCTTCAATACTACCTTTTAGGCAATGCTTTGATGTATTTTTTTTAATTAAAGCGGAGTTCATAGCCTGCATGTGTACCTATTTAATTATTCTGTCCCTCCCTCCATCCATCCTTATCCCTATCCATACATTTATATATCTATATACTACCTATGATTTACTGGTAATTCATTTCAGCAAAATACCTTGTAATAAAAATAGCAGTCAATTAAAGCTATTATGCATTGTATTACCTAAATAGGATGTTTAAGTTATTGCATGGAATAAGGCCAACAAAAATGATTATAAACGTGGGAAGCAATTTTGTTCACTGTTTTTTTTTTTTTTTAGGACAAAGTGTTTGTGGATTTTTGTTTAAGTGAGCAGCACAATAATTTTCTACATATACAAAGTGGTTCTGATTGTTGATAATACACAGCAAAACATACAATGGATCAGAGGCGGCTCTAGGCTTTGCGAGGCCTAAGGCAAAACTTGGACGCGAGGCCCCACTCATGCCCATAATGGGAAAAATAATGAAAGCGATAACAATTAACTGTATAAATTGCATATATTAAGAGCCTTAACCTTTGTACTATGAATTCATAGTTTCTAGAATTTTCTCTAACCAATTCTTCTTTAATCAAAGATCATTAAACATTGGGTATGTATGTATGTATATATGTCTGCTCTTACATCACAGTCCCCAGCATTTCCCTATAGGTCATGATTCCCTGAGTCCCTGCTTACATCAGAGTTCAGTGATTTAAAGAGTTCTCCTTTAAATCAGATTCCCCCCAGCATCACCTCCTTACATCAGAGTCCACAGAATTCCTATTTACATTAGAGTCCCCCTCTTAAATCAAATTTCACAGAGCCCCCTTTACATCAGAGTCTCCAGAGTTTCCCCCTTACACTGTAAGAGGGAACTCTGAAGACTCTGATGTAAGAGGAGTTCTGGGAACCCTGATTTAAGGGGAATTTTGGGGATTCTGAAGTAAGGGGAGTTCTGGGAACCCTGATTTAAGGGGGAAAGCTGGGGACTCTGGTGTAAAACGGAACTCTATGGTCACCAAAGCTCCCCCTTGCATCAGAGTTTCCAGAGTCCCCCTTATACTTCCCGTCCTCAGTCCGCCACAGTCTAGGGCACGACAAGTCCCACTGCAGAAGGCTGCCATACCTGTGTCCCCACAGAGGGCACTGTAAATTCCATTATAGTGCACTGCCATTCCTCCCTGAGAAATGGAAGCCTGCTATGCTTGGACTTGTACTGCTCTCTGTAGGGGACTGAGGAACTACTGCCTGCTATGCTAAGACTTGTAGTGCCCTCTGTAGGGACTAAGGCATGGCAACCTGCTATTCTGGAACTTGTAGTGCCCTCTGTGAGGAACTTAGGATTCCTCAGTCCTCCACATTCTAGGGCACTATAAGTCCCAGCATAGTGGGCTGTCATTCCTCAGTCCCTCACAGCTGGGGGGGAAAACAACACAGAGTTAAACATCTAAAGGACAACTCCAACCAAAAGTACCAATAGTGTACAGAGTCCATCTGCTATATAATGTCACAGCCCCACTACCCCTCACCTTCCACCTCAGGTGCTGTCATTGTGTAGGGCAAAGGGCTCCAGCTCCACCATATTTGGCTTTGATGTCAGATATGCAGGACTGGTTCAGCTCCACTTTCTTCCCTGGCAACTGACTCTGGCGTCACAGGGGCCCTCTCCTCCTCCCCAGCCACCTAGGCGCCCTTTCCTTCTCCCCCAGCCCCCCAGAAGCCCTCTCCTTCTTCCCCAGCCACCCAGGGGCCCCTCTCCTTTTCCTCCAGCCACCCAGGGGCCCCTCTCCTTCTCCTCCAGCCACCCAGGGGCCCTCTCCTTCTCCTCCAGCCACCCAGGGGCCCTCTCCTTCTTCTCCTCCAGACACCCAAGGGCCCTCTCCTTCTTCTCCTCCTCCTCCAGACACCCAGGGGCCCTCTCCTTCTTTTCCTCCTCCAGCCATCCAGGGTCCCTCTCCTTCTCCTCCTCCAGCCACCCAGGGTCCCTCTCCTTCTCTTCCTCCAGCCACCCAGGGTCCCTCTCCTTCTCCAGCCACCCAGGGACCCTCTCTTTCTCCCTCAGTCACCCAGGGGCCCTTTCCTTCTCCCTCAGTCACCCAGGGGCCCTTTCCTTCTCCCTCAGCCACCCAGGGGTCCTCTCCTTCTCCCCCAGCCACCCAGGGGCCCTCTCCCCCAGCCACCCAGGGGCCCTCTCCCCCAGCCACCCAGGGGCTCTATCCTTCTCCTCCAGCCACCCAGGGGCCCTCTCCTTCTTCCTCCAGCCACCCAGGGGCCCTCTCCTTCTTCCTCCAGCCACCCAGGGGCCCTCTCCTTCTCTCTCAGCCACCCAGGGGCCATCTCCTTCTCCCCCAGCCACCCAGGGGCCATCTCCTTCTCCCCCAGCCACCCAGGGGCCATCTCCTTCTCCCCCAGCCACCCAGGGGCCATCTCCTTCTCCCCCAGCCACCCAGGGGCCATCTCCTTCTCCCCCAGCCACCCAGGGGCCATCTCCTTTTCCCCTAGCCACCCAGGGACCCTCTCCTTTTCCCCTAGCCACCCAGGGACTCTCTCCTTCTCTTCCAGCCACCCTCTCCTCCTCCAGCCACCAGGGCCTTCTCCTCCTCCTCCTCCTCCACCAACCAATCCAAGACTTTTCCAACTTCCCTGGGGCTGCTCACCCCCTTTGCGTAGTAGACACCCCAAATCTATGACCAGCCTGCAGAGTGACAAATCAGGGTTTGGTTACCTTTATGTTCCTGGGCCAGGGCAGAGCTCTCCTCCCAGAGCAACAACCGATGGTAGCAGAGTGAGCTGACCGGGCAGTCACTTCCTACTGATGCAGGTACACGCCCACTGATTCCTCCACATCTTAGGATTACATGATCAGACGGCCAATCCCCAGGCAGAGAAGGTGGGGTAATTGTCAGCGGACAACAGACACCTGGAAGCTGCATTGAAGGGACTGCAGCACACTGCTGCAACTTTTATATCCGAGGATTTAAAGCAATCTTTTACTTGGGAGGTTTCCCTGGCTGCGTCCTTCTAAATGTTGTTGCTCCGCCACTGGCAGAAAGGCCCCTGAAGGTGCGAGGCCTTAGGCGACCACCTAATTTGTCCCTATCAGTTAGGCAGGGGGGCCAGGGCAGCAGGAGGAATTGTATAGTGGAAAAGAGGGGGTAATCGGTGGGCTAGGTACACAAATAAAAGTAACTGATCTCTTATATGTCTCTCCCTGATGCAGTTGAAATCCAGCTTTTCCTCCTCTCCCTCCTGCTGGCTTTCAGCTGCTGCAGGGAGAGACATATAGGGGATAAGTTCTTGTAATTGCCCCCTCCAGCTGCACCAATTACCCTCTCCTGTCTTCTATTCGATTCCCCCTGCTCCCCCCCCCATGTGCTCCCCCTTCCCCACAGTGCTGCCAGCTTCCCCTCCTTTCCCGAAGGCTTTCAACTGCTGCAGTGGGGAGCAACGGGGGATAAATTCAAGTATTTGGGCTCTCCCCCCACTGTTTCAATTACCATCCCTGTCAAAGATCCCCTTCCTCTTGCTGCCTGAGCCCCCCCTGTGTGCTTTTCATGCAGGGCTCCTGACTCCACTTCTCTCCCTCCCACTGCCTGTTGTGAGTACACAGGGGGATTGTTTCAGGATGGAGAGCAGGGAAAGAAGACGGTAAATACTATGTCATTTACTAGTCCCTTCCTTTTGTAAAGAACACAGTTATTGTTCTCTGCCAATCACTAACTGTGTTAATTCATAAATTAAGCATAGCAAACTGTGTTTACTACTTTTCAGTTTATGAATGAACAGGAGCATCTGTTCATCTCCTGTCCAGTGCAGCTGAGGGTGCGGTGGAAGGGCCTGAGTAATCTAGACCTCTGATAATTCACCAAAACCAACCTGCCCCCCCCCCCCTCAAAAAAAAAAGGAAGAAAAATTTAAAAAATAAAAATTGTAAAAAAACAAAAAACAAAAAGGACTAATTCACAGAAGTTCTCTTGCCATACAGTGTGAATGAGTGGTTTGTCCAGCTGGAGCAACCGGTTACTCTATGGCAGGAATCTCTAAACTACGGCCCTCCAGCTGTTGTGGAACATCATGACCCATGAGGCATTGGAAAACTCTGACTTTCACAGACATGACTAGGCATGATGGGAATTGTAGTTTCTGAACAATAGAGGGCCATAGTTTGGAGACTCCTGCTCTATGGGGATCAGTGCTGTATCACTGGCCGCGAGGCCCCTGTAGATGCGAGGCCTTAGGCGACCGCCTAATTTGCCTAATTGGAGAGCTGCCTATGATGGATATTTATTCCATTCTGTAAAAAGCTAAATGCCAGTCACACAAATCCAAGTTATATAAAATTATTTAAATGTGATAAAATGTTACTAACTTAGGTGCCTGTGTGCATTATGTCAGACTGAATACTCACATAAAAAGACACAATGAGGATATATAAAAATATAATAACCACAAAAATTAATAGCATATGACAGTAAATGATGTTGAATTAAAGGATTACAGCTTCAACACAAGATAACTTTATTATGTTGTAGTGGCTGCTGTGTGTGCCTACTGTATATGTCTTGCTTGCTTCAATTATCCCACTAATGATTCTTTTGTTTTTAATGTTTTTATGTCACAATAATTGTATTTTCCTAAACAGCATGATGGAATTGCTGAAGGAAGTGTCATTTTTTCATTCATGTCTTATTTAACGGTACTATGTGCTTCATGTTTAGAGATGTATCCTAAAGCATTGTTCATGAGTGTATATCTTGTTGAACCTTGTTGAAGAGTTGAACCTCTTAATAGTTACATAGTTAGTGAGGTTGAAAAAAGACAACAGTCCATCCAGTTCAACCTATGATGTGTGTGTGTGTGTTTGCTTTTAACCGTGCATTGTATACCCCTGTATGTTGTGGTCTCTAAGGTGACCATCTAACAGTTTTTTGAAACTATCAATGCTCCCTGCTGATACGACTGCTTGTGGAAGAGAATTCCACATCCTTACCGCTCTTACAGTGAAGAACCCCTTACGCATTTTAAGGTTAAACCGCCTTTCCTCTAGTTTTAGTGAGTGGCCACGCGTCTTATTGTATTCCCTTACTCTGAATAGTTTGTTCCTTATGCCGGGGTCGCCAGTACAGTATTTGTACATTGATATCATATCCCCCCTCAATCTTCTCTTCTCCAGAGAGAATAGGTTCAGTGCTTGTAGCCTTTCCTCATAGCTGATGTCCTCCATTCCCCTAATTATTTTTGTTGCCCTTCTCTGGACTCTTTCCAATTCCAGCACATCCTTCCTGAGGACCGGTGCCCAGAACTGGACAGCATACTCCAGATGTGGCCGGACCAGAGTCATGTAGAGTGGGAGAATAATCTCTTTATTTCTGGAGTGAATCCCCTTTTTTATACATCCCAGTATTCTGTTGGCTTTACTTGCAGCGGCTTGGCATTGCATGCCACTGCCAAGCCTGTTGTCTACCAGTACCCCCAAGTCTTTTTCCATCTTAGACTCACCCAGAGGTTCCCCCCTAGTGAGTAGCTTGCTTTCTGGTTTTTGGCCCCCAAGTGCATTACTTTACATTTTTCAACATTAAACCTCATCTGCCATGTAGTTGCCCACCCCGTTATTTTGTTCAGGTCTGCTTGTAAGGTTTCCACATTCTGCATAGAAGATATTGGCATGCCTAGTTTAGTATCATCTGCAAATACCGAGATTGTACTAGATATCCCCTCCTCTAGATCATTTATGAATAAATTAAACAGGATTGGTCCCAGGACCGAACCCTGGGGGACCCCACTTTCCACACCCGCCCAATCCGAGTACTCCCCATTAATCATCACCCTCTGGACTCTCCCCTGGAGCCAATTCTCTATCCAGGTACTCACCTTATGGTCCATACCTACCTTCCTTAGTTTGTACAGTAAGCGTTTGTGGGGAACAGTGTCAAAGGCCTTTGCAAAGTCCAGATACACCACATCCACCGGCTTACCTTTATCTAGGTGTCAGCTGACTTCATCGTAGAAGGTTAATAGATTGGTTTGGCAAAAACGATTTTTCATAAATCCATGCTGATTGCTACTAATAATACAGTTTTCATTACTAAAGTCTTGTATGTGGTCCCTTAACATCCCCTCCAAAATCTTGCAGACTACAGATGTTAGGCTGACCGGCCTATAGTTCCCCGGGATACACCTCGGCCCCTTTTTAAATATTGGTACCACGTTGGCTTTTTTCCAATCAGCTGGCACCATACCCATCTGTAAACTATCCTTAAAGATCAAGAATAAGGGTCTGGCAATCACCTGGCTGAGCTCTTTAAGAACCCTCGGGTGCAAGCCATCCGGTCCCGGTGATTTATTTATGTTAAGTTTCTCTAGTTTAGTTCTAAGTCTATCTTCTGTTAGCCATGGCGGCACTTCCTGAGGTGTGTTGTTTAGTTCGGCCTTACAAGCTAGGTTCGTGTAGCCCCCCGATTCTTTTGTGAAGACTGAAGAAAAGAAATGATTTAACACTTCCGCCTTTTCTTTGTCCTCAGTGGCCATATTACCTTTGTCATCTTTTATGGGGCCAATGTGTTCTGGCCTCGCTTTCTTACTGTTTATATACTTAAAGAACTTCTTGGGGTTCTTTTTACTCTTCTCCGCTATATGTCTCTCGTGTTCTATTTTAGCCGCCCTGATTTCGCCTTTACATTTCTTATTACACTCTTTGTAATGATTAAATGCTGCCAATGACCCCTCAGTCTTGTATTTTTTGAAGGCCTTTTCTTTAGCACTAATATGCATTTTTATGTTGGAGTTTAGCCACCCAGGGTTTAATTTTGCTCTTTTAAATTTATTTCCCTTTGGAATGCACTGGTCAATCCCCTTGTTAAGTATGCTCTTGAAGCACTCCCATTTTTCCTCTGTGTTCTTTGTTCCCAGGGTTCTATCCCAATTGATATTTTCTAGAAGCGAGCGCAGTTTTGGGAAATTGGCTCTTTTGAAATTCAGCGTCCTTATATTACCCCTCTGCTTCCTATAACTGTAATTAATACTGAAACTTATTGACCTATGGTCACTATTTCCTAAGTTGTCCCGTATTTCTATAATAAGCCACATTCAGAGGAATTCAATAGAAACTTAAAGTAGAAGTCCAAGCTAATACTATCTAGGCTTAAACCTCCTCCCATCCCCCATTCTAAGCCCTATACTAACTATCCTGTAAAGGAAGATGTGCATATTTACCTAATCTAAGGGCGCTTCCGTTCAATTATGTGATTGGTTCCCAGCTTCAGGGGGGAGGAAGGACAACAGACAATGAATAGTAAGTCTGTGGGTGATGTCACCGCCCAGGCACAACAGCGGCTGTCACTGCTCCTTCCTCTCCCCTGAAGCTGGATGCTGGTGAGATCAAGTGGCTGGACTAGAGTGCCCTTAGATTAGGTAAGCATACAGGTGCATCTCATAAAATTAGACTATCATCAAAAAGTTCATTTATTTCAGTAAGTCAATTCAAAAGCGATACTCGTATATTTTATATAGTTACACACAGAGTGATATATTTCAAGCATTGCTTTCTTTTAATTTTGATGATTATGGCTTACAACTAGTGACACCCCAAATTTCAGTATCTCAGAAAATTAGAATATTACATAAGACCAATAAAAAAAAGGATTTTGAATACAGAAATGTTGGCTTACTGAAAAGTATGTCCATGCACAGTATAGTATGCACTGCAGGCATGCTCCCAAGCCATGGTTCTGTGTCCACAGGCACCCAAGCAGGTGTGCTCAGCTCCACCCCCTCTGTCTCCTGTTTGGCTCAGTGGCTGTGATTGACAGCAGCAGGAACAAATGGCATAGAATGCATGAAGGTAAAAAAAACCTTGTGCCTTTACAACCACTTTAAGGTTACTTTTCTGGTGGTGATTTCCTTTAGAGATATCTGTGTCTAATTCAGGCAAGCATTTGTGCCAGTTTTGGTAACAATACTGATATACTGTGGGTGACAAGTTCAGGTTGTTCTTACTACTGCCATGTTAAGAAACTGTCACTATGACAGTGACAGGTTCCTTAAGAATTGCTGCCAGTTTTCAGATTAAGAAACTGATGGTAATTGAGATCAGCTCTGAGCTGGCGTAGAGTTCTCAAAGTGGGGTACGTCTGTACTGGGTAACTGTCATCAATGTGATAGCTTCCCACACAGTACTCTATTTAGCGGTCAACCAGGAGATTCACAAACAAAGGTGTTCGGGGATATTGATGATGCCATTACCAAGATATGGCAGTGCCCATATTTTGGTAATGACTTGATTCACTTAGTCTGAGGAGTCTTGTGGGAAACTCAGTAGTTCACTAGAAGGTTTGCTTTAATTTCTATTGAGAGTGTCCAGCAGTAGACAGATTCAAAAGCCACTATTGAATTGAATAGGGGTTATGGAGCCACCTATTGCAGTGCGTAGTCACTTGACAGCCAGGTGGACTTGATGGTGAACTAGTCTCCCAGTTCCTTATCAGTCTTTGCACACCCTTACAACAAAACCCCATGGCCATGCACCTATCAGTGTGACAGGCTTATTGCCCAGATGGGGAGGGAATGCAATAAGGAGGGAGTGTCCAGTATGGACAGTTCGACCACAATGCCTGTCACCAACAGAGTCATGTACCTGTGTATGAATTGCCCACATGCACCAACAATTGAATTCTAAGGAGTGTCTTTCACATCCTTTATGAATTCCACTATTATGATTCAATAAACTATTGTTTGCTTGTGTTAGATTTTTTGGAATTCATTCAATGGTAAAAAAAAAAAAAAAAACAGAAAAACAAACACAGAAGGCTTTTCACTATATAGCTCCCCATCTTTGCGTTTGCTGTAGGTCATTTGCATGGGAACAGCAGACCATGTATTTGAATGGGCTGCTGTACCTATGGAAAACGCAGGGAAATGGTCCTCAACTCTTTTGTGAAGCCGCAGCCACACAGAAACTGCATAGTGCTCTGGTACTATATTGTTCTGTGCATTTCTGGGCGCGTGAAAACGTGCCACATTTTCCAATGTATGAGACTGCCATTAGGAAATAATGGCACCCCTGCGCATCTGCTAAACAGCAGCATGTTTTTGGCTGTGGGTACCTGCAGATGCTGGAAGGCGAGCTACTGTATTTACATGCATTCCCGCACCTGCAATAGTGTGAACCTAGCAGTATACCCCATCCCTGGATAATATCTTTTATGAAAAAACATGTCTGGAGGAGGAGCATAGGACTAGGCTCACATCTATGCGGATGTGGATGCATGTAAATTGTACGCATTCTCGCACCTGCGGCAAAAAGGTGCTGTTTAGCACACAGGAGTGCCATTAATTCTTATGTGCAGAAAGACATAGCAGTATGCAAAGAGCGTTTACAGGTTAAAAAAAAAAAAACACATCACAAGCATGTTTAGGAGAGAAGCTGAAGAGCAGAAAAAACTTTAGTACCTAAATTGTGTGTAAAGGCATGTTTGATCGTTAATGCATTCCAATTGCCAGAAGAAATTAATAATCTGACCAATGGAATCTATTAACATTCAATCATTTGACGCGCCTAAATAAGTCTTTACTTGTGTGCAATGTACATATTTATGCAAATTTTTTAAGCAGCTTTTTCCCTGTCAGAAGAAAAGGCATTCAGAGGACCTAAATTTGTGACATATACATCAAGTCTATATGCAGATCCAATACAGGCAATAAATTGTGCAAGTCCCACTCATAAAGCACAACATACCTTGCAAAGTATCCAATCTTGTAAAGGCTCAATATGCTTGCAATAACATGGCAAACTTCACAGTGTTCACCCATGCTCAAAAGCTCCTTACCAGATGGTGGAGATCTCAAAAGAGATCAAATAAGCCTAGCTGTCATACAGCTATGATATCCACAGACTCCACGATACTCCACAAACTGCTACACTATGGAGTTTGCCTTTGTGTTCTCTTTATGGTTTTTCTGGAGCGCTGGAGTATCGTTGAGTCTGTGGATATCGCAACCAGGCACAATTGATCTAATTTTTATGAGAGTTATACCATCTGGTAAGGAGCTTTTGAGCACGGGTGAACACTCAAGTGCACATCAGTTTGCTGTGTTTATTATAGGCACATTGGGCCTTTTACAAGATTGAATACTTTGCAAGGTATGTTGCACTTTACAAGTGGGACTTATTGTCTGTATTCGATGTGCATATGGACTTGATGTATATGTCACAAATTATTTACTCACTTGATGTTTTGTGTTCGTTTGAGTTATTACCAATATCTATTTAAAGGGACAGTGCACCTATTGTTACTTTTAAACACTTATAAATAGATATACATTTTCTCCAGTTTTTAGATGATTAGGGTGCTGCTATGTTTTTTTTTTCTTCTTTCTTTGCACTTAGTGCAGGGAGTCTTTTTAGTATTTATTCAGATATATATACTAAAAAGATACACTAATTTCTGTGTATAAACTATTTAGCATTGCACTTTTTTGTATTTTTCCACAAGAGTCATCTTTTTTAGATCATCACTGGAATAGTTATCTCAAAACACTGAAAAAATAATCCGATAAGCAGACAAAGGGGGAGGGATTCGGTTATGAATCAATCAGATTATATTGTAGAGGCTTAGAAGAACACAACACTTATCAAAAGCTTTCCTGTGCTCCTTTCGACCAATATAGATCATAACTGAAAAACCTTTTTGATTCAACCAAGAGCAAACATGTTAAAAAACAAAAAAGAATATGAATTTATCTTCATAGATGTTCCCAAAATGCCTTATTTTTATATACTCCCCAAAATTCATAAAAATTCCACAAACCCATAGGGTAGAACAAATGAAGCATCCATGGAAAGCCTTACTAATGGACTTTCCTTGTACATAGACACCTTTCTTCAACCTTTGGTCCAAACTTTTCCATCATACAATAAAGACGCCTTCCACCTTCTAGATATTTTAAAATCATTCACATGGGAAGATTCCTATATCTGGTTGTTTCTGGACATACAGTCTCTGTAGACCTCCATCCCCCAGAATGTAGGTTTGGCAGCTCTCTCCCATTTTCTCTGTACCTGCTCTTAATTACACTGTATGCCGGCCCAATTCATCAGTGACAGTGCCCAATTCTGTTTGGAGCACAATTACTTTACTTTCCTTGGATAGTATTTCTGCCAGATACAGGGCACTGTCATGGGTGCTTCCTTTACACCCAGTTATACCAACCTCACTATGGGATTGTAGGAGGAGTCCAATATCCTGAAACAATCCCTTTACTGCCCACTTAGTGCTCATTGGCAGATGTATAGAGGATTGTGACGATTGCGGGTATCAGATCCCTGCCCTTCTCACTAACTCATGACAAAGGACCAGCCAATCTCACACCCTGCTGTCACTTACATAACAATGCCACTCTCAGCTGCACCCTCCACAAAGATTTTCCAGCTTGTGGGACCACAATCTAAATGCCAGCAGGCTGACCGCAATTGTCACCGGGCTAATTAAGCAATTAACCCTTTCACTGCCACCACCCACTCGGGGAAACTCAAAATTTTAGAAATACCAATTGTGATTTTAGAATAATTGTCTGTAACACACACTGTCACCACAGACAGGGATGTTCAGAGGATTTATTCTATACAGTAGCACTCTTCAAGAGACAGATTTTTTGTTAGCTTGCATTAAGAGCTTAGGGACAAGGTTAACACTTTTCAAAATAAAGTTTAATAATAAAAAGGTTAAAATTGGTGCAAATAAAATATTTACAGAAAAAAAGGTGTTTCAAAGAAATAGAGACACAGTTCAGCAATTAGAAAAATAAGGTAGAATTGAGAAGTAAGAATAATTGCATTCAATGTCCTGGGTGTTATCAGAGTTCAATAGATGAGCCAGTTGTGATCGGTTCTCAAACTTGATAGATGTTCCTTTGATGTTACCAGGAGAACTCTGATAACTGAGTTTTAGTCAGCCTTTTCTCTAAAATCAAAGGGGTGTTGACGGATACCCCTGACCAATTAAAACGGAGTGGCAATGGGCTGTCCTGGGTTTATGACAATATCAGGACCTCCTCTGTGGACAGATTCATACCTGTAAGAGAACGTTTGCTGTGCAAAGACGTGTTCCTGTCAGAAACCTGACAATGGCCAATGCGCATGCGCGAATGTGCGTTAGACATTGGCGCCAAAGGGACTATTTAAACACAGCCACTGCTCCAGTGCTGCTTTGTCTTCAGCCTTGGATACCTGTTACCTGTTTACCTGCATCTTGTTCTTACTTCCAGACCCGGCTTGTCCTGACGATTCTCTGATCTCCACCTGCACCGACCTTGGCTTGTCCCGTGACCTCTCTTCCTGTCTGCTCCTACTGGCTCCTACATTACCGATTGGCTTCTGACCCGGCTTGTCTTACCACGCTTCTGTCATTCCCAGATCCGTCCATCCTGCCTAGGAAGCTCCTCCTGTTACCCAGGAACCTCTGCTTTCAGCACCTGCTGCCTGCTCAACACCCTGCTCATCGGACTTCTCTGGCGACCTTCACCAGTAGCCATCGTCCGCTTCAAGCAAACCTCCAGGCACTCAGGCTACTCCACACTCCGGTGTCCCCTGTCTGCACTATCAGGGGTCCCGAGTCGGAGGCGCAAGGGAGGCCTTCCTCACAGTGTCAGGCTCATCTCCAGGTACGTGATAGTACAAAGCAGCCAGATGTCTGAGCCTGACCGAGGAACCTCTCCTATGGACGAGTTATGTCATCACCTGGCGGCACTGACCCGATCAGTCAAAGACTTACAAGAAGGTTATAACCGACTTGAAGAATGGGTCCAGTCACTTACTCCGCCAGCCTCCTCTTCAAACGCCCAGGGGGATCTCCTGCTGCGCCTGCAGTAATGTTTTTGCCTCCAGAACCTCGTGTACCTGCCTCGTGTTCTTCCAACCACAAGACCCCCTGTCTTCATTACTGTGTATGGACTCTGATACCGAATCGTGCTCTTCTGTGCCTGCAACCTACCACGATTTCTTAGATGTCTTCAGCAAGAAGGGAGCAGAGACTCTTCCACCTCACAGACCATACAATTGCCCTATCGAGCTTCTCCCTGGAGCCGAAATACCCTTCAGACGAATTTTCCCCCTCACTGAACTTGAACTTGCAGCACTAAAGGATTACCTTGATGATAGCCTGAGAAAGGGGTTTATCCGCCCTTCCACATCCCTGGCAGGAGCTGGGATTTTCTTTGTAGAAAAAAAGGACCACTAGCTCCGCCCCTGTGTGGACTATCGTGATCTAAATAAAATTACGATCAAGAATTGTTACCCGTTACCATTAGTGCCAGAACTATTCCAGAGACTCCCCTGTGCCACCATTTTTACTAAGTTGGACTTACAGGGGGCATATAATCTGGTGCGAATCAGGGAAGGGGACGAGTGGAAAACAGCATTTCACACCCGTTTCGGGCACTATGAGTACCTAGTGATGCCCTTTGGGCTTTGCAACGCCCCAGCCACCTTCGAGCACTTTGTTAATTAAATTTTCCGAGATTTTCTGGACTTGTTTGTTATTGTTTATCTTGATGATATTTTGATATTTTCCTCCACCGTAGAAGACCATCATGAACATGTAAGATGTGTCCTAGCCCGTCTCAGACAGCATGGCTTATACGCAAAACCTGAGAAGTGTGAGTTCAATCTTCAGAGTATCCAATTCCTCTCCACGGAAGGTATTAAAATGGATCCTCAAAAAGTTTCTGCCATTTTATACTGGCCGGTCCCCTCTGATAAAAAAGGGGTGCAACGGTTCATAGGGTTCTCAAACTTTTATCGGAAGTTTATCAAAAATTTCTCTGCAATCATCTCTCCCATCACTCAGTTAACTAGACAAGGTACCCGGTTCCTGTGGACTCCCGAGGTGCAGACAGCATTTGAAACTCAGTGTCCTAAACATATGCATAGTGACCCTAATACAGAACAACTTGTGTCAGATAGTTGCATTTAAAGCAGCGATCACCAGCAACATTCACATAACATAACAGCATGGTAAAACGTGAACCGAAAATAAACCGTCTAAGTTATATCGGGTTGTTCCGATCAAGCAAAGTGCAGAGCAATGAAACAGAAGAGAAAGAGGAAAGGAAAAGAAAAGAAAAAAAAAAGGGAAAATAGAAAAGAAGAGAAGAGCAAGTGAGAGAACACAGGGAAGAGGCACAAGGATATAAATTCGCCAGTTTTGACGGAACCAAGATAACACCTTATAATTGGCTTCCACCAGGGAGGTGTTAAGTATTCCCCTGTGGTTACATTCTTTAAACTGCTAGTTTATCATTCAGCATGTCATTTGGCATCAAGGGATACCAAACACAGATAACATTATTACACAGGGAATATCTTACCGCTATCTTCTATTCTATATGTGATATGGCAGTCATGCATGGTCTTAATTCGATCAGTATGACATTTCTCATCCAAATATATACTTATTGTAATGTGCCTAAAAACATCAAATGAGGATATATGTAACCGGTCAAAATTAAGAGGTTTGTTTACCAATGCCAGAAGCCTGGCCAACAAGATGGGAGAGATGGAGCTACTGATGTTTGAGGAGGACTTAGATTTTGTGGGGATAACAGAGACTTGGTTTGACAGCTCTCATGACTGGATGGCGACCATTCAGGGGTATTCCCTTTATCGCAGAGATAGAGAAGGTAAAAAAGGGGGAGGGGTATATCTGTATATTAAGAACAGTATACAGATAAATATGAGGGATGATATTAATAATGGAGCTAAGGACGAGGCAGAATCCCTATGGGTAGAGCTTCAAAGGGAAGGCACGGTGGGGAAGGTAATATTGGGCGTATGCTATAGGCCCCCCAACCAGAGGGAGGAGGGGGAGGCGGACCTCGTTTTACAGATAGGATTGGCAGCAAGGATGGGAAATGTCATTATAATGGGGGACTTTAATTATCCAGATATAGACTAGGCAGAAGGAACCGCACACTCAGCCAAGGCTAGGCAGTTCCTAAATGTTTTGCAGGACAATTTCATGGGTCAGATGGTGAATGCACCGACAAGAAACAATGCGGTACTTGACCTACTGATTACCAACAATACAGACCTGCTCACGGATATAGAAATATGGGGCAACTTAGGAAACAGTGACCATAGGTCAATAAGTTTCAGTATTATTTACAGTAATAGGAAGCACAGGGGTAATATAAGGACACTGAATTTCAAAAGAGCCAATTTCTTTTTGCTTTTTAATGAACAGAGCTGCTGCTGATTGCTATTTATGACTGTCTGTTATCCTTAATGGATTTGCTCAAAGTTTTGCGACCGGCCTGTTCTGGAAGAAACAACATCTTGCTAGATCAATTAGTGGGTTTTCTGTCTCTGTTGGGATAACGGTTCTTTTGAAGTGTACAACCTCTGCATTCCATGAGTGAATTGAGGTAGGGAGGGGGAGAATATCACTGCGTGTAC
This sequence comes from Pelophylax lessonae, assembly GCF_965119305.1. Lineage (NCBI taxonomy): Eukaryota > Metazoa > Chordata > Amphibia > Anura > Ranidae > Pelophylax > Pelophylax lessonae. The sequence continues at coordinate 231,897,526 of NC_138770.1, read as the reverse complement.
ATCTGCTCTGCCTGTCATGGTTGCCCTAAACAAAATGGTGGCTTCTGAACAACATTGCTGCCTGTGACAGCTTTTGTATATCCAGTGCAGGATATCATTACAAGGATGTCCTAGTCATCTGGGAGGGTCCACCAGTAGACATTGCACCCTTCGTCAAACACTGTAGTAACAACTCTTTAGGCTTGTCATTTACTGATATACGGGGACAAAACTTCTTTGGTGTACCTAGATCTGGAACCTTTTTCATCACAACAGCAGTATTGTAACTAAACACCATTTCAAACCAGCTTCAGGAAATTCATATTTACATTCATGCAGTTGACACCACCCCTGATTGATCCACAACATTCCCAAGGACAAATTCACCAGACTACGCAGAAATTACATGCTGGACTCAGATTATCATGCTCAAAGCTCCAAACTCACAAAGAAATTTCTTGAATAAGGCTTTAACGCAGATCGTATCATTAAAGTTCAATCTAAATGTGCTACCATCACAACCCCCCCCCCCCCCTGAACAAATTCCAAACTACTTTATCTGATGCCAGGTTCACATCTCCCCACATTGGAATATACTTCTCTGTGACCCCAAACTCTCCTTAGTCATTCCTTTTAAACCCAAGTTTGTATACATAAGGGCTCCAAATATGAAAAACAAAATTGCACCCAGTGAACTTTCCATTGTCCCCAGGCCCTTTTCTCACACCTTTTTCTGCAACATGACTGAAATGCAACAGTGTAAACAAATCTTTGCAAAATGTGTCCTTTTTAACAACCATAAATCCTTCTCTGACTCGTGTGGCAAGGATTACATCATTGAAAAGTTTTTACCTGTTCCACCACTTTCGTAAACTACTGTTTCTCTTGCCCCCGTAGCCTTCTCTATGTGGGCCGCACTATCCGTACAGCTCGTGCTAGATTTGGCAAGCATAGAAGATTCATTGAAAAGGGTGATGTGGAGCACAGTGAACCCAGACACTTCACTCTCAAACACAATAAATCCACCAAAGATCTCAAGATATGGGCTTCAGAGTCCATACAATCTTCTTTCTTTTTTGGTGAAAGATTCCAACAGCTATGCAAACGCAAGACTTTTTGAATTTTATACTTAACACTCTTGCTCCAAAAGGTTTGAATGAGGAATCGGAGGTTCATACGGTCATATAGTGTGACTGACTATCCATTCATGATTTTCACTATTTAGTGTCATGCTGAAATGTACCCAACGGACCTGTATATTTATTACATATCTCCTTTATTCAATGGTCCAATACCAGCACATATAGTGTGTACATGTGTGTGCACATATATGTATTCATTTGAATATTTGTGGGGGTTCTGTTTGTATAAGTAAGGTCCTTGTTTTCTTGCCTTTTATTTTGTAAATATTTATATATATTTTCTTTGGGTTCCTGCATAAATAATTTAGATTTCCTAAAAGTTGTACTTTTACTTATTTTTATTACTACCTTCAAGGGTGCATCGCTTTCCTTCAATACGTTAAGTACATAGGATAATTAATATATGAAGTTCATCAGTAATCATTAAAATAATATTAATAACATAAAATACATCAACTATTATATACACAAATATATATATAAATATACTGTATCAAAGTGAGTCCATCTTTCAGTGCCAGTCCATAAAGATATATATGTATAAAATCCGTGAATCCTGTAATCCCATACACCAAAAACAATCCTGTGTGTATCGACTTTTGTTCACCATGGTGCCCTTCACCCCGCCTAACGGTGTGTTCTCACCTGCTTGGGTGGACCTCACTACCTAAAGGAGGTCAGTATGTGCCTTGCAGTGTAAAAGTGGCACTGCTTCCACTGACCGATCAAATCCAGTCCACAGCTCTCAGCGTAGTGTCATATATGTAATAGGTACTGGGGTCCACCCAAGCCTGTAAGAAGACACCCTTAGGTGGGGTGAAGGGCACTGTGGTGAAGAAAGGTCGATACACACAGGATTGTTTTTGGTGTATGGGATTACACGATTCATGGATTATATATATATATATATATATATATATATATATATATATATATCTTTATGGACTGGCACTGAAAGATGGACTCACTATGATGTTTTTATATATATATTTGTGTATATAATAGTTATTATATTTTATTAATATTATTTGTATGATCACTGACAAACTTTATATATTTATTTATCTATGCACTTTATGTATTGAAGGAGAGCACTGCACCCTTGAAGGTAGTATATATTAATTGCATTTGCATAGGTGGTTGGATGCAGACTGGTGTTTCGCTGCCTCCTATATCATTTAGTTTTGTAGCACAATGTTCTTAGATTTAGCTATAGGTATAGCAAAGAAGGTTTTTTTTTTTTTTTTTTTTTATACATTTTTTTTATTTTACTTCTTGGTCCATTTACTGACACTTGGTTTGGATTAATTGCAGTATGCACTAGTGGTACTGTTTTGTCTCCCATTACAGGAGCTGTAATGATCTGAGATCCATGGGAAATGCTACCTTGCGTAGCATCCTTCACAAGAGCTGTGATGATCTGAGATCCATGGGAAATGCTACCTTGCATAGCATCCTTCACAAGAGCTGTGATGATCTGAGATCCATGGGAAATGCTACCTTGCATAGCATCCTTCACAGGAGCTGTGATGATCTGAGATCCATGGGAAATGCTACCTTGCATAGCATCCTTCACAAGAGCTGTGATGATCTGAGATCCATGGGAAATGCTACCTTGCATAGCATCCTTCACAGGAGCTGTAATGATCTGAGATCCATGGGAAATGCTACCTTGCATAGCATCCTTCACAAGAGCTGTGATGATCTGAGATCCATGGGAAATGCTACCTTGCATAGCATCCTTCACAAGAGCTGTGATGATCTGAGATCCATGGGAAATGCTACCTTGCATAGCATCCTTCACAGGAGCTGTAATGATCTGAGATCCATGGGAAATTTTCATTGTGTTGTCTCCAGGCATTTGCTTTTGGATCTCCCACGGGCTTATGTAATCAGGTGTAACAATATTTACAAACATCTTTCCCACTGTTTATGTTTACAATTATATCCCACTGTTTATATTGTTTCATGCTGTCTCAGATATGCTGAATTTTAGTTGTGTTTTTGTATTCTTTTGTTTTTGTGGTTTTTAACTGTCATGCACTGATCCCCCTCCCTTGCCAGTTGATTGGCCCTTTTTAATCTGTCATAATCAATTCACTCTCCCACCTGCATTACTGACTTCTAGCCGCCGGTATAAAAGACATCCCAGTTCCATGATTGGGCAAACTTGAAAAAGGAGACGGGGCCTCTAAAACACATTGTACATGCCGCCCCCTTTCACCCACAATGTTTTCCACTTTGATTCAGTAAGCCTGTAGACACTGCCTACCCCTCCGGCGGACCTGGAGTCCGTGCATGACAGCTGTTTGTGCCAGCTGGCTGCACTGCTCTTCACCGTCTTTGTAATGATATCCCATACTGAACACATGAAAGCTGTGGCAAGCGGCCATGTTGTTCAGTCATTATAGGTCAGCCATGACAGTCTTACAGAACAGTTATACATGCAGCGATAGTATCCCCCCTCCTTACCTCCTTTAATTCATGGAATGCATAGGTTTTACACTTCAAAAGAGCCATCATCTCAACTCAGAGATATCAAACCCAGAACTTAGGCCTGTGCCGAGCTGTAAACTGCTAATTGAGTCCTGGCAGGATGTCTGTTTCTTTTGTCCAGGCCTATCGTAAAACTTTGACCAAATCCATTAAGGATAACCAGAACTAATGGGGATCATAAAAGACAGGTGTAGCACCCTACAGGTAGGTGCTAGGTAAATGTATAGTGGGCCTTGTCTGCCTAACAGCAGGGCTGTGATTTATTTAGTTAGGGTGTCAGGGCTTCCAGATGTGCCTGCTGAGGGGAGAAGTATACCCACTGGCTCCTGTGAGAGGCTTCTCATAGGGCAGTGTGGGAAGCCCAATCAGGGGACACATCCAAGCTTGTAACTATCCAGAAGGCAGATTATGCTGCAAAGGATTTTGGGAGTGGGTATAAGTTTGGAGGATGTGTGGGACAGGGTGTCTTTGGCGGCAGCAGAGTCCCAGGAGGGAGGGTACGGCTGTCTCTCCTCCTGTCTGAGGAAGTGGATGTCTTGGGGTGTCGCCTGAGAATCCAGAGAGTGTTGAGCTGAGCTAAGGGGATCCGGTGTGCCGAGAGCCTGCGGAGCAGAGAGGGGTCCAGTCCCAGGAAAGCCTACACAGGTCGTGAGTACTGCGGATTGCCCCTGGGGGTCTGCCAGAGTCAGAGGGGAACCACTCCGGAAGAGGTTCTGGGATCCAGTGCTAGCTAGTTGAAAGGGGGTACCTAGGTTGAGGACCCTGAAGTTATAGAGGGGGTACATAGTCAGTGAACCCCAAAGAGTTGAAGGTTAATGGGGGCACCTGCATATGGGCCCTGAATTGGACAGAGTGTGACAGTTGAGAGTTGCAGCTTTACAGAAATCTACAGCATACTACCCCAAACTTGTGCAAGGCAGGAGGGGAGTATTCAGTAACTTTGCAGTGCAGCAGTGTCAGTGGTTCTACAATACACAGTCTTGGGTCTTCTGGACTTATTGTTGAGGATTAATCACTTCTATCAAGCTACAGTGTGTTCTCAGTGTTAGTGAGCGTTGGCTGGCGTCAAGGAAGCGCCATTTTTCTAGGATTAAATCCCAAGTGTAATTAGTTAAGCCTAAAGAAGTATCCCACTCATTCCCTTCTCCAACCCCCTTTTCTACAATAAAAACCACAAAACCAAGATGCCGGAGTCATCCATGTCTCAGTTCTCACACCCAGGGTCGCAGCTCATATGGGCTGGAGAGGTAACCGGCAACAATGGCAGACCCACATCAGGCTACAGGCCTGGAAAACCTGCTACACAATCATAGAGCCCTGCCCAATTTAAAACTTAACAAATACACACACGATTCATAAACTCAGACAGGAACATGAAACATTAACAATAAGTATATATTTGGATGAGAAATGTCATACTGAACAAATTAAGGTCATACATGACCACACTTGCACATAGAGGTGGTACGATCGCTGTCAGATATTCCCTGAGTGACAAGTTTATCTGAGCTATCCCGTGTCTAGTATCCCTGGATGCGAAATTACATGCTGAACGATAAACTACCAGTTTAAAGAATGTAACCAGTACATATTGGAGCATATGAATAGTGGAAAAAACTGTCCAAAGAGGAGGGACCTGATATTGTCATAAACCCAGGACAGCCCTTGTGCCACTCCGTTTCATTGGTCAGGGGCATCGGTTAACACCCCTTTGATCCCAGAGAAAAAGGGAAACCTCCTAATGAGTAGACAGTTCTCATGGTGACATCAAAGCAGGAACATCTATCAAGTTTGGGAACCACTAACACCTGGCTCATCGACTGAACTCTGATAACACCCAGGATATTGACTGCAAGTATTCTTCCTCCACAATTCTACCATTTTTTTTGTATTGCTGAATTATGTCTCTATTTCTTTGAAACACCTTTTTTCTGTAAATATGTTATTTACACCAACTTTTACCTTTTCATTAATAAAACCTTCTTTTGAAAAGTGTTAACCTTGGCCCTAAGCTTTTAATGCAAGCTACCAAAGAACCTGTCTTTTGAAGAGTGCTACTGTATAGAATAAATCCTCTGAACATGCCTGTCTGTGCTGATAGCGTGTGTTACAGATGATTATTCTAAAATCATAATTGGTATTTCTAAAATTACGAGCTTCCTCCTGCTCGGACCAAATGGAGGTGGTGGCAGTTAAAGGGTTATTTGCTTAATTAGCTCAGTGACAATCACTCTCAGCCTGCTGGCACCTAGATTGTGGTCCCGCGAGCTGGAAAATCTTTGTGCAGGGTGCAGGGGCATAACTAGAACTTTCAGGGCCCAGGTGCAAGAAATCATGAAGGGCCCCCCCCCCCAACACTGCCCTAAAACTCCTTCAAGACCCTCAACCTCTCACAGGCTTGTAAGGCCCCCTGGACACCGATGGGGTACATACAAAAAAAAAACGACTGTATATACTTTATATATAATATTCTTTCATTAAAGGGAATGTGAACCTCAGCAATCAATTTCTTTGATTTGCCTCCTTAGGATTGGTAAAATCAGACCTGGGGAGTGAGACCAGTAATAGTGCTGGTGGTGAGAGGGTGGTATGGGATCAGTGGCAGGACTGGTGGGAAGGGGGGAATGGGAACAGTAATAGTGCTGGTGGACTAAAGAAACACCTCCAAATTCACCCATAAAAGGCAAACAATTGCAGAGTGACCCTATGCGCTCAGGAGTATAGGACACATATAACACAATGCTGCTACTTTTCAGTAGCGCAGGAATGGTGGTACCTCCTAGCCACCTTTTAGGGCTCTTTCACATGGGCGTTCCGATCAGATCCGCCTGTCAGTTTTTAGGCGGATCTGATCGGATGCCCCATTCAGCCCTATGGAGCAGCGGATGTCAGCGTGAAATCTGGACGGATGGAAACCCTATTTTCCATCCGTCCTGGGGATCGGATGAGAGCGGACAGGGGGTCCGCTCTCATCCGATTCCCCATAGAGAGCAGCGGGGCTCTGACACCTCCCTCTCCGCACACAGTGCGGAGACGGAGCTGTCATCCGCCGGCTCAGCGGGGATCGGCGGACCGATCCCCGCTGAGCAGAGCACGGTCCGCAACGGAATGCGGACCATGTGAAAGGGGCCTTACGTGTTTAAAGTAAATTGAGAAAACCAAAATAACTGAATTACTGCACACTTCAGCTTAAAATCATTTAAAAGTCCTTAAAAGTCCATAAACTCAAATGGGCAATAACTTGAAGCACACACACGTACATATATCCACACACATATAAACACACACACACACACATATATACATGCACGCACATACATACACACACATACATACATGCACACACATACATATATAGATGCACATATGCACACACGTACACACACATACAGTACACACACGTACACACACATACAGTACACACACAGTACACACACATACAGTACACACACATACAGTACACATACATTACACACACATACAGTACACACACATACAGTACACACAGATTACACACACATACAGTACACACACATACAGTACACACACGTACACACACATACAGTACACATATAGTACACACACATACAGTACACATACAGTACACACACATACAGTACACATACAGTACACACACATACAGTACACATACAGTACACATGCATACAGTACATACACATACAGTACACACACAGTACACACACATACAGTACACACACATACAGTACACATACAGTACACACACATACAGTACACACACATACAGTACACATACAGTTCACACACATACAGTACACACACATACAGTACACACACAGTACACACACATACAGTACACACACATACAGTACACACACATACAGTACACACACACATACAGTACACACACATACATATAGATGCACATATGCACACACATACATGCACACACATACATACATACATAACTGCACATACATACAGAAAGCCTTTTTAAAAAACGTGAGAGGACTGTACCTTCTTCCTATAACTTCCTGTCGGGTATTGCACTGTAGGTGGAGGCAGAGAGCACAGCACACACTGCTTTCACTTTCCTATCCCTCGGTGCAGATTTACTGTTCAGCTGAGGATCGGGGGAGCTCCGGTCTCAGCTTCGCCTGCCGCTCCTCCTCTCTATACATACAGCGGCCCCTGCAGCATGGGGCCCGGTCGCCATGGCGACCCCTGCGACCCCTGTACGTCCGCCCCTGGCAGGGTGCAGCTAAGAGTGACATTGTTACGTAAGTGAGAGCGGGGTGTGAGATTGGCCGGTCCTTTGTCACGAGTTGAGTTAGATCTGATACCCACGTCCATCACAATCTTCACTGTTTCACTGCCCTTCGCTTACCCATATGTAAGTTTTTCTTTTATGCTTTTAATAAAAGATATAGGCTCATATTGTTGTTTGCCCCGTGGCCACTTTTGCTTTCTACACGAAATTCAGTTGCAGCTTTTCTGGTTAATTTATTATTGTAGAGGGGCTTCATGTATAAAACTGGTAATGAAAAAGAACTAAAAAATAAAAATTTTCTACTGATTTTTGATGGATTTAGAGCAGAGTTCCACCTAAAAGAGGAACTTCTGCTTATATGCTTCCTTCCCCGCTCCAGTGCCACATTTGGCACCTTTCAGAGGGGAGGGGGGAATGGGTACCTGTTTTTGCCGCCCCTCTGCCGCCGGACCAATTAGAAAGCGCAATGTGCTTCGCGCATGTGCAGTGGGGAACCGGTTGTGAAACCGAAAGGCTTCACTGCCAGTTTCTCTAACCTTGAATGGCGGCGGCAACACCCAAGATCTAAATCGAAAATACCATAACATGATTTCATTTAATGTTAGCTGTAAGCAAAAAACACATACAGGAAATATAAAAACACTTAACTTTAAGAGAGCACATTTTCCAAGGATGAGGGCTGCTCTCTAGGATTTAGACTGGGAGGGAATATTGGCATCTATGAGCACAGAACAGAGATGGGAATTTTTCAAAAATACTTTATGCAAACTAATTGCAAAGTATATTCCCATGGGTAATAAGTTTAAAAGGCTAAAAATAAAACCTATGTGGCTCACAGTAAAAGTTAAAAAAACTATAGATAAAAAGAAAGGAGCTTTTAAAAAATATAAAAATGAGGGAACACTATCATTGTTTAATTGTTACAAAGAATATAACAGAATATGTAAAAAGGAAATCAGAGATGCAAAAATTCAAAATGAAGGGCAGATTGCAAAAGATAGTAGGAGAAACCCCAAAAAATTCTTCAAATATATTAACAGTAAAAAGGTTAGGTCTGAGCATGTAGGCCCTTTACAGAATAATCAGGAGTGGGTGACTGGGGACAAAGAGAAGGCAAATTTATTAAATACTTTCTTCAGCTCTGTATATATAAAGGAGCATGGGGGAGCTCATGACCATAATGAGGACGGTATTGACACAGCCCCAAATGATCCACAATGGCTCAAAAGTGATATGGTCCAGAAATATTTAGACAGAATAAGGGTGGATAAAGCGCCTGGACCAGATGGCATCCACCCACGCATCCTAAAAGAACTGAGCGCTGTAATTTCTAAGTCTTTGTTTTTAATTTTTAGGGACTCGTTAAGGACTGGAATAGTACCACTGGATTGGCGTAGGGCCAACGTGGTGCCTATATTTAAAAAGGGATCAAAGTCTTTGCCAAGTAACTATAGACCTGTTAGTTTAACTTCTATAGTCGGGAAGATATTGGAGAGTTTAATAAACGAACACATAGATGAGTTCTTGCTGGGAAAAAATATTTTAAGCAACAGACAGCATGGATTCATGAGAGACAGAAGTTGTCAAACAAACCTGATTTCTTTTTATGAGGAGGTAAGTAAAACCTTGGACAGAGGGGTGGCTGTGGATGCAGTATACTTGGATTTTGCAAAAGCGTTTGACACAGTTCCCCACACACGGCTAATGAGTAAGGTAAAATCTACTGGCTTGGAAAGATCAGTTTGTAATTGGATAGAAAATTGGCTAAAAGATAGAATTCAGAGAGTAGTGGTTAATGATTCTTACTCTGAATGGTCTAAAGTTATCAGTGGTGTACTCCAAGGTTCAGTGTTGGGACCCTTACTTTTTAATATCTTTATAAATTATATAGGGTCTGGGATTAAAAGTAGCATTTCAATCTTTGCAGATGACACCAAGCTTAGCAGTGGAATAACTTCTTTACAGGATGTCTCCAACTTACAAGCTGACCTCAATGCACTGTTTCATTGGGCAACTATGTGGCAAATGAGGTTTAATGTTGATAAATGTAAAGTTATGCACTTGGGGGGTAAGAATATGCATGCATCATACATACTAGGTGGAGCAGAACTGGGGGAATCCATAGCATAGAAGGACCTGGGTGTTCTGGTAGATCATAAGCTTAATAATAGCATGCAATGCCAAGCTGCTGTTTCCAAAGCAAGCAAAGTCCTTTCTTGTATTAACAGAGGCATGGACTCCAGAGAGAGAAATATCTTTTTGCCCCTGTACAAATCATTAGTAAGACCTCACCTGAAATATGCAGTTCAGTTTTGGGCACCAGTTCTTAAAAAGGATATCGGGAAAATGGAGAAAGTGCAGAGAGGGGCAACCAAACTGATAAGAGGCATGGGGGACCTCAGCTATGAGAAAAGATTAGAGGAACTGAATTTATTCTCTCTTGAGAAGAGGAGATTAAGGGGGGATATGATCAACATGTATAAATACATAAGGGGTCCATATAGTGAACTTGGTGTTGAGTTGTTCACTTTAAGGTTAACACAGAGGACAAGGGAGCATTCTTTACACCTAGAGGAAAAAAGATTTCGTCTCCAAATACGGAAAGGTTTCTTCACCGTGAGAGCTGTGAAAATGTGGAATAGACTCCATCCAGAGGTGGTTCTGGCTAGCTCACTAGATTGCTTTAAAAAAGGTCTGGATTCTTTCCTAAATGTACAAAATATAAATGGGTATTAAAATTTTTTTTAGGTAAAGTTGATACAGGGAATATCTGATTGCCTCTCGGGGGATCAGGAAGGAATTTTTTTCCCTAGCTGTAGCAAATTGGATAATGCTTTGCTGGGGTTTATTTTCGCCTTCCTCTGTATGGTTGGGTTTTCAATACTGTTTTTTTTTTTTTTTTTTTGGTTGAACCGGACGGACTTGTTTCTTTTTTCAACCTGACTGACTATATGTAAGTCCTAAAATTAAAAGTCAGCAGCTACAGTATTTGTAGCTGCTGACTTTTCATTTTTTCGTGGGGGGCGGAACTCTTCTTAGAAAGCAGCATAGACTGACAGCCTCAGCATATTGGTGAGAGGTGAGAACCATCGGGATCTTGAACTGGGCAGAGGCCTGATTTTTTTTAAAAATGACTCTTTTATAGATTTTTATATTTATGATTTCGGAAGTACCACTTCCCAGTGCTGTGGACTTCCAGGCTTATATCAGACAGGGACATCAGTGGCAATAAAACAAAACATTTAAATAGATAATTTTTTTTTCTCTGCTGTGGAAACAACTGAAGCTGTCAGCATATTAGACTAAGCTGGCTTACTGAAGAATGATGAAAATACAGATTTTGTTGGACGCTGCCTGCAACTGAGATTGTTTTTTAACTGTGATTATATACTACACAGGAGGCAATAACATTTACATGGAATAGAGTCCTCTCCGCTAGTAATGGACGAACATCTGATGGGACAGTTCGCGAACGCGATTGCGCAAACTCGCTCAAATGTTCCAGAATCGCATGTTCGTTGCGGGTTCCATTTTAATGGCAGGGGAACATGAAAAACCTCCAGGTCATATTTGCAGCCACAAAATACTTACTAGCTGTGCACACATAGTCCCACAACATGGACACTGACATACTGGAAGTATTAAGCGAATCTGCGATTGACAAGCATTCTTTTTTTATCTGGGAAATTTAGTAAATTCAGGAGCGCATGAAGGCCATGCAGGAGATGATCATGCTTTTTTTTATAAGATATATAAATCATTTATACAGTTATAACGTGTATTTTGTTTTTTGTAATATTGCTCGGTTTTAGTGTAATAGCTCGGCCTAAATCAGCCAGAACTGACAGCAGCCGGTAAAAATACATGTCAAATACATATAGGATCCATTCACACGTCTGTAAAATGGGTCCACATCTGTTCTACAATTTAGCGGAACGTTTACAGACCCATTGATTTTCAATTTCAGTCTGAAAAATTAGGCATTCACAGGATAAACAACAGGCATTCACTTGACAGCAAAGAACTTTGTATTCTGTAGCTGGAGGTACATTAGGCATTCACAGGATAAATAAGTGTCGGCCATTACAGGCCCCAAAAATTATCCCACAGGCATTCACCTGCCTGCCAGCAAAGAACTTTGTATTCTGTGGCTGGTAGTGCATTACGCATTCACAGGATAAATAAGTGTTGGCCATTACAGGCCCCAAAAATTAGGCATTCAACGGACATAAAAGGCCTTTTATGCTGCTGTATTTACCTAAGACAGGGACCATGAATTTGTGGCCTGTCATGAGGAATTTGAATCAAACATGGTCTACTGGTCACATGTGTTGAATTCCTCCAAGATCCATGCCTCATTCATTTTTAAAAATGTGAGGTAGTCAACACTGTCGTGAGCTAAGCGAGTGCGCTTATCGGTCACGATCCCCCCTGCTACGCTGAACGTCCTTTCGGATAGGACACTGGACGAGGGGCAAGCCAACAGTTCCATTGCAAATTGTGCAGGCTCTGGCCAGAGGTCAAGCCTGTCCACCCAGTAGTCCAGGGGTTCATCACTTCTCAGAGCGTCCACATCGGCCGTTAACCCAATAAAGTCGGACACCTGTCGGTCTAGGCGTTCCCTGATGCTGAATCCGTAGGAAAGCTGTTGGTGGGTCAGCTGAAAAAATGATCTCATATCAGAAGTGACCAACACATCTTCAAACCGCCCTCTTCTTGCAGGCGTTGTTGGATTGGTACCCGCAACTGTTTCTCTGTGAGTGGAAATTCCTCTGCCAGTGCACGCAAAAGCAGAACGCAGCATTTCTCGAAGCAAGGCCAGGAAGTGCTGCATTCTGAAAGCCCTCTGTGATGGTGGTAACATTTCCGCCATTTTTTGTTTGTACCGGGGGTCTAAGTACGTTGCCACCCATTACTGGTCCTTGCCCTTTATGCTTTTTATTACGGGGGTCCCTCTTAAAACACTGGAGCATGAAGGCCCCCATTTGCACTAAACTGGAAGCGGTGTAGTGGCCTGGCTCCTGCTCATCATCCAGGATAATGTTGTCCTTGTTCTCCTCCCCCCATTCACGGACAACACCAGGGATCCCAGAAAGGTTTAAAGCATGCTCTTCTTGCTCCTCCTCATCCGCACCGACACCATCCTCCTCTAACTCCTCTTCGGACTCCTGTTGTTGACTTTTCTCAGATGGAATAGCCCCCTCTGGGAATTCATCCAGCATTGCGATTTCCTCATCTTCCTGCTCCTTGACGGCTTGATCAATGACACAACGCAATGCACACTCCAGAAAGAAGGTGTAAGGGACGATGTCACTGATGGCGCCCTGGCTGCGACTGTCCAGTTTGGTGATCTCATTAAATGGCCGCAGAAGTCTGCATGCGCCACGCATGAGCAGCCACTGGAACAGGTGAAAAAAAACCAAGCTCCCCAGAACCTGTCCTGCCGCAGAGTTCGTACAGGTAGTTGTTAACTGCAGGTTTCTGCTGGAGCAGCCTATCAAGCATATACAAGATTTAGTTCCATCGCAACGGGCAGACACAAATAAAACGTCTGATGGGCAGGTTATGTCGCCGCTGAATGTCAGCAAGGTGAGCCATGGCTGTGTAAAATCTCCTGAAATGGCCTGAGATTTTCCTGGCCTGCCGCAAGACGTCCTGGACCACAGGGTGTTTGACAACGAATCGCTGCACGACCAAGTTCAGGACGTGTGCCATGCATGGCACGTGTGTAATTTTGCCTTTTTTCAGCATGCTCAACAGATTGGCACCGTTGTCGCACACCACTTTACCAACTGTCAAATTGAGCGGTGTTAGCCACTGATCTGCCTGTGAACGCAAAGCTGAAAGGAGTGCAGGACCAGGGCTCTTGGCTTCCAGGCACAACAGACGCAGCACAGCATGGCAACGTCTCACCTGGCATGTCGAATAAGTTCTGGGGATCTTGGGCGGCACAGTGGAAGAGACGGTAGCAGCGGAAAAGGAGGAGTCAGCCGAGGAGGAGAGGGAGGATGGAGTAGGAGGAGGAAAAGTAGAGGCAGGCCTGCATGCAATCCGTGGCGGTAAAACCAAATATACACGGGTGCCATGGGTTACATGCTTGAAGGCCGTCAGAAGGTTCACCCAGTGGGCAGTAAAAGTTATATACCTTCCCTGCCCGTGTTTGCTAGACCATGTGTCTGTGGTCAGATGTATCTTGGCACCGACACTGTGTGCCAGAGATGCATTCACTTGCCTCTGAACATAGCCATATAGCTCTGGGATGCCCTTCTGCGAGAAATATTTCCTTCCTGGGACCTTCCATTGTGGTGTTCCAATGGCCACAAATTTTCGAAAGGCCTCCGAGTCCACTAGCTTATATGGCAGTAGTTGGCAGGCTATCAGTTCCAACAAGCCAGCGGTCAACTGTTGGGCAAGAGGGTTATCCAGCGTCATAATATTTTTTACGCTCGAACATTTGGGCCACGGAAGCCTGCCTTTTTCCAGAAAAAAATGTGACGATGGCATGATGGAAGGTGGAGTGGAGGACAATTGTGAGGAGAGAGGAGAAGGAGAAGGAGAAGAGGCTGGATGGTGAGAGCCTGGAGTGTGGCTTTGTGGGTTCTGACGGCGTTGCTCCCACTGGGCTCGGTGATGGGAGCCCAGGTGCAATCTTAAGGCGGTCGTCCATGTGCCGGCGTCCTGGGAGTGCCAGATGTGACCGTACATGGTTGATGGCTTGCTCCTGATACTTAGCGGTCTGGTTTTCCCTCCTGTGCAATGTAAGTTCGGCCTGCTTCTCCTTCCTATCTGCTGGTCCATTTCTCCCTCTGAACTCCCCTCCTCTTCCTCTCTTGTGGGCACCCACGTGACATCCATAGACACGTCATCATCAACGTCACCTTCCCCACCACTAACATTAGAGACCTCCTTGGGCTGATCTGGGTACTGTCGTCAGACTGCTGAGTGGCGGCTGTTAGTACCTCCTCTTCCTGATCGGATGCCAAGAATGGCTGCACATCGCAAATGTCTTGTGATGGATCGGAAAATAATTCCTGTGACTCAAGCGGATGTTATGTGGTGGTGTTGGTGGTGGTGTCTTTGGGGGTGCACACAGCAGAGAGTGAAGAGGGTGCAGATAGAGAGGATGAGGAGGGTGCAGAAGAGAGAGGCTGAGTGAGCCACTCAACCAAGTCTGGTGCGTCCTTTGACGTAATCAAACGCACCTTCTGCAACTTCCCGCTTTCGCTCCGGCCTGGTGCTCCTGCCCTACCCGTACCACCCCTGTGGAAGGGCCTGCCTCTTCCTCTGCCTGTCATTTTTTAAATGACCCTGTGACAAAAGTCTCTAGAGAAGTGCAGTATATGTGGAAGAAGGTATAACATCCCGCATCAATCTGTCATTTTGGGGGGCCACTGGTCTATCACACCAGTTATTAAAAAAAAATTCCAGCAACTTTTGTCACTGTGTGTAGCAGAGGTAACGCAGCGAAAGAGGCAACATTTCTGCAATACCCAAATACACTATTATGAAAGTATATTGTTATATAACAATCTGTCGTTTTGGGGGGCCACTGGTATATCACACCAGTTATAATACTTTTTTTCCAATAACGTTTGTCACTGTGTGTAGCAGAGGGAACGCAGCAAAACAGAAAAAAAAAATTCTGCAGTACCCAAATACACTGTTATGAAAGTATATATAACACCCTGCTTCAATCTGTCATTTTTGGGGGGCGAATGCCTATCACACCAGTTATAATACTTTTTTCTAATTGCGTTTGTCACTCTTTGTAGTTTTAGTATTGCTGCAGAACCACTCACCAGTCACAATGCTGCACAATAAAAATCCACTATAATATGCTTACTGTACTATATTAGAAAGTATATTATAGGTGTATTACACCCCTATATACTGCACACCAAACAATAGTACACCTATACCAGTCCTTAAAAGGACTTTTGTGGACCTATTAGCAATAGCTAGCGATTTCTGTCACTAACAGTCTGTCCCTGCTCCACACAGCAACCTCTCCCTACACTGACAAAAGACAGAATATAAAATGGCAGCCAGATCAGGTCTATTTATAAGGTAGGGGGTATGTCCGTGTGCTGAAATGTCTCAATTGGCTGTCCTGTACCACCTGATGGATGTGTCATGGGTCAAAGTTCTTCACAATGTAAAAGAATATGGCGGTAGCGAATATCTTCATATGTTCTCATGTTCGGCGAACAGCGAACAAGCAAAGTTCGCCGCGGACCGACCACTGGGCGAACCACAAGGCCATCTCTACTCCCCACTGTATACAGAGCCAAACAGGATGTGTAAGCGGTAAGCAGGTGTAGTTATCTAGTCTGCCTCTAGGTGGCTCTGTCCCAAAATAGTGTGTGCTAACAGTGAATGGTGTAATTGGATGTTGGGTCTCTTTTAGACAAAGCCTTTCTATAGAAATGTAATGGGTGGAGTTAGAGCCCATATATATATATATATATATATATATATATATATATATGCAAGGTTGGGTGTAAACTAGTGCAGATAGGGCATGGAAGCCAGCCATCCCACACATATGTTGATGTAGTTAGTACAACAAAGGCCCTGTATAAGGCAAAAGGACAGGGTGAGATGACCCAGAATAGCTAGCTGTAGTCTCCTGTCTCTTTATGATTGGTGGAGGCTAAGAGCGAATGCAAAAGGTCTTCTAGGCCAAGTTTTTTCTGCAGTGAGTGCTATCCCCTTGGATGTCCTGGGAGAAGAGCACAGAAGCTAGAGGAGCAGCTGCAACAGTCCTGTCTTTGGAACAACATGCTAGGAGTTGTGAGCTGGATGCATAGAGCCTAATGGCAAGTTAGACCCCTCTGACTAAGCACTAACGACTATGGAAAAAGAGAAAGATTGTGTAAAGGGAAGATGGCTTGCAATGTGCTGCCTTCACAAAATGACTGCTACAGTACAACCATTACATTTGAAGATCATCAGTAAAGTGCGGAAACCATTAACCTTTGTTTGCACATTCCTTTCTTGTGAATATAAAGGCTAATGGCCAGGGATCTTGTGGGAAGGCCTCTGGCAAGGAGCAGTGGGTCTCCGTCCTATCTATGAAGAAGTGGGCATGAGCTTGCGGATTGGCGCTAATATCTGGCCAATCACAAGCACCCTTACAGACCAATGTCAGACAAATGTGAGTCCTCCATAGCGTGAATAAAATGTGTTCAAATAAGGAAAAGAGTCCATATCCCAAGGGGGCATCCCATGTTCAGAATGGAAGATTGCTAAAAGATGCGACCATCACCATAGGGAAGAGTCAGGAGCGCTTACCAGAGTTAGCGGCAGAGAGTCATTTAGGCAAGCGGTAATAAAATGGAGAAGACACACTTATCTCCAGATGATTGTTAACATCTCCTCTGTCACATCAAATCTTCACTTATGCATATAGGAACTCGGATACCCATAGAAAATAAAAAGTCACCTCATAGTGTAAACCATCAAAGAAGGACTTTATTTAAAAGTAGAAAACTTACATTCTCTCTGCAGTTTACAAGCGAGTCAAGTACAAGTAGTGTGATCACAGACAGTATCCAAAGGGCGCAATATCATGGAGCAAACTTAGCACAACCCGAAAATTGTACAATCAATAAATCCTACCATAGAACAGGCAGTGGGTCTGTCATGGCGTGTGGTGTGCGTTCCAAGCCTCTTTTCACTGCAGGTAATAATTGTACCTAGTGTTTGGTTTTGTGCTGCCCTAAGCAAGACTAAAATTCGGTGCCCCCCTTCTCCTCCGATGTAAATTTTCCCACCCCTTCCTGTTTAACAGATGTGTTGCCCTCCAAAATTGAAGGACTACAAGTCCCAGCAAGAACCCCTGAGATCTCATTAGAAAGGGGGGTTAGTGAGAGGGGGTGGAGGAGAGAGAGGGGGATGGGTGAGGGAGGGTGTGAGAGAGGGGGGATGAGACAGAGAGAGAGGGGATGGGTAAGGGAGGTTGAGGGGGGATGAAAGAGAGAGAAAGAGGGGGTGGGAGGGAGAGAGAAAGAGGAGGATGGGTGAGGGAGGGTGTGAGAGAGGGGGTGGGAGAGAGAGAGGGATAAAGGGGGGTGGGGAAGAGAGTGAGAGAGAGGGGGGTTGGTGGGAGAGAGAGAGAGGGTGGTTGGTGGGAGAGAGAGAGTGGTGGGGGAAAGAGGGGGATGAGAGAGAAGGAGGGTGAGAGAGAGAGAGAGAGAAGGGGGGTGAGAGAGAGAGAGAGAGAGAGAGAGAGAGAGATGGTATGAGAGGGAGAGAGGGGGTGAGAGAGAGGGGGGATGAGAGAGAGAGAGAGAGAGAGGGGCGAGAGAGAGAGGGGGGATGGGAGAGAGGGGGGATTAGAGAGAGAGATAGGGGGTGAGAGAGAGATAGAGAGGGGGGTAAGAGAGGGAGAGAGGGGGATGAAAGAGAGGGGTGAGAGAGAGAGAGGGGAGAGAGAGGGGGTAGGAGACCCCCTAGCCCTGTCTGCAGTCCCTCCTTTGCCCCCCAGTCTTTGGGTAGGTGTGTGTGTGATGCACCTACCTCCCGCTTAACTTCCTCTTCTGACCCCACGGTCAGCCTGTCTTTCTGTTGATGTCCCAGCTGGGAGCGGAGAGGAAGTTTGAGTAGGAGTTCAGGCTCTTGGAGGAGCCAGAGATGCTGTACCCGCTGTTGTTTAGGATAGGGTGGCGCTGTGGCAGTGGCAGTCTTCTCCCTTCTGAGCTCTCAGTTCTAGCCAGCCTCCAGGGCCGGCCAGCTGCCCGCTCGTTGTGTGAAGATGCCGCAGCTCAGCAGCAGCTGCTGTCAGCGGCAATTGGTGGATTTTGCTCTGTTGCCCTGCACTCTACTGTCACTGGCCGGCAGGACTCTTTGGGCCCCACGAGCACTAGGCGCAGAGGAAGAGGAAGTTAAATCCTCCTCCACTTTGAATTATGAGCACGGCCGTGACGTCACTGGTTGTTAGACACCAGCCGGCTCTAGCAAGCAGTGGCCAATACAGTCTCAGGTGGAAAGTGCCGCCTTAGGCCTGGGCCTTGTTGGCCTAGGCCAAAATACAGCACTGTACAGTGCCTTGTGAATCAAGCCTGAGCTGTACAGTCCCAAGACGAAATCTCACGATTTTGTGAGTAAAGTGCGCATGCGCAGTACTATGCGTCCTAGGGCTGCGCATCTTCACTTACCTTACGATTTGAAGCGATTACGATTATTAGGGTCGCGATTCGATACGATTCGATTCCGCGATGCATCAGGATGCATCACGATTACTGCCCAATGCCCATGCCCAGCCCACTGCCCAATGGTTTTCAAAACTTTATAAAAAACAAACAAACAATCAAGCAGTCACAAATTAAAGAATCCTTTTTATTTTCATTTGCTTAAAAGGACACTTCCCTGGACCCTGTCATGGCCTGCAAGCCCTGCATACTTTAGTGCACTTGCACTGCAAACATATAGGAAGGTCTGAAAATGAAAATAGCATCGCAGAGACAGACAAAAACACTAGTATTTTACTAGAAGTAACAGTAAAATTTGTAAAAAAAAACTGAAGTAGTGCAGTTTACTGCTTCATAAAAGAAAATATTAATATAAGGTCTACCACCTTTTAAAGTACAACTAAAGGCAAAACTTTTTTGATTTTGGATAAAGTTTTGCCTATAGTTGTACTTTAAAGCCAAGATAGAAGCCAGCCAGCCAGCCAGCCAAGCTAATATTCTTGTGAAAATGGTCATCATAAATTCCCACAAAACATTATATATAAATCCTTTTATGTGAATATATGCATTGCAATAAATTCCAGGTGTGCCATAACCTGTCCTCTACAAAACAGAGCACTTTCTGACTAGTAGAAAACATCAAGGGTGAACCTGGCAATAGTGCACTGCTGCATAACTTCCATGTTCACCATGATGTTTGTTTCCCTCTGCAACTGCCAGTCAACTCAAGTGAGTTGATGGCTGCTAGAGGGGAGTTATAAATATAAGCTTTAAGCTTATCAATTCACTTATGTCACTTTATGTCACTTACTTTGCAGAAAACGTTACCTGTCCTGCAGACAGTCTCTGTCTCTACCACGATTAAACCCAACTGAAGCCAAGCCAAGCGACCATTAGAGGAAGGAAAACCCTTGACAGAGTAAATCATCAACTGAAGCTTAAATCTTGAGTAAATCTTCATGGGATCACAAAAAAACACACAACACGATTGTCTGCATCAGAATCATGAGAAGAAAGGTTTGGCATTGGCAATGGACAACTTAAGGCATATGGGTTAGGTCAGGTTTGTGTGTATTTGTGATCCAGTAAAGATTTAATCAAGGTTTTACGCTTCAATGTATGATTGATTTAATCTTTCAAGGATGTTCCTTCCTGTACCATGGCTGGCTTGCCTTCAGTTGTCTAGATACACTTTTACCTTTAAGCCCCGTACACACGTACCGATGGTCGGCATACAAATGTTCCTCTTTTCTCCCCGGGATGTCGGTGTCTGCTGAAAAGTGCAAAGACAGCACAAGGACAGCACAAGAATTTTGTCCGCCGACTGCAGAAGTGATGTCATGTAATGGTTAACTTTCCCTGTGTTTTCTATTTTCTGAGCATGCCCAGTCTTGCAAATCTGCGGTCTGTCGGCCGAATTGTGTACTGACAGGCGAACAATCGTCCGTTCTGGTGTCGGCATACAAATATTTTCATGTTTGCACGAAAGACTTTTGTCCGCGGATTGTGCGCAGACATCTGTCGGAGGCACCATACTAACACGCGTACAATCGGCAGATCCTTCGTCCACCGACGTTTGTATGCCGACGATCGGTACGTGTGTACGGGCCTTTAGTATTTGTTTGGTTGAGGGAACCCCTACACTTGCTATTGCTACAGAGTACAACAGACACCAGACACAGACAGACATGCCTTGCAATAAATTCCAGGTGTGTGCCATAACCTGTCCTCTACAAAACAGAGCACTTCCTGACTAGTAGCAAACATCAAAGGTGAACCTGGCAATAGTGCACTGCTGCATAACTTCCATGTATACCGTGATGTTTGTTTCCCCCTGCAACTGCCAGTCAACTCAAGTGAGTTGATGGCTGCTAGAGGGGAGTTATATAAATATAAGCTTAAGCTTAAATATCAATTCACTTATGTGAATGGACCATTTTTGAAAACAAGCCATTCTCCATCTCTCCAGTGCCAGAAAAGCGGTAAAAAATATAAAATGTTCCAGGTTCACTGTGATTGTGTTTGTGTGTGTTGAGTTAATGCTAGAGCTGTTGAGTTAATGCTAGAGCTGCGTTATAAGCTCTTGAGTTGTCATGACAGTCAGTCGCGTTACAGAAAGAAATCTTTACCTGCACTGCACTGAGCAGCACTCTACCACGTCGATTACATCTGTAACTGAATATTGGCAATTGACACATTGGACAGGACAATCTTCAAAAACAAACCATCAGTGCTATAAAGCTATAAAACACTGGTGGGACTGGCAGACTGAATTAGTAATTACTAATTCATTAAAAACATGAATTAGTAATTATTGCAGTGCTTAGAATTTGGGAACATGTAGGTTTTTCTGTAAGAACACTAGCTGATCCACATGCTCAGGTTTCAGACTGCTTCTTTTCGCTGTTATAACATCTCCTGCAGTAGAGAAAACCCGCTCTGCAGATACACTTGTACCTGGGATACACAAGTATTGCTTTGACAGCTGAGAGAGGAGGGGAAATATGACCTCATGCTCACGCCACCATTTCAAAGGGTCGTCAGTGAGAGGCAGAGGTGGGGCTTTACAATATTTTTCCATTTCATCTTCTGCCTTGGCATAGGGGGTCTTAGGTTCTATTGCACCATCAGTAAAAGACTGCCCCAGCAAAGTCATGAGCAGCGATGTTGTGGCCTTTTTTTTTGGGAGGAGAATGGCTGTCCTCAATGGGTGTTTCTTCTTCCACAGTTGCTTTTTCCCTAGGCACTTCATCCACATTTGTCCTTCTATTAGATGTAATCTGTGTTTGAACAAAATATAATAGTATAAGAAGAGCTGAACTGACTAAGAGTGTGATTCATTGATGAGGTGTGGGAAACCGCACGGTAATCCATACCATACAGTTCCACTTCCCACACCGCATCAGTGAATCAGGGCTTGTTATAACACAATACAATGTAGCTGAGCTTCTAGCTGTCTGAGAGGAAACATGATGAAATTCTAATTACCTCCAAAGATGCAGCCTCCTCAGTCACTCCTCTGTATATCTCCGATCTCTCCTCCTCTGTGAGAATAAAAGGCAGTCCTTTAAAGCGAGGATCCAGTGCAGAGGCTGTATGAAGGATCTTCTTCTCTGCCTCACTGCTGTACCTCTTCAGGAGATCTGTTTTAATGGCATTCTTGATCTCATGGGTCAAGGGTGTGTCTCCCATGGTGTCTGTCATGCTCTGGAGCAGTTGTGCATTTAGAGGGGCAATGAGAGACACTGTTGGGTTGCGCTCTTCTGACATCAGCAAGGTTGCATCATTCATTGGCTTTAATGCACTCACAGCGTCCTCTGCATTTGACACATCTGTTTCATTGAGAGTGCAGAGATCAGACTCTCCTTTTCTGACTTCTGAAGACAGCTATTAGCTTATGATTCTTCAGGCCCAGAAATTTCTGTTTCTTTTTTAGACAGTGGCTTGCTCTAGTGCTGTGATGAAAGAATGTGGATATTCGTCGCACTCTGGCGAGAAGCCTGGAGAGTGTGGCCCCTTTCAGTGCCCGCTGACATGCAAAATTGAGTGTATGGGCAAAACATTTAACATGAGGAAATTTACCAACTTGAGCTGCAACTATCATGTTCACCGCGTTGTCGGTCACAAGCACTACAGATTTATCAGACAGCTGCCATTCTTCCACGACATGAGACAGTAGCTCTGCCAGATGAGCACCTGTGTGAGACTCATAAATGGCTCTCGTTTGCAACACATGTGACAAGACCTGCCAGTCCTTAGTAACGTAATGTGCTGTTATTGTAACATAGGACTCCGTTGTGACTGAAGTCCATGAATCGCACGTTATTGCGACTCGACTGGCTTGGTTCATTGACGCAAGTACCTGAGCTTTGGTGTCGTGGTAGAGTGCAGGTATAATGTTTTCTGTAAAGTGACTGCGTGACGGGATCTTATAACGTGGCTCTAGCGTCTTCAAAATGTAGCGAAACCTGGCGTTGTCCACAACTGAGTAAGGCCGTAGGTCCTTGGCGATGAAAGCTGCCACAGCTTTGGTTAGTTTCTGGACTGGCTTGGCTGGCTGGCTTCTTAGCTGCAAGGCCACAGGTGGGACGCCGATACATGCGGGGGATGTTCTTGCTGCGCCTTGGCCCGGGTCAAAGAGAGGGAAGAGGAGGGGCGGAGCCTTTTTATTAAGCTCCCGCACTAATCCACCAATCAGCTGTCTTCTTGTGACTTCCCGCACTAATCCACCAATTAGCTGTGATCTTGTGACTTTTTTCTCCCAGGCGCGATAGGGCGTGGCAGCGGCTGATGACGTCATTTCCTAATCAATGTTGCCGGCACCCCGCATCGATGCAGAATCACGAAGGGTCGAATCGCGATGCATCGATGCTTCGATTATATTCCGCAGGCCTAATGCATTCCAAATCTCAGTCTGGCTAGCGGCCATGATGTAGTTCTAAAGCACAGTGTCTGCTCTCCACGCCTCGGTCTGACCCACAAGTTAGTTGAAGTTTAAGACTCGGGGCATAAAGAACAAAACACTGCTCAAATGAATCACATCAAATGCATTACATTACTCCTTGTCTTATTTAACCACTTCCTCTCTCTGCGGAGAGCGATCGCGGGTGTCAGGCGGAAATCGGAGCCGCCTGACACACGCATCAGCTTTCCCGCTGCCGAGTGAGGTCGGGCGCTCGCCCCCTAGCTTCCCACGCACGACCGATGTAGATCTATGTCGGTTTGCGCAGGAGAGCCACCCGCCGCCTATTTACTGCGGCAGGGTGGCTCTCCTGCGCAAACCGACATAGATCTACATCGGTCGTGCGTGGGAAGCTAGGGGGCGAGCGCCCGACCTCACTCGGCAGCGGAAAAGCTGATGCGTGTGTCAGGCGGCTCCGATTTCCGCCTGACACCCGCGATCGCTCTCCGCAGAGAGAGGACGGTCGGCTGTTGTAAATACAGCTGACCGTTCTTCTCTCTGGAATGATCACAGAGCTCATGTGATCCTGCTTTATAGGATCACATGTTTCTATGGTCATCTCAGAAGCCACGTCCCCCCCCACAGTTAGAATCAGTCCCCTAGGGTCACATTTAACCCCTTGGGGGGAGTACTAACTAATCTAGGGTGGAGCAGGGTGGGTCAATGTGGCAAGATTTGGTGTGATATGACTTTAATGAGCAAATTCAAAGGACTTTTGACATTAGTGTGAGACGCTTCTGAGATCATTCAGAATTCTTTACAACTGCAGTTCTGAAATAAACAAAAGTCAGCTGACATTGACATTGGATCCACAACATTGGATGTAACATCATGGGAGCCCTCATGGGAAGCTAGGCTGCCTTCATGGCACACAATAAATTACCAATAGAGTTAAAAACTCTATTTACAATTTGGTGTAATATATGTACTCATCCTTTAGGTTGTATGTTAACCCAACATATCATATTCCTAATATGTGTCTGTGTTACCAAGTACTTGTGTTAAAAAAATATCCTGTTCTCTTTGCATTGCTTTCATTGTGTGAATTACCTGGTGATCCTGCCATTTTCACTGCTTTCATATTTCAAACTGACCACGCTAAGCATAGAAGCACATCCTTCCCAGCATGGTCAGTTTTCTGGCTGTGCTGGGAGAACAGCATGCTTGTCCTCCAATGCCCTAGTCCAGTAATGGTGAACCTTGGCATCCCAGATGTTTTGGAACTACATTTCCCATGATGCTCATGCACTCTGCAGTGTAGTTGAGCATTATGGGAAATGTGGTTCCAAAACATCTGGGGTGCCAAGGTTCATCATGACTGGGGCCCTAGTCTGTTAAAGACACCAACAGCCCCCCCCCCCCCACACACACACAGACATTCAGTGTATTGCTCTCTCTCTCTCTCTCTCTCTGCCTCCTGCTGACACAACCCTGCCCCCCCCCCCCCTGCATTCTCCACCCCAGCTAAGCCATTTATGCAGCTGAGAACAGAGAGTATGTAATCACGTATAAAAAAGGTATTTTTATACGGTATACACAATTGCTTTGATGTGCATATCCATTTTAAACTGAATAGGCTGTTTTGCAAGGTGAAGGTTCACATATACATTAACAATCAGTATGTATATGTGTGCTCATATGAGGATTGCCATGTTATACCTCTTGTGGATGCAATCCCTAAAACCAGACAAATTCTCATTTTTAGTAAACTAAGGCCGGCCATACATGGGTCAAATTTCAGAAGAATTTTCTTTCGAAAATCTTATTTAATAAGGCCGGCCATAATCAAATAAAATTTCGCACCATTAGCGGGCTGCAGCAATGGGCGATTTCCATGTGGCCATTAAATATGAGAGATCAGGCATGCTGGAATTTTTTTGAAAAATTAACGATTTTCTTGTCAATGATGTGAAAATCGTGTGAGAAATATAACCGAAAAACAAATGCGAATGAACGCAAGAAAATAAAATTCCCATAAAGAAAAGAAGATTCCCAGCCACTAAAATTCTTTTCTGTAGCAACATGAGGTGAAATTGAAGGCTTGGTTGGTCAAATTTCAAAATCAATGGTGACACCATCAGATTAAAAAACGCAAGAAAATGTGTTCGGAATTCGACACATGTATGCCCTCCATTATATGTTATAGCTCACATATGCAAAGTTTTTTATGCTTTTAGTAATGTGTATGAATGTGTTCTGCAATCTTCTATCCAATTTTCCTTTAGATTTACCAAAACCATATAAATTTGAGGTCAAACCTAAACACTTTCAATGTGTATGCTATCAGGCAGGCCCTTACACTACATAGTTGAAGGTAAATCTAAAGGAAATTGAATAAGAAAATTGTATAGTGTGTGGCCAGCCTAAGGCCTAGTCTACACTTGTGTTTGGGGGGTGGTGGTAAAAACAGGCAATTTAGTGTTTTGCAAAGGGGTGTACACATGCCGCTGCAAAAATTATTCCCCCTGTTGTATTTGCCAGGCAATACCGCCCAGTGAATGCAATCCATGTAAGTGAATGAAGCCGTGTCGTAACCTCTCAGCAGTGCAAGCTTTTAGGGGTTAAAACAGGTGTCAGGTTGTTAAATGCACTTTAACCACTTAAGCCCCGGAGGATTTGGCTGCTAAAGGACCAGGGGTTTTTTTGCGATTTTTTTACTGCGTGACTTTAACGGACAATTGCGCGGTCGTGCGACGCTGTACCTAAACGAATTTGACGTCCTTTTTTTCCCACAAACAGAGCTTTCTTTTGGTGGTATTTGATCACCTGTGCGATTTTTTGATCACGCGCTATAAACAAAAAAAGAGCGTAAATTTTGCAAAAATAACAATATTTTTCACATTTTTTTATATGAAATTCCCCAAAAAAAAAAGTAAAAATCAAAATTTTTTAACATTTTTCGGCCAATTTGTTTTATGCTACCTATGTTTGGTAAAAAAAATCGCAAAAAGCGTATTTTGATTGGTTTGCGCAAAAGTTATCGCGTTTACTAACAAAGAGAAAGATTTTTGTCATTTTTGGTGTTTTTTTTTTTAACGCGTAATGGCGGCGATCTGCGATTTTTTTTTCGGTACTGCGACATTGCGGCGGACAGATCGGACCCTTGACTGACATTTTTGACACTTTTGGGGTTACCAGTGACATTACTGCAGTAATCAGTGCTATACATATGCACTGTTACTGCAAAAATGACACTGGCAGGGAAGGGGTTAACTTTATTGGACAGGGAGGGGTTAAGTGTGTCCTAGGGGCGTGCTTTCTACTGTGTAGGGACATTGCTATTGGTGTAAAAGCAAAGATCAACCGTTCTACATAGTAGAACGGTCAGATCTTTACTTTTACACAGGGAGAACTGACAGGCAGCTTGTTTACACAAGCTGCTCTGTCTTTCTCCCTTCACAGGAGCGATCGCAGTGTGACTGGCGGACATCGAGTCCGCCGGTCACACGCACTGACTTGCCTGTGAACGAGCCGCGGCGGGCGCGCGCCTCGGCGGGCGCGCGCCCGCCCGCGATAGGCTCGCAAGTCAGTGACAGGCGAGTGACGTACCGATACGTCACTCTGCCTGGCCGGGGCTGACCGCCGCAGTATATAGTCGTGCGGCGGTCGGCAACCGGTTAAGGCCCCTTTCAGACATGGAGTCCGTTCAGATCCACCTGTCAGTTTTTTTGGCGGATCTGAACGGACGCCCCATGCATCTCTATGGGGCATTGGATGTCAGCGGAGACATGTCCGCTGACATCCGATCCGTCAAAACCGGACGGATGGAAACCCTATTTTACATCCATCTGGCGGATCGGATGAGAATGAACAGACGGTCCGTTCCCATCCGATTCCCCCATAGAGATGAATGGGGACCTGACAGCTGTGTCTCCGCACACAGCGTGGAGACACAGCGATCATCCTCCTGCTCAGCGGGGGATCGGGGGATCGAGTAAAAGAGCCCTAAAAGTGATCCACCACTGAATGCCTATTCAGAGGTTTGATGCAAGTGTAAACAAGTCCAAAGCAGCGTAAAAAAAAAAAAAGACACATCATGAAGTTTAAAGCTCCCTCCATAAGAATATAAACAATTTATTGCCCCATGGAGAACACAGATAAACTGTTCATCAGTTTGTTTGCAGGTGTGGCAGTGACTCACCATTACAGCAAAGGTGAAAATGCAAGATATCTCAGTGCTGTAGTCAGCAAGATGGATAGTTAAAGAAAAGAATGTGATTTAAGATGTACACATCCTCAGAGGATTTTATAGGAGAAAGGTCACTGCTTGGCATGAGAACAGGATCTAAAACTGCTGACCCTTAATCACAGGCTTTGTATACTGCAAGTCAGCAGGGCCAATATTGAATTTACCTTCTGCGTCATGTAGGCCAGCACTGAAAAGCACAGCCCTATTTGCAGGTTAATGACCCGGTCAACTTTTTAGTGACGTGGTTGCAGACCAGACTGAAGACTTCAGTGGATGTCTCAGCTGCTACATGCTTTTTTTTTTAAATGCACCGTCCATCTATAGTTTAATATGCCAGTTCACATACACAATTGCAGGGCTGTAAATCATTAAAATGTTTTTTTTTTTTTTTTTTAAACAATATATTGTAGTGCATGGTGGTGGAGTGCTGCTGGATTTGGCGGAGGTACAGCTGATGGTGGAAAGATATCCAGAGGTCATTTATACACCTAATGTCCTAATCCTATCTGGTAAGAGTCCATTCACTCTTAACCGTTCACGAGGTGGGCAGAGCTGGGCTATCTATATCGCTGCACCTATTTTGTTTGGAGATATATTGCACCTTATTTTCACCCATCTGGTAAGGGGAATACCTGCACCTTTAAGCAAGCACCTTAAGGCTCCGTTCACATGTCAGCGTTTGGATCGCGGGCAGAACCGCCGCGGTTCCGCCCGCGATCCGGAGATTTATTGCAAATCGCGGGACGCCTAGCGTTGCCCGTTGATTTGCAATAGCCCCCCAAACGCCGAGCGATGTTGCCGCGGGACGCAATACGCTCCAAAGAAGCTCTTGTACTTCTTTGGAGCGTATTGCGTCCCGCGATTTTGTTTGCGCGATGTTGCCGCGATTCGGCAGGCGGAAATCGCGGCAACATCGCTCGGCGTTTGGGGGGCTATAACAAATCAACGGGCAACACTAGGCGTCCCGCGATTTGCAATAATCTCCGGATCGCGGGCGGAACCGCGGCGGTTCTGCCCGCGATCCAAACGCTGACATGTGAACGGAGCCTTAAGCAAGCACCTTTTCACTGAATTTCTATTGAGTTCACCTGTCTTGTATTGGGATCCTATTTATTCAAGGACTGATGTGAATTATTGCATTTAAGGACTTTTATGAACTTTATGGACCTTTATGTTCAAGATCCCATCTTATTTAAGTGTAATTGGTGGCACACCATTGTACTATGTTTATAGGTTCACATTGGAATTAATTAGCGCACTATATATTTTTTTCATTGATATATTAACCCCTTCGGATTGTTCATCCTTCTGTCCAAGATATGAGTCCCCACTTCTAGCAGTTCCTAATTTTTTTGAGAAGCCAAGAGCTGCAATATCAGGCAGGTAATGAAATGTCACACTGTGACATTTCAATAAAGTTAAAAAAAGTAAACAGTGATCTGAGCTTTACATACACAAGGCACTACCGGAGAGATTGCCAGCCAGAATGAACACTTCTTGCAGGGTAAGGGCTCACGCACAGTACTGCAGCTAAAAGAAAGCTACTTTTACAAGCATTTCAGCTTTTTTTCAGCTTGAAGAAGCTTGTACTTTTTTTGGGCTCTTTTGCATGCTTTTATTGAGCTTATTTGACCTTTTTGGAGCATAAGCTTTTTTTTTTTTTCACAAACCCTCCCCTCAGTCCATTTTTCCTATTTCTTTGTGTGTTTTCGGGGCTTCTTTGAGCTTTTTCATGCTCATTTGCACCTTTTTTGTGCATTTGTGGGCACTTAGGTGTCTTTTCTGCTCAAAAGCTCCTCTTAAAAACGTGAGTTTGGTGGGGGGTTTTTTTCTGCCCTGTGAGAGCATATGCCTGTAAACTCCTGAAAAAGCCATAGTGTGCATGGATACATTGGTTTACATTGAGGGGTGTTTCAAGGCAGAAAAAATAAGAGCTCAAAAAAGCTCAAAAGCCTGTAAGAGCCGCTTCTTTGAACTTCTTCGAGCTGCAGTGTGCATGAGCCCTAAAATTGCAGCATTATACCATGCACAAAGTGTAAACAAGTTCTATGATCACAATACTTTCATCAGTAGTGTTAAAGGCAACAAGAAATATACCACAAGGATCTAAAACCTTTCCCACTCAATTCAAAAGTAAAAAAAGCCACAAACCCAAATTTAAATCAAAGTTCCAGGCTAAAATGCAAATGGGTCCTGAACAATAAAGCATAACCCCCCCCCCCCCCCCCATATTGTTTTTTGTTTTTTTTTATAGTTTTGTACCTTTTCTAATGTTTTTAAGCTGCCCTTACGTCCTACCCCACCGCAGCGAGGTATGTAATTTCCGCAATTGCTTTGGCCCCCCTCTTTCCCCTGCTGCCTTCTGGGACCTATGTTTGTCCTGGAAGATGACGGGACCACTCAGAAAGCGCATGCAGTAGGAAACCAGCTGTGAGGCCTGAAGGTTTCCCTTACTTGCAATAATGGCACCTGCACCCGAAGCCGATGAGCCAAACCCTGGACAGGTAAGTGTCCTTATATTAAAAGTCAGCAGCTGCAGTATTTGTAGCTGCTGATTTTTAATTTTTTTTGTACAGTCTGAAACTTTGTTTTAAAGAGAGTATTTAACAAATGCACTTACATATGCAGGAATCTCAATATTAGGTCTTTCAGTTCTGTAGTACTGCATGAAGACAAACTGTTAGACATTGGTACAAAATACAGCAGGAAAATATTCTTTCAACTGGTTCTAAGGGCTCAAGGTTTTATAACTTCACGCATTCTATGCATGAAGGTAAAAAACCTTTTCAGAGCAGCAGTGCTGCCAGCCCCCCAATCACAGCCAATGAGAAGACAGAGGGGGCAGGGCCCAACCACAGCTCTGTGTGAATGGACATGACGAGCCATGGCTCAGGAACAAGCTTGCTTGGGTGCCCCAATTTCAAGCTGCTTGCTCTGGGGGCACTGGGCAGGAGGGAGGGACCAGAAGCGTCAGTGAGGGACCCGAGAAGAGGAGGATCAGGGCTGCTCTGTGCAAAACTGCACAGAGGTAGTAAGTACAACATGTTTGTTTTTTTTTTTTTTTTTAAGAAAGCTTGTAACTTAAGTAGAATGTATACCACATATAGTACATGCAAAGTAAGTAGAATGTAGAATGATACTTAAGAAGAATGTATACCACATATATTATATGCAAAGTTAGCCATGTACTGAATTATGTATTGGCACTTCTGCATCAGCAGAGTAGAATGAATAGGGAGGAAAAGGGAAAATAAAGTCCTGGATGGCCCACTCCTTTTTTTCCCCAATTGTCACCTAAATACACACAAAAAAATTACTTTTTGGCAAAAATTGGTGGAAAAAAAGCTTATTAAAAAGCTCTAAATGTTTAAAACCACTTTGGAGCCCTATTACAGATCATTGCACCTCACCCGCTGTCCAATAACTGAGAATGCCCTCATTTGAGATCAGTTAGACTCTGCCAAGGCCCGTATGTGCCCAGCTCCAGAGTCCTCATTTCATAATTCTGGTCTGCTTGAGCCCCATCTAGCACCTGAGCCCTGGGGAAGTTGAAATGTGCCTTGAGCAGCCATTAATTAGAGTATTGCTTAAGATCATTTAGTCTATATTCAGACTAGCAACATTCAGTGTGCATTCTGATGGTGGAATATCGTACAATTATGAATAACTGCACATTGAGCAATTTGGAATCCCACCAATTTAAGCCACTAATGAATGACTATGCAAGCAATCCTGCCTAATATTCCTGCCGCTGTGCCGCCATTCATATCCTCAGTGAGCTTTAATGCTTTCCCCTTAGCAGATGGACTGCTTGATATCTAGTATTGGTCTGACATAGGCAATTACTACCTCCTACTCTATGAGAAATTTTATGCAAAATGTTGCCAAGACCAGAGACTTATAAGGTGTGGTAGCCTAATGGTCCCTGGGGAATATATGTGTCACATGTTCCTGCTTAAACTCGGTTCTAAAATTGAGGCGGCGAGTTGTCTGTGTCGGTTATGTGTGACACCTACATATACTGTACAATAGATGTCCGGATGTTTACTTTGCGCACATTGTTTTAAATGCACTTTGGTGTTTGTGAATTGTGGTGAGGTAAGCACTGTGTGTTTTCAACTTTGAGTAATTTTTGACTAATGTTTTTACTCTTTTTGATATTATCCTAATAAATTTGGTAATGTTTGCATGATAGTAAGCCTCGTTTGTCATTTGTGTAACGGCTTTTTTTACCCAATCCTGGGGCTTTTCCCTTTGCATTAGGATGTTTTTTTCTTGTATAGTATATATTTGGTTACTGTGCCAACACTTAACATGTGAGCAGGTATAAATCCTAAAGAATTTAAGTGATACCCTCTCTTTTTTTTTTTTTATGGTTATTTTAGTATATTTTTGTCTGGCTACATTGACTGTGGAGTGAGATCCTGTATGTATACTACTATGTATTGCTAGGTCTTGATGATTATTATTTTCTTCAAAAATATATGAAGTTTGAAATGCTAGCTGTCTTGAGTGCTGCCTATAATTATAGCATCATAGCAGTTTCATTTCTTGAGAACAATAATTAGGGAGGATCTGTTATGGACAGGGCACATATCCCATCTGGTGGACAAAGCTCATCAGAGATTATACTTATTTAGGAGACATTGCTCATACTCCAAAGAGCAACTTTCTCTTCCATCCAAGATCTAACCCACAAAACCCATGAATTAAACTCTACACACACATTGACATCCTTCTGTACATAAACCCTTTGTGCCACAGATCTCCATCTCCCGACCGCCTTAATCTTTTCAACTGGCCTGCCCCTGGTTGTCATAATGGTGGCCACTCCAGTCCTTAATAAGCATGTGCCAAAGTGGTTGGGGCTTAGACACACCTAATTTAGGCACAGTCTTATTGCGACAGTGAATTGAAACACTAACATAGCAGTCCCATCCTTGTGCCTCACAAAAATTCCTCTCCGCTCCAGGTTGCTAAATACCTCTTCACTGCTTTGATGGGGCATAGAACATTGTTCCTCCTGTTGAAGACACCCACTGTCCCTTTGCTCCTCTAGTCAGTCTTGGACCAAGTGACTCTGCAAAAGTTAGCTTCCGGAGATATGAACATATCACTATACTGCAATGGAGAACCTCCTTTTTGTTGCACGCCACTAGCACCCAAACCCTGAAGTCCCAGTAAAGTCCATGAGGAAATCAGCTTTAAATAGTAGCTTTTCATGCCTGCATATGGGTTGTACGGCCGTTTGCAATAGTTGGGCAAGTTGCTTTTCACCTATAGACTCCCTTATTTTTTGGCAGGGTGATGCTGGCAAATAAGGTTGATGCTATGATCTAGCCCGGCAGCCTGGGACACAGCATCATTGGGACAGTAGCCGGACAGTCCCTGCATGACAGTTTCTGACATGGAAAATCCGATGAAAGTGTGAAGATCATTGTTTGGTCCCAACATTGCAGTGAATCAATTGATTGTGCAGAAGTCTTGCTTCATGTTGTTCTTGGACAGATATCAGCCTGTCAATTGCAAGCCCTGTGTTAGGTTGCAGCACAGTTACCAAAGCAGTGCTTTGCTACCTTGTAGAAAAAGTAGGGGAAACTCACTGAACAATTACGAGTTCTGCTTAGAATTCTTTCTGACACACAGCAGCTGGAAGCAGGTGAATGACCACAGCCCAATGCAGACACTATTCCCTTATCCTCTATTGTCATTACAGCAGACAGATTTCACACCTCTCTCACCTTTTCTCCTAGAAAAGAAGGATTTGTTGGTTAATTCAATGTTAAAGGGAAACACTTTTTTATTCATAGGGCACTGTGCATTGGGTAAATACTCCTGTTTGATCAAACACATTTCCTAGAATATGTATGTTTCCTTTAAATCATCTTCCTCAATTAAACATTTCTAAGTCAAAATAAATTACCATTTACAATCATTAAAATGTGATATACGGAGGGGGTCTAGGGATTGTAGCTTTATAGTTATCTTGGTGTAGATGTAGATTAATCACAATTAAATATGGGCGGCACAGTGGTGTAGTGGTTAGCACTTTCACCTAGCAGCAAGAGGGTCGCTGGTTCGAATACCAACCACGGCACTACCTGCCTGGAGTTTGCATGTTCTCCCTGTGCCTGCGTGGGTTTCTTCCGGGTACTCCGGTTTCCTCCCACACTCCAAAGACATGCTGGTAGGTTAATTGAATCCTGTATAAAATTGGCCCTACTACATATGTATGAATGTGAGTTAGGGACCTTAGATTGTAAGCTCCTTGAGGGCAGGGACTGATGTGAATGTGCAATGTATTTGTAAAGCGCTGCGTAAATTGACAGCGCTATATACAGTGCCTTGCGAAAGTATTCGCCCCCCTTGAACTTTGCGACCTTTTGCCACATTTCAGGCTTCAAACATAAAGATATAAAACTGTAATTTTTTGTGAAGAATCAACAACAAGCGGGACACAATCATGAAGTGGAACAAGATTTATTGGATATTTCAATCTTTTTTAACAAATAAAAAACTGAAAAATTGGGCTTGCAAAATTATTCAGCCCCTTTACTTTCAGTGCAGCAAACTCTCCAGAAGTTCAGTGAGGATCTCTGAATGATCCAATGTTGACCTAAATGACTAATGATGATAAATAGAATCCACCTGTGTGTAATCAAGTCTCCGTATAAATGCACCTGCACTGTGATAGTCTGAGGTCCGTTTAAAGTGCAGTGAGCATCATGAAAAACAATGAACACACCAGGCAGGTCCGAGATACTGTTGTGGAGAAGTTTAAAGCCGGATTTGGATACAAAAAGATTTCCCAAGCTTTAAACATCCCAAGGAGCACTGTGCAAGCGATAATATTGAAATGGAAGGAGTATCAGACCACTGCAAATCTACAAAGACCTGGCCGTCCCTCTAAACTTTCAACTCATACAAGGAGAAGACTGATCAGAGATGCAGCCAAGAGGCCCATGATCACTCTGGATGAACTGCAGAGATCTATACCTGAGGTGGGAAACTCTGTCCATAGGACAACAATCAGTCGTATACTGCACAAATCTGGCCTTTATGGAAGAGTGGCAAGAAGAAAGCCATTTCTTAAAGATATCCATAAAAAGTGTTGTTTAAAGTTTGCCACAAGCCACCTGGCAGACACACCAAACATGTGGAAGAAGGTGCTCTGGTCAGATGAAACCAAAATCGAACATTTTGGCAACAATGCAAAACGTTCTGTTTGGCGTAAAAGCAACACAGCTCATCACCCTGAACACACCATCCCCACTGTCAAACATGGTGGTGGCAGCATCATGGTTTGGGCCTGCTTTTCTTCAGCAGGGACAGGGAAGATGGTTAAAATTGATGGGAAGATGGATGGAGCCAAATACAGGACCATTCTGGAAGAAAACCTGATGGAGTCTGCAAAAGACCTGAGACTGGGACGGAGATATGTCTTCCAACAAGACAATGATCCAAAACATAAAGCAAAATCTACAATGGAATGGTTCACAAATAAACATATCCAGGTGTTAGAATGGCCAAGTCAAAGTCCAGACCTGAATCCAATCGAGAATCTGTGGAAAGAACTGAAAACTGCTGTTCACAAACGCTCTCCATCCAACCTCACTGAGCTCGAGCTGTTTTGCAAGGAGAAATGGGCAAAAATTTCAGTTTCTCGATGTGCAAAACTGATAGAGACATACCCCAAGCGACTTACAGCGATAATCGCAGCAAAAGGTGACTCTACAAAGTATTAACTTAAGGGGGCTGAATAATTTTGCACGCCCAATTTTTCAGTTTTTCATTTGTTAACAAAGTTTGAAATCTTCAATAAATTTCGTTCCACTTCATGATTGTGTCCCACTTTTTTTGATTCTTCACAAAAAATTAGTTTTATATCTGTATGTTTGAAGCCTGAAATGTGGCAAAAGGTCGCAAAGTTCAGGGGGGCCGAATACTTTCGCAAGGCACTGTAAGAACCTGAAATTAATAAAAAATAAATTAAATGCATGCACAAATGTGGTAACACTTAAAGGGTAGATCCACTTATGTGGGGAAAAGATAGCAACAAAAAAACAAAAATAAATAATTCAGCATACACAATTGCTACACAAGTCATATTGTAATTGAAAGTTATTAAAAATTACCTTTCCTCTTCAGTCTGCAGTGCTGTAATTTTTGTAAAACGCAATGCAACATGGCAACCCAATGACAATCTGTACACAGTTGGTGTATAGAACAACCCCCCATAAATGTCAGTTTCTGCTTGTGTGATTGGGATACTGATTTTCCCAGAAGTCTGCACTAATTTATAATCTATATTTTGGATATTCTCTGCAACAAAAATGTAAAATGTAATTTTTGCAAGATACTCCCAAAGGGAAATGACATCTAAAGTGATTCAGACCCTACCACTTTCCTCACCTTGCAGGTGCAGCAGCTGATTGCTAATCATCCACTTAAGCCCCGGAAGGTTTGGGGTAAACCTACATAACCAGGCCATTTTTTGCGATACGGCACTGCGTTACTTTAACTGACAAATGCGCAGACGTGCAAAACTGTACCCAAATACAATTTATGTCCCACAAAAAAAACTATTTATTTTCCCACAAATAGAGCTTTCTTTTGGTTGTATTTGATTTAAATTTTTTGCAGTATAAACGAAAAAAGGCTGTTAATTAAGTCTCCTGCTCCTCTGCTCCCTGCTGCTGCCCAGGACAGAGCGGATGTGACTGGGAGGCAGAGCAGGCTCTGTGAGAAAATTCCCCGAAAATTACCCGCTGAAGACGTCACAGGAAGTGACGAAACGCATAAGGTTGGAATGCACGGCGTGACGCCAGCTCTCAGGTGGAACGCAAGCCGGAATCTCCACTTGCCACTCTGCATGTAGCTTGTATAGCCTGCACATTGTCACGATTATTGCAAACCTACTTGCTTTTATTTACCCATGGATGGGAATAAAACCTTTTAATTATACATACTACACTATCCGGAGTATTTCTTTTTGTACCCTGGCCCTAAACTGATGCAGGGAGAGGAAAGGAGGAATCTACCCCTACAGTCACTTTATTTATGGGCTTGATATAACCCGTTTGGGACACTTGCACTAATAATAATTTTTTAACCAATATATGCACTATTTATTTATTACATTAGATTATTGTATAGGTTATTTATTATTTTTTATCCCACATATTCAGTTGTTATTTCTATATTGATTTAAAATTGCAGTTATTATTCTGCCCACTGAATCAGTTGATTTATATATATTGATATAATATTGCAGTTATTTATCTATTTATTGCACCCAGCACTTTTATTATCGATTGAGAAGTCACATAATATTAATTGAAGTATATTGCATTTTCTGAAGTTGCTGACTATTATTTAGCAAGCGCTGTAGGTAGCCAAAACCTACCGACATTCACTATTTTTCATTCTATAGCTGTTGCTCTAATCTTGATATATTATCTCAACACTATACTACACACCATTTGGCGCGGGGGATATACCACGGGTATATATAACAATTTTCTATGTTAGGTATCTACTGTATTTACTCGGTGTAACATCATCTTTCACATCATACAAAAAAATTGGGCTTTTTTTTAAATCATTGAAGTGTATTTTTTCCAAAAAATTGCATTTGAAAGACAGCTGCACAAATACAGTGTAACATAAAATATTGCAACAACTGCCATTTTATTCTCTCTGCTAAAAAAATATATATATATATATAATGTTTGGGAGTTTAAAGTAATTTTCTAGCAACAAATACTGATTTTATATTGTAAACAACAAATGTCAGAAATAGGCCTCGTTTTGAAGTGGTTAAAATACTGTATAAGTAAGAAATCAAATAGGTACAAATGGTAGGGATTTTAAGGTGCTAAATGGAACAAACAATCCATTTTATATTTCTGGATGCTGCACATGCAAATTAACAAAGTAATACCATACAATAATAATTTCAAAGAACCTTCACAAAAACATTTACAAATTATTGATCAAAGGTGTATACTTCTATATATAATTATAAACAATGAAGCTCACAATGGTAGGTCTGCAGTAAAGACAAACTGTCAGGTTGCCAGGAAACCAGACCACACGGAGATGCAGGTAAAATAAGGCAGTTTATTGGAGCAAACAACAATAAACACACAGCAAGATAAAGGAGAGAGATCAGGAACAGCCTGGGTCAAGTCCAGAAGCGGGTGGTCATCCAAGCTGGGGTTGAGTCCAGTCTGCCAATGCCGGGTCATCTGCCAATGTGGGGTCAAGAGCCAGGAAAGTCATCAGCCAAGCATGGTTAGACATGGAGGAACACCAAAAACAGAAGACTGCTAGCAGTGATGTACCTTGGAGCACAAACGCAAGGGCAAGGACTGCAACCCATAAGGTGATTGATATAGTCAAGTATGCAGCATCGTCACTGTGTGACACCAAAGGAGTAGACAAGTAATGATGCAATCAGAGTTTATAAGAGGCAGTAGTCTGCACATGAATAAACTGCTTACAAGCACACGGAAACCAAACTAATTGCAAGCAACCAAGCGCAAAATGAGGAAATATCTCTCACAATGGTGTGGTTAATGCTGCTACTTAATAAAAACATATATAAATAAAAGAATAATCAAACACACATATGGTAAAATATTCCTGTAGCGCAAGGGGAGACCAATAATCCAACCCCTACCTCTTCGTCAGCAAGCACTGACAGAAATAAATAAACACCAATGAGGTACAGTTCATAAAATGCTATGCAATCCTGGTCCACAAGCATCGGTTAGAAGGAGCAGATTTGTAGGTGCAGATATATGGGGTCACCAAACCGTCACCACTGTGCTCTGAAGGGGGATAAGCAATGCCCACTCACCAGCTCCATAGGCTCAATCCCTCTCGTGACAGAGCAAACAGGCAGATAGTAATCATCTTCCCTTGGACTTCCACAACCGGAACAAGAAACTCGGGACCACTCACATATGAGACATGCAGAGGAAGAGAAATGCTCCACTAGTGTGATAACGTTTTAGCACTTCACTTTATTAATACATAAAATATTGCACTCACATGTCTCAAATGATTTCACAGCATATCACGCAATCGGAGATGTTCACCCTTTAGGATCGGGACCCAGGCTCCACGCCGTGGGTTGCACGCCTTCCGGGTCTGCAGACTCCTCGTAGTAGGAATGAGGTTACGCCGCCTGGCCACGCCCTGACGCGTTTCGTACTTCCGACTTCCTCACGGGGGCGTGGCCACGGCGGACACGGCAGCAAAATAAATACCTCGGCTTCCACGCCCATTTGGGCTATACACCAGATCCGATTGGGAGGAGTTAGAGCGGGAAGACGAATCCAATTCAAGAAAAAGAAGAAGGGAACGCTAGGCCAAGGAATTTATAATATTAGCTCGGTTATTCTATCAGAAAAAGAGCTGTACATTCTTGACCAGGGTCTGAAGTGTGCCCCCAAACGTTCGCTCAATAAATTCAATACGTATATCGATACGCATAAGTACATACGTAAATTGAATATAAAAAAGTACCTTATCAACAATCCTATTACATCTACAAGTAATGCCAACTCAAATGGAGTTACCAATAGTGGCTTAAGGAATAAGTCTATTTGGAACCCCCCTGTGCGGAATAATCAGTCAGTGGAGGTCTTCAAAGGCCTAGTGCTAAGGGATCTTCAAACACTCTCTATTGACCATTCTATAAAAAGGAAAAATATACATATACAGGAAGGTCTTGAGACCCTTGAACAACGGAAGGATATTATTGTCCGACCGGCGGACAAGGGAGGGGGAGTGGTCATAATGGATCAGGAGTTGTACCATAGACAACTAAGGGAGATGTTGGATGATAAGGACACATATAGGGTATTGCCTAGGGATCCAACAGGAGACTTTGAAATGGATCTGAAAATCTTGGTTAACCAAGGGTATAAAAATTATGTACTAACTAAAAAAGAGAAGAATTACCTGGTACCAAGTGCATGTCGTATACCCATAGTGTACACTCTCCCGAAAATCCATAAGGATCCAGCGTGCCCTCCCCCACGACCAATCGTAAATGGGATTGGGTCGGTATCTGCAAGATTAGGCCAATATTTGGATACTTTCTTGCAGCCGAGTGTGAGGAGTACCAAAGCGTACCTGAAGGACACAAAAGATCTACTCATGTCTTTGGATGATGTGGCTTTGGGGGATGACTCGTCCGCCTTTCTTGTGACGGCGGACGTGTCATCCCTCTATACCATCATCCAACATGATGACGCCTTGTTGGCACTAAACTGGGCCATGAGCAAGCGTGATGACTTACCAATGAACCAAAAGATCTTTATCCGGAATGCCCTAGACTTTGTTATTTGTCCATACAAAGTGGTCACCACCCGAATTGGTTACACAATATCCCGCGCGGGCAATTCATGCGAGTGAGACGCAATTGCACGTTTGATGAGGATTTTGTGTCACAGGTTGAAGTATTAAAGAAACGGTTTGTTGAAAAAGGCTACAAAGAGGAAACGTTGGAGAATGAAATTAAGAGCATCTTGGACATTCCAAGATCTGCATGTCTACAAACTATGAACAGACCTCAGAATGAATCGGATGAGAGACAGTGGTGTTTTCTATCCGATTATTCTGAGGATCATAAAAAAGTAGAGGCCATCTTTAAGTCTCATTGGCATGTTCTACAAATGGATGCCACTTTGGGACCTGTGTTGCCGGAAGTGCCGAAGTTCATCTACCGGAAAGCGCCCAATTTTGGTGATAGGGTAGTAAAAAAGGTGCTGGATGCACCCAATACATCCTTCTTTCCGGGTCGGCGAGGCTTCCATAAGTGTGGGAGGTGTAGGATGTGTTCCTTCACTACTGCAAATATGAGGAGACGTGACTCGTTTTATGTGGAAGCAATTGATAAAGAATTTGAGATCCAACACCTAATTACATGTGACACTACGCACGCAGTATATGCGTTGATGTGCCCATGTAAATTGATCTACATTGGCAGGACCAAACGTACGCTAAGCATTAGGGTGGGTGAACATGTCACCAATATTATCAAAGGCAAGACAGAACACAGCGTACCGGCTCATTTTAGATCACATCACCAACGTGACCCCAGCTGTTTACAGTTCTGGGGAATTGAACGAGTAACACCATCTTGGAGAGGGGCGAATTGGGTCAGGGAATTGTC
The DNA here is from genome assembly GCF_965119305.1 of Pelophylax lessonae. NCBI lineage: Eukaryota > Metazoa > Chordata > Amphibia > Anura > Ranidae > Pelophylax > Pelophylax lessonae. The sequence goes on along the minus strand of NC_138770.1, from coordinate 231,856,628 downwards.
CAAATGTGAAACCAAGTGGATATTCCTGACCCAATCTTTGAGCCCCATAGGCCTTAATATCGAACTGGACTTAAACTGTTTTATTAAGTGATTCTTAATTTATTTTAAATTCAGAATATTTATATATTTTATTAAATTTTATATTAAAATTTATATCCAATATTCATGATCAGTGGATATGTGGAATGCTGTCTGTTGTTTTCCTGTAAGGTTGTGTTTTTTTGGGGTTATTCTTGGTTTTCTCCACCCCGCACGACTAATTTTACAGATGATTATGTCCTGGACTAACATTTTGGATTTTTTATTTATTAATTCCAATTTTGTACATACACCAGTACTTTATACGGTTAAATTGCTGTATATGGCTTGTTTTCATGTATGCAATATGTGTGTATTTCCCAATATTGTACATTGTATGCAATGCCACTTGAATTTAGAAATGGAGTATATATATTCATTTTAATGCTTTCTCCGTTGTGCATGCGCCGCTAACCTGAGCTTAGTACCCATCCGTACGTATGTGGGAGTTAAATTATCCAACTTAGGACACCCCTGAAGTAAATTCATCTATGGCATATTGCACCCTTATCCCGCAAGGGAGCGGGTGCAAGAGTAGAGAGGGCTATAGTGGATGGGAGTCGGGAGAGCTGTCACCGTTAAGAGTTAACTGAGAGATCGTTAACATCAGGTGGCGCATGCCCAATCGGATCTGGTGTATAGCCCAAATGGGCGTGGAAGCCGAGGTATTTATTTTGCTGCCGTGTCCGCCGTGGCCACGCCCCCATGAGGAAGTCGGAAGTACGAAACGCGTCGGGGTGTGGCCAGGTGGCGTAACCTCATTCCTACTACGAGGAGTCTGCAAACCCGGAAGGCGCGCAACCCACGGCGTGGAGCCTGGGTCCCGATCCTGAAGGGTGAACATCTCCGATTGCGTGATATGCTGTGAAATCATTTGAGACATGTGAGTGCAATATTTTATGTATTAATAAAGTGAAGTGCTAAAACGTTATCACACTAGTGGAGCATTTCTCTTCCTCTGCATGTCTCATATGTGAGTGGTCCCGAGTTTCTTGTTCCGGTTGTGGAAGTCCAAGGGAAGATGATTACTATCTGCCTGTTTGCTCTGAATAAAACAAATTTAAGCAGCGCTAGCAATAAATTAGTGAAAATATGAAATTATGAAATTATGATAAAACCAATCTATATCATTCAAGATTAATAATATAATGTATCAATCACATTAAGTGCATAAAATTACTGCAATAATTATATAAAGTGCATAATAAACTAAAAAATTATTAAATATAATTTTCAAGTGAGAAGATTAAAGTGCATAAATAAATAATTTATTTCCGGTTGGGAACTTCCTGTATGTGGAACGCACGCTACGAGCGGCGCCACTTGCTTTGTTTGATACATGCTTTTTAACCTTTTTATCCTGTAAGTATTGAATCGTTTTTTGGGGAAATAAAATATACCTACATACTTCACGATGTATGGCCCTTTTTTCTTTTAATGGTGATATCGGAGACGATTTCAACTTGGAGGTCACATCGGAGGAACCCCACATCAGATCCTGGGCAAATGTGCAATAATACCAAGGGCTTTTTTACAATCATAATCCGGTGAGTGGGGAACCAAGAGGGCACCTTCACCTTATAAGCACCTTTATTCACTTGGCACTTTGGCACCTATTGGATCATCAATAAGGACTTTTTTTCACTAAATTATTTATTTATGCACTTTAATCTTCTCACTTGAAAATTATATTTAATAATTTTTTAGTTTATTATGCACTTTATATAATTATTGCAGTAATTTTATGCACTTAATGTGATTGATACATTATATTATTAATTTTGAATGATATAGATTGGTTTTATCATAATTTCATAATTTCATATTTTCACTAATTTATTGCTAGCGCTGCTTAAATTTGTTTTATTCATTTATTCTAAGAATTTTTCTTAGTGTTTGCAGCAGCTGCACACTTTCACAGTTCATCACTATAATATCACTATTGTGCAGCGCGGGTTTAAATTTGTTTTTTCATGCCTGTTTGCTCTGTCACGAGAGTGATTGAGCCTATGGAGCTGGTGAGTGGGCATTGCTTATCCCCCTTCAGAGCACAGTGGTGACGTCCTTCTAACCGATGCTTGTGGACAAGGATTGCATAGCATTTTATGAACTGTACCTCATTGGTGTTTATTTATTTCTGTCAGTGCTTGCTGACGAAGTTTTAGGGGTTGGATTATTGGTCTCCCCTTGCGCTACAGGAATATTTTACCATATGTGTGTTTGATTATTCTTTTATTTATAGTAGTCTGCACATGTCCAAGATTGCTTCCAACAGGAGGGCAAGGTAAGACCTTGACAATACTCTTCCCTCATTGGGAAAGCGAGCATGGAAAGCGTAGAGAAGGGCGGAGACATGAACATCAGCGGAGGGAACCCAAGAGCGCTCCTCAGGACCATAACCCTTCCAATGCACCAGGTATTGAACCTGACCTTGAAACAGACGCAAATCCAAGATGCTGCTAACCTCATACTGCTCATGATTGCCCACAGGTTTGGGATGAGAATGAGGACGTATAGCAATTGCAAAACAGTTGCTTCAAAAGTGACACGTGAAAGGCATTGGAGATACGCATGCCAGGGGGAAGACCAAGGGCATAGGCCACCGGGTTCACCTTCTAGAGGATGCGAAAAAGCCCAACAAAAACGGGGTGCCAGTTTTGGAGTGGGCACCCTGAGGTTGAGATTAGGGGTCAACAACCACACCCTCTCCTTGAGCTGGTACAAAGGAGCAGATAAACGTCTCTGGTCTGCCTGGAGCTTCTGACGCTGTGCAGAGACCCATAAAGACTCTTGAATCTGCACCCAAGAGGAACAAAGGGCACGAGGATGATCCTCCACAGCCAGAATGTCCTGTGGCAAGAATGACTCGGGCAACACAGCGGGTTGGAACCCATAATTAGCCATAATTGGAGACATTCCAGAAGTTCCTGGCAAACTCAGCACAGGGTAGCAGATCAACCCAATTGTCCCGATGGTCAGAGATATAGCAGCGGAGAAATTGTTCCAGAGCTTAGTTGGAACACTCAGGGGCACCATTGGACTTCGGATGGTAGGCCGAGGAGAAGGAGAGTCGAATACCTAACTGTGAGAAAAAGGCGCCAGAACCTAGAGACAAACTGGAAAAGAGGGGGGGATGTCAGTTGGCGAACCAACTAGACATACCAAAAAGGGCTGGACTTTCGGAGGCACATAATGAGATAGATGTACACAGCTGGCTACAGTGCCGGTCTCGGGGTGAAATTTAGATAAAGTTTCCCCCGGGACAGTCAGGGCTAGTACATTACACAATGGATAGCCTCTGAACTGTCCCAGGTCGCACTTACCTTTTAGAAGAAATACTTACCTTGAAAAGGTCTTCTCCAGCGCTGCCATCTCAGGTGTGGGCAGCTGAAGCCAGCGCGTCCTCTTCTGCCTCCTCTTCGGTGACGTCGGAGTCCCAGAATGCCCTGCACCGGCCCCGCTCGTCACTTCCGATGCAAGCGCGGCATCCCTGCACAGCTTCTGGGCATGCCCAGAAGCTGTTTAGCAGGGAATACCGCGCCTACACCGGAAGTGACGAGCGGGGCCGGTGCAGGCGCATTGACTCCTGGGAGCGATGACGTTCAGTTACCAGGAGTCATCGCAAGCCAGGAGTGATGGCGCGGGCCGCGGCCGCAGAGGGAGGAAGTGGAAGGAAGTCGAGTATATTTTCTTCTAAAACAAGGTAAGTGAACAAATAAAAAAAATCGGGAGCATCCATTTCTTTTTCGGGTGACACTCAGCAAGCGATTTTTTCGATTTTGAGGCCGGAACTCCGCTTTAATTGGTGGCCTTGCTTGGCTGTGGAACTGTGAGAATGGGATCATTATGACTTTATGGACCCCATCTGCAGCTTCACAGCTATAAGCCAGTGCAATACCCAGTAGTAATCAGCAATGACTAAGCACAGGTGTGTAAAACGCGTCTGCTGAATTGTTTCCTGAGCTGTGAGTGCATGTCATGTCCTCTTCTTTTGTGGATCTATCAATAAATATGAAGATTTTATGTAGGATGTGCCGCCACCTGTGCTCTTCTTTGTCTCTACTCCATGGTTGCAGACCCTTTGCAGGCACCCAGTGCTTTATAGACAGCTTTATCTGGTTCCCCCTACAGTGGTGGAACTTTTTGGATGGTCTGCCTTGAGCGGTGCAAACTTCTTTGTTGTCTTCTGCATAACATACATTACAAATGAAAATGATAAAAACAATACTATACCTCCTAGCCTCCACTGATATTATTCCTCCTAGGATAATTATAGAAGATCACTAGCTACCATTTTGTTCTCTATATATAGCGTAATGCCCTCTTAGTTAGGCTGCTAAGTTATTTAGTTTTTTTTGGCTCCCCTGTAGTGAGTTGAGTGTTCGTTGATTATTTTGGCCTGATCAGGGTTCCTGTGCTAAGAGTTTGATTGCTACCCCCTGCTTCTGGAAGAAGCGTCCAGAGCACAGGGATAGAGATTCAAAAGATCAGGTGGCCCCATCAATGTGCACCCATACATCAGGTTCTGCCATCAGAGTACCCCAATACATCAGGTTGCCCCCCTGCATGCTGGAGGGAGAAAACAGAATCGAATCCTATCTCCAGCAGAAGCTATCCACTCCTCCTGACAGGAGTGATAATGCAATTACTCCTGTCAGTGATGAGGGGGGAAAACAGCCAAATTGCCAGTGTGCCCCCCTCTCCCAACACAGCACCCATGGCAGGGGCCCACTCTGACCCCCCCCCCTCTCCCCACCTGTCCCAACCCTGAAGGTAACCTAACTACTAGAAAACAAATCACAGACAACAGAACTGCTGTAAAGCTAGGGGCCCCTTTTTTCTACTGTTCTAGAACAGTGGTCTCCAAACCGCGGCCCTGAGGCCCTTTACTTGCTTTTATCTGGCCCTTGAGGCATTATTCCTGCCACAGGCACCAACAATATGGCATAATTCTTGCCACTGATAACAAAAATAGGGCACTATTGCAGTACAAACACCAATTATGTCTCCCCCCAATACCATAGATCTGCCATTGTATACTTTCACCCGGCACAGTCTGGCCCCACTGGGCACAGTCCGACCACCAAAAGTCTGAAGGACAGTAAACTGGCCCTTTATTTAGAAAGTTTAGAGACCCCAGATCTAGAAGACCGGTAAACCAAAAGCTAGCTTAGTAATGGTGGCAATCTGCAATTTTTTGTGAGACTGTGACATTGTGGCGGACAGATCGGACCCCTGACTGATGTTATGACACTTTTGGGAGGACCAGTGACATTACTACAGTAATCAGTGCTAAATATATGCACTGTTACTGTAATAATGACATTGGCAGGGAAGGGGTTAACATTATGGGTGATCAAGGGGTTAAATGTGTGCCTAGGGGAGTGATTCTAACTGTGGGGGGGCGTGGCTTCTGAAATGACCATAGAGACATGTGAACCTATATAGAAGGATTACATGGACTCTATGATCATTTCAGGGAGCAAAACGGTCAGCTGTGTTTACAACAGCTGCCCGTCCTTCTCTCTCAGTGGGGAACGATCGCGGGTGTCAGGCGGCAATCGGAGCCACCTGCCCACTGCATCAGCTTCCCCGCTGACGAGTGGGGGCGGGAGCCCACTGCCGGTGGCGCGCGTTCACCCCCTAGCCTCTCGAGAGCGAGCACCGTACAGTTACAGGGATTTGCCTGGGAGCGGCTGCCTGCCGCAGTACATTAGCGGTGGGCAGTTAAAAACTGGTTAAATTCTTTAGCAGGGATCATAATAGTGTGAAGATTATGCAGCAGTGGAAGTACCTATGATAAACTTTCCATAGTTACATAGTTACATAGTTACATAGTAGGTGAGGTTGAATAAAGACAATAGTCCATCCAGTTCAACCTGTGTAGGTGTGTGTGACTGTAATCATCTAACATAGCCCTCAATCTCCTGATCCTTGAGATGTAAGTCTAAGAGTCTTTTGAAAGTCACCATACTACCCGCAGAAACCACCTCTTGTGGTAGACAATTCCACAATCTTGTAGCCCTAACAGTAAAGAACCCCCCACGTTGCCTGAGGTTAAAACGCTTCTCCTCTAATCGCATTGTATGTCCTCGAGTCCTCATGCAATTCCTTCGAATGAACAGCTTTTCTTCTAAGCTGAGATCCCCATTAAGATATTTATAAATTGCTATCATGTCCCCTCTCAGACGTCTTTTCTCCAGGGAAAATAAATCGAGCGATTGCAGCCGCTCTTCATAGGTAAGGTCCTCCAACCCCCTAATCAGTTTAGTTGCCCTTCTCTGGACTTTCTCCAGCTCCAACACATCCCTCCTGAGGACTGGCGACCAGAACTGGACAGAATACTCCAGATGCGGTCGGACCAGAGTTTTATAAAGTGGAAGGATTATAGTCTTATCTCTGGAATACATCCCTTTCTTTATGCATGCTAATATTCTGTTGGCTTTGGAAGCTGCCGCTTGGCATTGCATGCTGTTGCCTAATCTATCATCAACTAAGACTCCCAGATCTTTCTCCATTTTTGATTCCCCCAAGGGTTCCCCTCCTAACGTGTATTGTGTTTTTATGTTTTTGGTCCCCAAGTGCAAAACCTTACACTTCTCCACATTAAACCTCATTTGCCATGTCGTTGCCCACTCCGTAATTTTGTCCAGGTCATTCTGTAGGATATCTGCTTCATGCTGTGCAGTTATTGCCCTGGCCAATTTTGTGTCATCTGCAAAAACTGATAACGAACTACTGATCCCTTCCTCAATGCTGTTTATGAATAAATTGAACAAGGTTGGTCCCAGGACTGAGCCCTGGGGCACCCCGCTTACTACCTCAGACCAGTCTGAGTATGCGCTGTTTATTACTACCCTTTGGACACGGCCTTTTAGCCAATTCCGTATCCAAGAGCAAACCCTGCTGTCGATACCTGCAGACCTTATTTTATAAATTAAGCGCTTGTGGGGAACTGTATCAAAAGCGAAATCCAAGTACACCACATCCACTGGTCTCCCCCTATCTAGCTCACAGCTCACTTCCTCGTAGAATGCTAAGAGATTGGTTTGACAAGATCGCCCATTTGTAAACCCGTGCTGGTTACTACTGATGATGTTGTTGTCTTTAGCATACTCTACGATATAGTCCCTTATCATCCCCTCCAAAAGTTTACATATTATTGATGTCAGACTGACAGGCCTATAATTTCCCGGGATATGTCTCTGGCCCTTTTTGAATATCGGAATCACGTTAGCCTTCCTCCAATCCCCTGGTACATCTCCTGTCCTAATACTGTCAGCAAAGATCAGGAACAGTGGTCTAGATATAACCATACTGAGTTCCTTGAGCACTCTCGGATGTACGCCATCCGGGCCTGGTGATTTGTTTGTGTTAAGTTTATCCAGTCTTTCCCTGATTTCCCCCTCTGTTAGCCATAGTGGCAAGTCCTGTGTATTACTACTAACCATACAGTCATGGTCAGTGTACCCTTCCTTTTCCTGCGTAAAGACTGACGAGAAAAAAGAATTCAGCACGGTTGCTTTTTCAGTGTCCTCTGTAACCATCCTCCCATCATCGCTAATTATGTGTGCAATATGCTCTGCCCTAGTTTTTTTGCTGTTGATATATTTAAAGAATTTCTTTGGGTTTTTTTTACTATCCTCCGCTATTTGTCTCTCAAAGTTGATTTTAGCCATCTTGATTTCGTGTTTACACTTCTTATTTTCCTCCTTGTATTGCTGGAAGGCCGATACGGTGCCCTCTGATTTATATTTCTTGAAGGCCAATTTTTTTTCCCCTAATAAGTTTTTTAACGCTACGGTTTAGCCAGCCAGGTTTGGCTTTGTCTCTTCTAAATTTATTCCCCATAGGAATGCACTGCAAGATGCCTTTGCTTAATATTGTTCTAAAGCATTCCCATTTTTCCTCTGTGGTCAGTGATCCCAGGGTTTGGTCCCAGTTTACCCTTTCCATCAATGAGTACAATTTTGGAAAGTCTGCCCTTCTGAAGTTTAGGGTTCTTATGTTCCCCACTTGCCTTTTTATATTGTTATTTATACTAAATGTGATCATCCTGTGATCGCTAGAGCCCAGGTTGTCCTGGACTCCTACCTCCGAGATTATGTCTGGGTCATTAGTGATCAATAGATCCAGGATAGCATTCTCTCTAGTAGGGGAATCCACCAACTGCGACATGTAGTTATCCTGTAAGGTTTCCGTGAATAGCCGGGCCTTATGCGAGTGTGCAGTCCCCTCTTCCCAGTCAATGTCGGGATAATTGAAGTCCCCCAATATGATGACTGATCCTAGTTTTGCCGCTTTACCTATTAGTGCTAAAAATTCCAGCTCTACCTCCTCCCCTTGGTTAGGTGGCCTATAGCAAACCCCCACAACTACTTTTCCCTTATCTTCTTCCCTATCGAGTTCAACCCACACAGATTCTAAATCCATGCTCATCCCATCCGTAATGTCACTCCTTTCTAGCACCTTTATATTGTTCTTGACATAGAGACATACCCCTCCCCCTCTTTTACCAACCCTGTCTTTCCGGTACACCGAATACCCTTGGATATTGGCCAGCCAGTCATGTGAGGGGTCGAACCAAGTCTCCGTTATTCCCACAAGGTCTATGTCCTCCTCACATGTCCAACTCATCCATCTTATTAGGTAGGCTCCTGGCATTAGCATATACCCCTCTTAGTTTTACTGAAGTTAAACGTGATTGGCGGTTTTGTTTATTTCTGTTTGGTCTGCTGTTCTCCCGCACAGACCCGCCAATTGATGTTGTTGACCTACTGTCGCTATTGACCCTACAACTGCCTTCAGTCCTCTGCTCCCTCCTGACTGATTCTATTTCTGAGCCCTCCCCCCCGTCTCCTAGTTTAAAAGCCCCTCCAACTCGGTGGCCATCTTTCTCCCCAAAAGAGCTGTACCGTCCCCATTAAGGTGCAGCCCATCCTTACTAAAGAGCCGGTAGCCGACTGAGAAGTCAGCCCAGTTCTCCAGGAACCCAAACCCCTCCTTCCTACACCAATTCCTCAGCCACTTGTTAACTTCCCTAAGCTCCTTCTGCCTCTCCTGTGTGGCTCGAGGTACAGGCAGTATTTCAGAGAAAACCACCTTGGAGGTCCTTTTCCTCAATCTATTACCTAAGTCCCTGAAATCGTTCTTAAGGATCCTCCACCTACCTTTAACTTTGTCATTAGTGCCCACATGCACCATGACCGCTGGGTCATCCCCAGCCCCGCCCAACAATCTGTCTGCCAGATCTGCGATGTGCCGAACTCGGGCGCCCGGTAAACAACAAACTGTTCGGTTCATGCGATCTTTTTTACAGATTTCCCTCTCTGTCCTCGTGATAATTGAGTCCCCAACTACCACAACCTGTCTAACCTTTCCTGCGTTACGGCCCCCCTTCTTCCTGGAGCCGTCCCTCCCCTGGCAGCTGGGGGAGGGCGCATGCTCCAGCACTGCCACCCCTGAGTTGATATCCCCCTCAACCTGCAACTCGGCAAACATGTTAGGGTGTACCAACTCAGGACTGGCCTCCCTGACTCTCCTCCCCCTAACATTCCTAACAGTCACCCACCTGCGTACCTCTGCTGCTTGCGTCTCCTCTATTCCTTCCTCCTCTATGCTGACCCCTGCCAGCGCCTGATGGGTAAAGTCCAAGCTCCTTTCCAGGTTGTAGATGCCACGCAGTCTTGTCACTGTGTTCTCTAGATCCACGATGTGGGCTTCCAGAGCAACAAGTCGCTCACATCTTGCACAGCAGTATTCGTCCTCGATTGTTTCATCAAGGAACGCATACATGCCGCAAGAAGTGCACTGAGTGGCATCCCCAATCCTGTCGGACATTCTTACCCTCTACTCTATGGGGATACAATAAGATAATAAGTAGGGATGTGGTGATGGTGGTCGAGGGGTTGATGGCATTTTGAGAATTCTACAGCAGATCGGGAAAGCTAAAAAAACATTATAGTGTGCATGGACTGAATGCAGGACTTCAACCCTTCCAGTTTACTCCTCTTCAAGCTCCTCTTGACCCCAGCCCTCTATCCTGATATTCATAGGGAAAACCACATGGCCACTGAGATCTGAAGGTCAAGCTCCTGTACACTTGCTATGCTCCAGATATCCATCTAGGTCACCTTATTGGTAATAAAGCCCTAACAAAGTTATTTTTAAGTTATTTACCCTAATTAGATGTAGATTTGAGACTGAATTCCACAATAAGGAAATTTCCACTAGATAAAATGGAAAAGACCTGTGATTCCGACATGACAGTTATTATTATAAATGAATATGATGTTGTATTTGACCAGAAGCCCGTAAACATGTACAAACACATAACTGTATAATGCAGAGAATTACCCTAAGGTGTACGATAAAAATAACAGCCCTAGCAGCCAAGTTATGAGTTTAAGCCTCTGACTTTTCCACTGGAAGAGAAAGAGATACATTTACAAAGTACAATATGATCATCATGTGCAGCTCATTAAAAAGCAAAGGAGTAATAATAACATATTTTATAAGGAACACATAGCTATAAAGGAAATGCCAAGAATTCTCATACGTTTTTTTTACAATTTTATTGCATACATAAAAAAGTAAAATAGGCAGGACCTGATTCACTTACTGGTTGCTATTTGGTTCTAGTGTTTTGTCTCTGTATTACTAACTCCATGAGGCTTCTTCACTATTACCAGGTCCATCCTATACAATATGTAGAGGAGTATGTACTATTTATTAAAGGGATTATTTAAATGCAGAAGTTTTTTTTTATCTTAATGCATTCTATGCATTAGGATGAAAAAAACTTTTGTGTGCATCAGCCTCCCTAATACTTACCTGAGCCCATCTTTATCCAGCGATGTTACAGGAGTTTCTCGGCTGCCTGGGGCTCCTCTCCTTATTGGCTGAGACAGCAGAATGCCGCGATTGTCTCCCACTGCTGTCAATCAAAGTGAATCAGACAGGCCAATCTGGAGAGAGAGGGGTTGGGGCCAGGTCGCGGCTCCGTGTCCGAATGGACACAGGGAGTTGTGACTCAGCTTGGGTTCCCCCACAGCAAGCTGCTTGCTCTGGAGGCACACAACAGGAGGGAAGGGACAGGAGCACAGAAGAGGGACCCAAGAAGAGGAGGATCTGGGCCACTCTGCAAAACCAACTGAAGTCTGTTCTTTTTTTTAATAACTTTATTTAATACTTTTTTGAGGGGCAAGTCAAGCTACTGGAAATATGTCTGTCTGGTCCTGAATGTGAGTAACCTGAGTTGGACACTCCTACTGTATAACTCTCATTGACAATTCAATGACTGAACAGTATACTTGAATGGAGAATTTGTGTATTAGTACTACAGTATTTCTTTCACTAACTTGATCACATTTTATTCTGCTTTGGATAAATTTAGAAACAGAGTAGTTACCTTAGGTGAGGTTTTTATTTCTATCTGTGCCCCTGTTATGTTGTGCCCTGTCAAGGTCTTACCTTGCCCTCCTGTTGGCAGCCATCTTGGATATGTGCAGACTGCTACCTCTTGTAAACTCTGATTGCATTATCACTTGCCTGCTGCCTGGGTGTCGCAGTGATGATGCTGCACACCTGACTATATCTATCACGTGATGGGTTGCAGTCCTTGCCCTTGCATTTGTGTTTCAAGGTGCATTTCTGCTAGCAGTCTTCTGTTCTCCTGGTTTCACCATGTATGACCTGGATTGGCTGATGACTCTCCTGGCTCTCGCCCCCGCACCAACAGACAACCCCGCATCGGCAGACAACCCTGCATCAGTAGACTATCCACTTCTGGACTCGACCCCGGCTTGGATGACTACCTGCTTCTGGACTTGACCCTGGCTTGGATGACTACCTGCTTCTGGACTTGAGCCCGGCTTGTTCCTGCTCTCACTTCCTCACTCTTGCTGTGCGTTTATTGTTGTTTGCACCAATAAACTGCTTTATTTTACCTGCATCCACGTGTGGTCTGGTTTCCTGGCACCCTGACATGCCCACAGCTTAGTCATATTGAAATCCCACAGTAACTCATTCATATGCAAGTCCCCCCCCCTACTCCAAGGCACTTCAAAACATTGCTCAGTCTTTGCTTGTGTGTGTGGCAGGATGACAGAACAGTGCCTCTTTAGGAGCCGGGTCCCAGTCTGGAGCTGCAGCAGTGTTCAAAAGAGAAAGAAGTGAAAGAGCAGATGAGGGGGAGTATCATGATCAGGGGTCAGGCTCGAAGACCAGTTGCTATAGCAGCAGAAGGACTACCACTGAACAGCAGGATAGGTACACAGGAAGTCACCCTGGTGGATGAGGCGGGCTCATATGAGGTGTGAGCAGTGGCGGCTGGTGCTCAAAATTTTTTTTGGGGGGGGGGGGGCGCAAAAAGAAAAATGTAATAGGTATTGCTTCGTGGCAAAAAACGCGGTAAAAAAAATTGCCCCTACCCTAAAATTGCCCCTACCCTAAATATAATTATCCCCTACCCTAAAATTGCCCCTACCCTAAATACAATTATCCCCTACCCTAAAAAAAAAAAAAAAAAACAAAACTACCTTTAGCTCTCCTTTAACCACACCTCAAGAAATGTCATTGAGTCATTGCTGGAGTGTATGTAGAGAGGAAGTAGCTGCAAAGAGGCTACATGAGATCAGCAGGGTAAAAGGATGAATCAAAAAATAATAATAATTTTGTACATTGCTGGTTTGTATTTATTTTGCAGGCCCTCCTCTATGGACATGAACAGCATACCCCCCATGTGCCCCCCCAAAGCCTCTTCTTAACACCTCTATGCCGGCGCAAAGGGAAGAGACACTGTCACTGATCACCCATCCACCTGGGACCCCCACAACGACTACCACCGCTGGGCCTGGGGGGATGGGGGACCTGATGATCCCATTAAATAAAGAGACTGAGGTTAGGGCCGTCTGATGATTGCTTACCTCCTGGCTGGCTGAGAGAGACAGTCACTTCCACTCTGCTAGTCTGCTGGGGGATGGGGGACCTGTCACCTGATGATCCGTTTGGTATCTGGGGTAATGGGAGGAAAGAAAATTTCACCAAACATAGCAGCTACATGTACAAGTGACACTTATCATTTAGTGAAAGTACCGTTCCTTGTGTAGATAAAAAGAAAAAAAAAAAGCACCCACAGCCATAGCAACCAGGGATCAGCTTGCATCCTAGAGGGGGAAGCTAACTGGTTGCCATGGGTTACAGCCTAGCAACCTGCGGGCATCATAGCCGGGTAATCCACTGCAGCAGATTCTATAGATCAGCAGGGGATCAGTGTTGTATTTGCAGGTCAGAGGCTGTCCCCAGCTCACACAGGCTCAAAGTTTTTTCAGAGCAAGGTGGCACAAAGTTCTCCAAGGGCGGACAAGCTAGCAGCAGCACACAATGCCACAAAGGGCCCCCTCCTTACCTGTGCAAGGCTCCTGACGTGCAGTCAGCTGCTGGATCCTAATAGATCCCTCCATTGCCGGCCGCTGAGGAGGACTCACTTACCGGTGGTGATCGAGTTCGTGCACTGTAGTGTCTTCTCTTCCAGATGACCTCTGCTCCTCTCGAGACGCTGCACGGCTGCGGCCTGGTGAGGTGACTGGTCGTCTCTGAATCCAATTCCGGTCTCCTCTCCGCTCTGCAGTGCCCGTCCGCCCACCGTCCACTCCAGTCGTGACTGACGCACGCGACGTCACGGGTCAGCATCGGATGTCCTGGATGATGATTGGTCCAGGCTGGAGACTGGACCAATCACAGCCAGGATATCACGAAAGTGGGGGTGTCCTAGCGCTGTGCCCTGCGCCCAGGTTACGCCCCCAGAAGGCAGCCAATCGGCGCCTCTTCTGGGTCGTAAAACCCCCCCCCCCCAGCCTCCACATAGGCCGGCGAACACAATTTTTTTTTTTGAAAACTTTATTGCTCTTTTTGTATTTTTTTTTCTTTTTTTAGGGGGGGGCGGCGCCCTGGCGCCCTGGCGCCCCCTATGCACAGGCCGCCACTGGGTGGGAGTATAAGTACTAACCGGTGTTCACCAAAGCTTCCAATGGTGGAGATTGAATTTGCTGTGTGTTAGTGCCAGGTTCCAGTCTACCCTTACCTTTTCTCAAACCTACATCATGTTCCCCAGTGGTGAACCCATAGACTGTTCCAGTCTACGTTAACCTGTTCTCAAGCCTACCTTATGGTCCCCAGCTGTGAACCTATAGACTGTTTCAGTCTACCTTTACCTTTTCTCACACCTACTTCATGGTCCACAGCAGCAAACCTATAGACTGTTCCAGTCTAGCTACACTTGTTCAGCAAAACTATCTCACGGCTCCCAGCTGTGAGTAAAAGGCTGTGTTGCTGCTGGTTAGAGAGAGAGAACTGTCCTCTGTTGAAATGTGCTCAAGCGCTTTTGGAGTATCTCACAAGTTTCTAAAAGCAAGCAATAAAATAGAAAAAGACATACCCCTGTAGTGTTCAATGAGTCAGAGTGAATGGACTGTCTTTGTGTGCCTGGCTGCTACTGCGCAGTTTTGGGAAAGAACCGATTAAATCTACAGTGGCTCCTAGGAGGATAATGCTATATATAAGTAGTCTATACAAAATAATTAAACATAGCATAATTGTGATATTATTTTATATATGCTATATACAATTATCAAACCTAATATATTTGTGATTTGATGCCATATATACTATAAACAATAAAGGTCAAACGATATATTTGTAATTTTAACCCCAGTGTGAATTATACGATAATTATCTTTTTTTTTACCATATGGTTCCCAACAATTAAGATGTTTATACTTGCCAGTAGACTTTAAAGGAACGATGGTAAATGTTTATTTTAGCATGTGCGTTTCACTGCAGGCTAATTTATAATTGTCAAATGACATTTAGATTTCACATCAGTTGAGGGTGTTTCTTCTCTTCCTGGGAACCAGCTCTAGGGAATTGGTTTGTGCCTGTTTTAGTTTCACCTCTTTTAAGAAATGCTTCATGAACTAAGTCAGGTTTATTAGGTGATGCATCCACATGTTAATAGATGCACATGCTCCTTTCTTCTGCCTTGTGAAATCAGAAGAGCCCATTAAACTGTAGTACAGTGATATCATGTAACATTTTTGTATAAGGCTGGGCTCACACATATGTGGCCGTGGTTTAAGTGCAGAAGTCTGGTGCAGTTCTGTTCACCAGTTCCGGTGCGTTTCAGGTGCAAATTTTTTACCTGAAATCGTACCTGAACCGGACCCAGAATCACAGAACCCTTTTCTAAACTGCACTGTGCCCGCCCCAAACATGTGTGAACCGGCTTCATTGAAAGCTGGTCCGATTCACGTTATGCAAATTGGATGAGTTTAAAAACGCATCCAATTTGCATATATGTGAACTGAGCCTAATGATTTAATATGTAAAGTTATATAATTTCTTATTACCAGTATATAACAAGGTTAGACAATTCCTCATTCCTCTGCCTCCTCTGTGAGTCCATATAAATGCACCTACTGCATATAGTGCATTGTGCTGACAAACTTTAGCTTTAAGATGTCTATAAAGCTCTAATTCTATCAGTGATTCATATACTGTAGAAAGATACAACAGTACAGTTACCTTTGCAGTTTTAATTTTGCAAAAGTTGCATTAGGGTCCTTTCACACGGAACGGAGTCCGTTCTGCTCAGCAGGGGGATCGATCCACCGATCCCCGCTGAGCAGGCGGATGACAGCTCCATCTCCGCTCTGTGTGCAGAGACAGAGCTGTCCGATCCCCGCTGTCCTCTATAGGGGATCGGATGAAAATGGACCGCCTGTCCAGGGCCGGCCCTACCATGGGTCCCGGTGGGACCATGGGTCCCAGGTGGCACTTAGAGAGGGGCAGCCCCGGCCGCCTCTTCTCTTCTGAACCTATCGCGCAAAAAAAAAAAAAGGTCCGCGGCTGACCCGACATGCACACTGCGCATGCGCCGCCGCCGGCGCCGCTCGGCAAAGCCCGTAAACATTCGGCTATTTCCGGGAATAGCCGAACATGTATTAGCTAGCTTTCCCGAGCGGCGGCGGCGGCGCATGCGTAGTGTGCATGTCAGGCCGGCCGCGGACGTATTGACGTGTGGCGCCGGGCGGCGCCATTTTTAAATTCTAAAGCGCCCTTTAGGAACAAGTAAGTGAGGCTGCACACACTACCTGTCATTATGCGGGGCTGCAGGCATACTACAGAAGATGCAGTGCTGCGGGCATGGTACATGCCCACAGCACTGCATCTCCTGTAGTATGCCCACAGCCTCGCATTCTCTTGTACCATGTCCGTCTCCTGTACCATGCCCACAGCCCTGCATTCCCATGCACCATGCCCGCAGAGTCCCTGCATTCTCCTGCACCATGCCCGCAGAGTCCCTGCATTCTCCTGTACCATGCCCGCAGAGTCCCTGCATTCTCCTGTACCATGCCCGCAGAGTCCCTGCATTCTCCTGTACCATGCCTGCAGAGTCCCTGCATTCTCCTGTACCATGCCCGCAGAGTCCCTGCATTCTCCTGTACCATGCCCGCAGAGTCCCTGCATTCTCATGTACCATGCCCGCAGCCCCGCATTCTCATGTACCATGTCTGCAGCCCCGCATTCTCCTGTACCATGCCCGCAGACCCTGCATTCTCCTGTATCATGCCCGCAGCCCCGCATTCTCATGTACCATGTCTGCAGCCCTGCATTCTCATGTACCATGTCCGCAGCCCCGCATTCTCCTGTACCATGTCCGCAGTCCCGCATTCTCCTGTACCATGTCCGCAGTCCCGCATTCTCCTGTACCATGCCCGCAGCCCCGCATTCTCATGTACCATGTCTGCAGCCCAGCATTCTCCTGCACCATGCCCGCAGACCCTGCATTCTCATGTACCATGTCTGCAGCTCCGCATTCTCCTGCACCATGCCCGCAGACCCGCATTCTCATTTTCCATGTCTGCAGCCCGGCATTCTCCCGTACCATGCCCGCAGCCTCCCGTACCATGCCCGCAGACCCGCATTCTCCCGTACCATGCCCGTGGCCCCGCATTCTCCCGTACCATGTCCGCAGCCTTGCATTCTCCCGTACCATGCCCGCAGCCTTGCATTCTCCCGTACTATGCCCGTAGCCTTGCATTCTCCTGTACCATGCCCACAGCCCCGCATTCTCCTGTACCATGCCCGCAGCCCCGCATTCTCCTGTACCATGCCCGCAGCCTTGAATTCTCCTGTACCATGCCCCCATCCCCACATTCTCCTGTACCATGCCCGCAGCCTTGCATTCTCCTGTACCATGCCCGCAGCCCTGCATTCTCCTGTACCATGCCTACAGCCCTGCATTCTTCTGTACCATGCCCACAGCACTGCATTCTCCTGTACCATGCCCGCAGCCCTGCAGGGCACTGTGGCACTATAGACAGTAGAAAGCCTGGTGCGCTCATCTGCCCAGTGTCTACTGCTCTGTCCTGCTCTTGCTGTCACTCAGTACACACTCACACTCCTCTGACTGCTTTCATAGTCCTATAGAATGTGGGGGCATCTTGGAGGGCGTGAATTTTTTTTTTGGGGGGGGCAGCATTTTATTCTCGGACCCAGGCAGCACAATGTCTTGGGCCAGCCCTGCACCTGTCCGTTCTCATCTGATCCCATCCGTACCGATCCTCCAGACGGATGGAAAATAGGGTTTCCATACGTCTGGATTTCACGAACAGGAAAGGAATTGGATAGCAGCGGGTATCATCGGAGATGTCTCCGCTGACATCCGCTGCCCCATAGGGATGCATGGAGCATCCGATCTGCCTGAAAAACTGACAGGCGGATCGGATCACCCATGTGAAAGGGCCCTTAGACTACATTTATTAAAGTGTCTGAGTGAAGTACTCAGTAACACGTGGGTTGATTTCCTAAAACTGGAAGATGCTAAATTTGGAGCAGCTGTGGATGGTAGTCAATCAGCTTCTAACTTCAGCTTGGTAAATTAAAGTGTAACTCCACTTTTGTTGAGAAAAAAACATTCCCCTCTGGGTGATCTATGTACATTGCAAGGATTTTAACAAACTTTGTTGCAGATTCCTATCTTTTATTATTCTGAAAGAATCACTGTTTGTTCCTCTGTGCTAAGTGGGTCTAAGAGGAGTGGTTTCATAATCATTAACCAGCTGCTGCACATGCAGGGCTCTAATGAGGAAATTTGCAGGGTCTGCATCTCTTTAGACGTTATTTCCTACTGGTAGTATCTTACCAAAAATTAAATTTTTGTTGCAGGGGATGCCTAATATCTGACTTGTATCTTAGGCTGGGTTCACACTGCCACACAGAGTGGCTCACAACTGGGGTCCGGTGTGTCCCTGTTCAATGTTTCAGGTCCGTTTTCAGTCCAAATTTTTTAGCTGAATTCGGACCTGAAACGGACCAGAAGACGCACAGGACTCCTGTACAATTTGCACTGGATCCGCACGAGATATGTGAACCAGCTCCATAGAGAGCCAGTCACAATCTCCTGACATGCAAATTGGATGTGGGGAAACCCCCTTCCGTTCGCAATAGTGTGAACTCAGACTTAGTGTAGACTTCTGGAAAAATCAGTGAGCCTATCGCACAAGCAGGACATGATGTTTCTGGGGTGTGTTCACTATACATTCTGTGTACAGAACACCTCCAGGTAGCCATATTGTATTGCATTTTTCAGAAAATTACAATGGCTGCAGATTGAAAAGGAAAGGTAATTTTAGTAACATTCAATTACAATATGACTTGTGTCGCATTTGTATATGCTATACTATTTTTTTTTATTTGCTATTTTTTTCCCATGAAAATGGAGTTACCCTTGAAGCTTTGACAAAAAAAACCTGGAAGCTTATCAGTTTCTGTGCACAGCTGCACCAGATTTTGCACTACCCAGTTTTAGTAAATCAACCCCACTGTGTAGCTTTGAGAATGGAAGGAGGAATCCTGTTCGTCTCAGAGGTATAATACCTGACAAAGAGAAATTTGTGTTAGCATGAGCCTGCGGCTAAAATATGTTCAACTTACAAATAGAATGTATGTTTATAGATATTTTCAATTCCTATTTGTTTAAAGAGGAGTTTCTTCAACTATAACCATGGTGTTTCTATTTTTTTCTAAAAATGTATTTTCTTCCGAAAACCATCCCAAACGTGGGATGAGTTTAGAAAAAACAAACACACAATCCTTAAACATAGATTTAAAAAGCAAGAAGTCAGCTTTAATACATAAAAACAATATCAATAATTTTTCTAGAACAGAGATCATTGCCCCCCCAAATGAAGGACAACAACATCTGGATGAGGCCAGTAAACACTAAGCTCCTGAAAGGTTGAAAACAATTCACTACAGCGCATACCTCTCTTGCCATACCAAAACGTTCGAATAAAGGACTGTGAAAATCCTAAGTTCGCACCATACTTTCTCAATTCTGCTCTTCTGTGGGCCCAAAAAATGTAGGAATGCCCAATTATCCAAATATTCTTAGATGGACCTGAAATCAAATGCAAAATTTAGGTCTAATGTAAGATTTAAAAGCATCAGAACGCCATCTACCTATAGCCTTAATGGAAGAGTTTGAAAAACCATAACCAGCAGCAGTAGTAGCAGCACCTATCCTAAATAAATGAGAGGAAATGGGTAGATGGCTCAAATGCAAAAAAAGATGGGCACTTCTTCAACACAGCTCCAAACTGAAAAATAGTCAGTGGAGAACCTTCAATATAAATAAAAAATTGAAGAAACGGTAAAGGCCGAAGACCTATATATCTCTCAGCCAAAGCAACAGGGCAAATATTCAGATCATGAGAACGAACCAAAAGAAATCCACTGTCCCTGCCCCAATTGGTCAGTTTTACAGTGCCGTAAGAAAATGCGTAATTTATCACGCACAATGGAAACATCAGCATATCCCAAACCATTAGGTGCACTGGACTTGGAGGCCAGAAGTTCCGAAATGCGAAATGCGAAATGCCCCAAAATAACAAAAAGAAAAAGAAAAAACAGAACAACAAGGCCTCATAATCAGAAAAACAGACAGCAGTAGTAGCTGCACAAATATCCTTTAGAAGAGACATAGAAATTGAAAATCTCCTATCCACATGTGTATGTGTCTTGCGATAGCCCTTCAAAGCTGTCTTAACCGAAAAGTAATGAAGACAAGAAGGACCACCATGAAGCTTAGCAAAAAAGGAAACACCAGCTAATAGCTTCATAATATGCGAATAAGAATAACCAAGGCCTAGTAAGACATCCAAAAAAGCTAAAATTTGAGTTTCTGAAAAAGAAACAAGAGGAAAACCCTTGTAAAAGAAACCCATAAAGACCAAGCTGAACAGTAAGAATTCCACGTGGACAGCGCTACCGAATTCCTAATTGCAGAATCAACATTAGTTAGACTAAATCCCACAGATGTCGAGGGCAGAGTAGGCCCGAAGGATCTGCTCCAGGTGCCAAATTGCGAAAACGTTCTGTCTGCAGAAAAGATAAAGAATCCGCAATCAAGTTAGTGTAACCTGGCAAAAATTTAGCTTTCAACCAAACATTAAACTTCAAACATTGAAGCACCAAATACCTAAGTAAAGAACTAACTGGCAAGGAACATGAAGACAAGCAATTAATTGAAAATACAACACCCTTATTGTCAGAATGCAACAAAATCTGTTTGTTACAAAATTGATCACCCCATAATTCAAGCGCCACAACAACAGGGAACAATTCTAATAGAACAATACAACTAGTAAAACCCTTAGTGACCCAAAGAGGATGCCATGTATCAGCAGACCAATGACTATCCCGAAAAGCTCCATACCCATGTGCACCAGAGGCATCAGTGTACAAAGACAAGGCCTCAGTGGAGCAAAATTGATCTTGCCACATTGAAGAGCCGTTAAAAAATTCAAAAATTTAAACCAGACTAGCAAATCTTCTTTAATATCGGAAGATAAAAAAATGAAACTGGAAGGAGACATAACCGCAATAGCTCTGTACAAACGTTTTGTGAAAGCCCTGCCCATAGGCATAACTCTAGAAGCAAAATTTAACAAACCTAACAAAGACTGTACAACTTTTAAGCGAACTCTATCTTTACCTAAAAGAAACCGCAAAAGCTGCTTCATCTTATCCATTTTTTTAAAAAGGTAACCTAAATTCCATGGCAACTGTGTCAATCTGTATGCCAAGGAATTCTAAGCAAGTGGTCAGGCAAACAGTTTTGCCTTCAGCCAATGGGACACCAAAGGAATGACAAACAATCTGAAATTCCGGTAACAGAAACAAACACTCTAAAGAATCAGGCCCACCAATAAACAAAAAGTCGTCAAGGTAATGTAAAATACCACCTGATCCAGTTTTAGAGGATACTACCCATTCTGAAAAACTTGAAAACAACTCAAAATAAGAACAAGAAATTGAACAGCCCATGGGCAGGCATTTTTCAAAGAAGAACATATCATCAAAAACGAAACCTAACAAATTAAAAGCCTCCAGATTAATAGGGAGTAATCTAAAAGCTGACTTAATATCAGCTTTAGCAATCAGGGCCGCGGTACCCACACTTCTGATCTTTTGTAATGCATCTTCAAAAGATGCATAGGAGACGGAACACAGAGCCGGATCAATATCGTCATTTAACGATAAACCCTCTGGGTATGAAAGATGATGAATCAAACGATATTCACCAGGTTCTTTCTTTGGAATAATTCCCAGAGGCGAAATCCTAAAATCAATGAAAGGAGGATCAGAAAAGGGGCCTGAAACCCTACCCTTTTCAATTTCTTTAAAAATTTCTGATCTAACAACATCCAGAAATGCAGCAACATAAGGCAAATTAGACCTAATCACACAACCATTACCAGAAAAAGTAGGTAAATTAAAACCAAAACAAAACCCTTTAAAAAGAACCTCAGCTGCTTCCTGTGTGGGTAAGCCTGCAACCAAGGAAGCATTCTTACCAATTTCACCCGAGTTTCCGCTTTTGAGAAAAAGGTGTTTCTTAGAAGAATGACCAGTTGGAGAAGCATTTTTCTTGAAACATTTGGCTGCAGGGTGAGTGCCAGCACAATGTGAACACTCGTGTTTGAACTTACATGTAAGAGGCCATTTACTCTGGCCATCATTAAACCCAAAACATACACCTTTACGGTGTTGCCCAAAAGTAGTAGACTTCTGGAAATTTACAGGTTTCTGTGGCAACAATAAATTAAGCCATAGACCAACATCTTTAACACCCCATGTTAGAGATTTGTGTATAGACAGCTTCTGACGAAAAGATTTGTCATAGGCAAACCAACCCATACCAGGAACATTTTCGTAGGCTTCCAACACTATGTCCAAGTGTTGGAAAAGACCACTACACAAGTTAGGATGTTGTTCACCTAAAATACTGGAATAAATACAAAAACCACACAGCCAATTGTTAAAAGAACGAGGTGGGGATTTACTCTTATACTCATTATGTTTATCAGTTTCAAATTTAGAAAGTTTGTTACCAGGTAACAATGAAAGTACATCAACAAAATCCCTGTTCCAAATTCTCTCTTTAACTGAATCTGGTTAATGGAAACCTAATGGTGAAATGCTGCAAGGCAATGCTTCTTTAAACAAAACCCCTGGGGACAGACCTTGAAGAACTAGGCACAGCTACCATGTTATTGCATACTGCATTACAACAATCATTGGAACATAAAGTAGAAAATTGAACATTATTGTTCATACATTGATGTGAAGATATAGCGTCCTCTGAACCCGCCATATCATTATCAAGTGAACCCATAGCAACCGCATTAACATCAACAGTAGGAGAAATCACATTAGTACATAAAGAAGAGAGAAAATTACAAAACTTGGCAATCACCCCATTTGAAAGTTGCACACCTTCTGTTGCTGCGTCACCACTGACCACAGCAACGGCAGCAGGAGACTGTTGACTCAAAAAAAACGTTACAGCAGGCGAAGCATCCACCGACACCGGAACCGCAACTTCAGGAACACTTGACTGACGACCGACCACTGAAGCTTCATCCTGCAGAAAAGGAAGAAAATTATCCGGAGGGGGCACCGGAGGTCTGGCACTAACAGTACCTTTATTGAATCTCCCCTTTTTTGCAGAGCCGGTCTGGGACGGAGCAGGAGCCGGAGCCGAAACGTATCTTCCTGGACACTTAGATACACTCTGCGGACGACTTCCATCATGACCGGAACTCTTCGACGACTGGAAATGATGTTTCCAGAAATCGTCACCAGGGCCAAGCATAGTCACCGCTTCAATAGGATGGCCGCGAAGAACGGAAGTTGCGTCTGACGAAAGGTCAACAGGAACCGGAACAGCTTTAGAATCAAGCGTCGAAGATGGCGGACGGGACTGCAACGGAACCGAATCCTCCGGTGGAATCGAGAGGCACCGCATCATCCAGGCTTCCCCATCATCACCGCCGGCTCTTTCCATCAGCTTCTGTAACAGCGACTCCATGACAGGTAAGGTAAACAAAGTTCTTGCTCTGCTCCCGCTGACTGAATATTTCGGACACCGGAACTTGCCTATTTTTATAGGACACCGCTCTGTTTCAAGGTGGCTGAATATGACATTTTAAACCAATTAAAGGTAAGTGTTAACTGGCCAATCAGGAAGGACAGTATTGTTGTCCTGCCATGGCCCCATACATGCAGAGCAAGTAGTTTGACTCACTCTGCATTCTCATTCTCAAATAAGTAAACACTAATCACTAGTACTAGGAGGTTATTATATGGTTTTGGGATTCCTATGACATACAGTCAGGTCCATAAATATTGGGACATCGACACAATTCTAACCTTTTTGGCTCTATACACTACCACAATGGATTTGAAATGAAACAAACAAGATATGCTTTAACTGTAGACTTTCAGCTTTAATTTGAGGGTATTTACATCCAAATCAGGTGAAAGGTGTAGGCATTACAACAGTTTGTATATGTGCCTCCCACTTTTTAAGGGACCAAAAGTAATTGGACAATTGGCTGCTCAGCTGTTCCATGGCCAGGTGTGTGTTATTCCCTCAATATCCCATTTACAAGGAGCAGATAAAAGGTCCAGAGTTCATTTCAAATGTGCTATTTTCATTTGGAATCTGTTGCTGTCAACTCTCAATATGAGATCCAAAGAGCTGTCACTATCAGTGAAGCAAGCCATCATTAGGCTGAAAAAACAAAACAAACCCATCAAAAACATTAGGTGTGGCCAAATCAACTGTTTGGAACATCCTTAAAAAGAGAGAACGCACCAGTGAGCTCAGCAACACCAAAAGACCCGGAAGACCATGGAAAACAACCGTGGTGGATGATCGAAGAATTCTTTCCCTGGTGAAGAAAACATCCTTCACAACAGTTGGCCAGATCAAGAACACTCTCCAGGAGGTAGGTGTATGTGTGTCAAAGTCAACAACCAAGAGAAGACTTCACCAGAGTAAATACAAAGGGTTCACCACAAGATGTAAACCATTGGTGAGCCTCAAAAATAGGAAGGCCAGATTAGAGTTTGCCAAACAACATCTAAAAAAGCCTTCACAGTTCTGGAACAACATCCTATGGACAGACGAGACCAAGATCAACTTGTACCAGAGTGATGGGAAGAGAAGAGTATGGAGAGGGAAAGGAACTGCTCATGATCCAAAGCATACCACCTCATCAGTGAAGCATGGTGGTAGTAGTGTCATAGCATGGGCATGTATGGCTGCAAATATAACTAGTTCTCTTGTATTTATTGATGATGTGACTGCTGACAAAAGCAGCAGGATGCCAAATGCTTCAGAACTCATTGGACGGTGCTTCACAGTGCAGATGGACAATGACCCGAAGCATACTGCGAAAGCAAGCAAAGAGTTTTTAAGGGAAGAAGTGGAATGTTATGCAATGGCCAAGTCAATCACCTGACCTGAATCCGATTGAGCATGCATTTCACTTGCTGAAGACAAAACTGAAGGCAAAATGCCTGTAAAGTAAAGGCATATTGTGCTAGTATCACATAATAGCACATTATGTGAAACTTACCTGCAAACGAAGCCCTTGTTGTCTCCGCATCCATTGTCACCCGCCTTCCTTCCGGGTCAGCGAGATCTTGACTGGTCGGTGCCGCGTGATGTCACTCCCGCGCATGCATGCGGGATCCGTTGGTCACGGCACAGGGCCAAGGGCGCCACAAGGGGGGTTCGGGAAGGGGGGGGGGTGCGTACCGCACCAGGGTTTCCATCAGGGGAGCACAAGTGAGGCAGCTGCCTCTTTGCCTCCTAATCCTTCACTATGCGAGCGGCATTGCATCTCACCTCGCCTGCCCCTTGCGTACCAGCGTTCCGTGACATACGCCATAGGCATATGCTAGGGTGAACCCTGGGTCAGTGCAGCGTGGCCTCCTCCAGCTCCAAGAATTACAGAGCGGCCCCACACTCACACTCCTTCCGTGAAGACTCCACCCTGAACCCTGAGTGGCTGAGGCTGGGCCCAGAACACCGCTGATCCTTGAGCCTCTGCCTGCTGAGCCTGTTGGAGAACTGTAAGTATTTCAAGTAATTCACAAAATGTTAATTTTCAATTCTATTATTTTCCTATGATATTGTAATTTAAAGGTCATTTTAATTTTCCTAGTTGTAAATGTCACTATTGCCATTTCATTTAGTGTTATATGGGAGTTATGATTTACGAGTTACATTATTAAAAAAAAACAACAACAAAAAAAAAACATTATTAAGGGGGTTGGGGTGACACCGTGAGTTACCGCACAAACCCTAGTGACACCCAGGGCCGATCTAGGAATAAAATTCAGCCCTGGAAATAATTTCATACCAGCCCCATAGCATTATTATACCGACCCAAAAGCATAACGCCATTATTTTCTTCTTCATAAAAGGGAAAACCATGCATTTTAAAGCACATTTGAAGAGTGTATTATATATAGATAAGACAGATATACAGATATGAAAGCATGTAGTGCTATATATATATACATATATATATATATATCCCTTTTAGATTGTAAGCTCTAACGAGCAGGGCCCTCTGATTCCTTTTGTTCCAAATTGTAGTGTAACTGTAATGTCTGCCTTCATTTTGTTAAGCGCTGCGCAAACTGTTGGCGCTATATAAATCCTGTATAATAATAATAATATATACTGTATATATATGTATATATACACAAATTCCGGTTAAAAGTGGTATAGTGCGGACATGGTACAGGAGATGTCAGGGGCTATGTGGACATGGTACAGGAGATGTCAGAGGCTGTGCGGACATGGTACAGGAGATGTCAAAGGCTGCGGACATGGTACAGGAGATGTCAGAGGCTGCGGACAGGGTACAGGAGATGTCAGGGGCTGTGGGCATGGTACAGGAGATGTCAGGGGCTGTGGGCATGGTACAGGAGATGTCAGAGGCTGCGGACATGGTACAGGAGATGTCAGAGGCTGCGGACATGGTACAGGAGATGTCAGGGGCTGTGGGCATGGTACAGGAGATGTCAGAGGCTGCAGACATGGTACAGGACATTCAGGGGCTGCGGACATGGTACAGGAGATGTCAGAGGCTGCAGACATGGTACAGGAGATTTCAGAGGCTGCAGACATCATACAGGAGATGTCAGAGGCTGCGGCCATGGTACCGACGTCAGGCACTGTGCGGGCATGGTACAGACACCAGGCGCTGTGCGGGCATGGTACAGACATCAGGCGCTGTGCAGACATGGTACAGATGTCAGGCGCGGTGCGGGCATGGTAGAGATTTCAGGCACTGTGCGGGCATGGTATAGACGTCAGGCGCTGTGCGGGCATGGTACAGATGTAAGGCACTGTGCGGGCATGGTACAGATGTCAGGCACTGTGCGGGCATGGTACAGACGTCAGGGGCTGTGCGGGCATGGTACAGATTTCAGGCGCTGTGCAGGCATGGTACAGATGTCAGGCACTGTGCGGGCATGGTATAGACGTCAGGCATGGTGCGGGCATGGTACAAATGTCTGGCGCTGTGCGGACATGGAACAGATGTCAGGCACTGTGCGGGCATGGTACAGATGTCAGGCGCTGTGCGGGCATGGTACAGATTTCAGGCGATGTGCTGGCATGGTACAGATTTCAGGCACTGTGCTGGCATGGTATAGACGTCAGGCGCTGTGCGGGCATGGTACAGATGTTAGGCACTGTGCGGGCATGGTACAGATGTCAGGCGCTGTGCGGGCATGTTACAGATGTCAGGCGCTGTGCGGGCATGGTACAGATGTCTGGCGCTGTGCAGGCATGGTACAGATGTCTGGCGCTGTGCAGGCATGGTACAGATGTCAGGCACTGTGCGGGCATGGTATAGACGTCAGGCACTGTGTGGACATGGTACAGATGTCTGGCGCTATGCGGACATGGTACAGATGTCTGGCGCTATGCGGGCATGGTACAGATGTCAGGCGCTGTTCGGACATGGTACAGATGTCTGGCGCTATGCGGGCATGGTACAGATGTCTGGCGCTGTGCGGGCATGGTACAGATGTCTGGCGCTGTGCAGGCATGGTACAGATGTCTGGCGCTGTGCGGGCATGGTACAGATGTCTGGCGCTGTGCTGGCATGGTACAGGAGAGCACAGGACAGGTGGTCAGAGGCTGTGCATTTTTATGATAGAGGAGAGCAAAATATGACAGGGGGTCAGAGGCTGTGCAATGGATGGTAGAGGACAGAAGGTAAAGGTGATCACTGACCAGAGGCTGAAGGGGTACAGTCCTATTGCTCGGCCAGCCGGCGCGCACCATCACAGAGAGGACTGAAAATACATTTAAAAATGGCACCGCCCGGCACATTACGTCACCGGAACTGCGCATGCGCTGTATGGCCTAATATGCCGAAGCTTGTACGGGCTTTCCCGAGCCTGGCAATCTTCGGAACGGCGCATGCGCAGTTGCCATGTCTGCCGGGCCGGGAGACATTTCTTTACAGGCGCCGCTGACCTCAAAGCGGCCCCAGGACAGGCGGACTTGCTGGCCTACCAGGAAATTTCCCAATATCCCAGTAGGCCAGTCCGGCCCTGGTGACACCACTGCAGAGGACTCTGAAGAAATGGCACCGGTGGCTGTTCCTTCAGAGCACATGTGCCGATTACGTAATCGGCTGCATACACAGTAAATATCTCCTAAACGGTGCATGTTGAAGAGATATTTACAGTACCTATAGGTAAGCCTTATTATCTATAGGTACAAACAATAGATGGAAATTTACTTCCTCTTTAAATTTTAATCGTTTAAATAGAAATAACAAATCAGCAACAAAAAAAAGTGGAGGAAGTATTAGCGCTTAGGGTTAGCTTTTTTTTGGGTCTTTTTTTTTTCTACCAAGGGTTGCTTCAAAAGTCAAACAAAAACAAAAAATGCATATATACTTTAAGTTTCAATTCTCTCTGTCTTCATATATATATACTGTATATATGCAGTGTGAGTGGTATGAGTATTATATATCTTTTACACTCATACCACTCACTCAAATATACACAAGTGAAAAACAGTGAAACGCCTAAAGACTACTTGGGCAATTCAGATAAATACTTAAAATTCAAATTTTAACTGGGATTCATTAGCATAGTTTAATGTGGCAAAGGGATACAAAAAAATATACTTTTAGCTTATACTGTAATTCCTGATTAGAAGCAATCATGCAGCACTGTTCAATGGATAAAATGCAGACATGGGCAAAAGAGCCACTGTAGAATACCTTCTGTTAGTTCTATAATATTCCCAAATGCCTTGTCTCACAGTGAAAGATAAAGGTTGCCTTGTAGCATAAACCAGTCATCTGCATACTCCCGTATGTGGGTCATTGTTCATAGCAACAACTCTACTCGCTAATTACACCTGGCCAGGACCAGCATCACAAAAAAGATATTTTAAAGTAATAAATTGAACTGTTTTTCTCCAACCACCACTTATAATAATGTAAATTGAATGGATTTGTGAGGTAACCCCTGACAATACATTGCTGATTATAAATCCATATAAGATTGCACGGGGGTTGCAAAATCAGATTGTAATAAGTGTGGCCAATTTTGGAGGCCCATCACAATCCAGAGGTTAAAAAAATGTTGCCCCTATGGAAGATGCACATGCTAGGAACTGCCCTTACACTGGAGTAAACTGAATGAAAAAACATAAGTGAGAGCTGTGCGAATGAAAATAAAGATATAACTCTCCATAAAATTGCATCACATTTTGCTTCAATAACAAAGAAGTGAATGGCTCCAAAAGTCAGATATGAGAGTTAACCATAAGGATATACACACATGCTTTCATAACAGTGGTAGTCAGCTTGAATATTAGGGAGGGCCTCAAGTGCACTCCCCATTTCCAGAGGGCTGCTCAATAGCAATGCATTTTCATCCCTAAACAACCAAAATGTTGCATTTTGTGCAGCATTTTTCAATGCACACTTAAGAGGTTGTAGTACAATAATACAGCATTGGTGGCAATGAGTGCAATAATAACCCCTAACATTGGTGTCAGTGGACACAATAAAAACCCCAAACATTGATGTCAGTGGATGCAATTTTGCTCCCTCTAAACTGGTGGTCAATGCTAGAGACATTTAACACCGCCCACAACTTCCCTCCTGCATTGGTGGTGGTCTGTGGTAGTGAAATTTAACCCCCCCCCCCCCACACCCCCTTTATTTGTGGTCAGTGACAGTGAAAATTAACCACCCCATCATTTCCCCCTCAACTTATTTTTGGTCATGGCAGTAAAAGCTAAGCCCCCATTACATCCCCCCCTCTTTGGTGGTTATGGCAGTGAAAGTTAACCCCCCACCCCCAATTGGTGGTCATGCCAGTGAACACAGCCCCCAACATTGTTGATCAGTTACTTGACCACACAGTCCCATGCTGCTCTCTCTCTTCCTAGGCCAGAACTTTAGTAATACTGTAAGCAGAAATAACTGCCTTACAGTACAGTTTTTCTTTCAGTGCTGACAACCCGCTGCCACTCTGCTTCCTATATAGTGTCCAATAGCCCACAGGCCACACCTAGGGGGCTGGCAGGCTGCATGCATTGTGCAGCAGGGTTTTAAGATGGGAAATAATAAAATAATTCTTTTCATTTTAGTATCATTATTCCTAAAAAAACTACAGAAAAACTGATCTTATCATTTTAATTGTTATCAATTGTAAAACTCTGCACTAGATTATTGCTCTTTGGATTCATTTCTTGGAAAAACCTACATCTTCATCTCCTGTTTCATCATGTGTTATGCATAAGGTCCCCTTCTGACAGCGCGGAATCCGTCAAGTGGATCTTCCTGCTCAGCGGGGGATCTCTGAGCAGGCGGAAGACAGGTCCATGTCCACTCCGCTATGCAGAGAAGATACGGACAAAGCCCGCTGTTCTCTATGGGGCTGTCGGATGAAAATGGACTGCCTGTTCATTTCCTCTTACTGTCATCTGCTGGATGAATGGGGAACGGATCCCCATCTGACTTTTTTTAGTGGACTGGATCAGATGCCAGCGGGTATCAGCAGACTAAGTTCAGCTAACATCTGCCGCTCTATTGAGAAAAATGAATGGCCCAATTGGTCCACTGGTGTGAAAGAGGCCTCTGAAGGAAAAGTTGCTTGTTTGTCTTGTTTGTCTACATAAATATAGAAAGTGAATCCATAGGGCTTGACTAATCACACAGAATATTAGAGG
Organism: Pelophylax lessonae; assembly: GCF_965119305.1. Taxonomy (NCBI): domain Eukaryota; kingdom Metazoa; phylum Chordata; class Amphibia; order Anura; family Ranidae; genus Pelophylax; species Pelophylax lessonae. The sequence goes on along the minus strand of NC_138770.1, from coordinate 231,825,910 downwards.
AACAGCATACTGCATCGCTGGTCACTTTAATTTCACTCAGGAATCACACACCACAGAGACTTAATACTGGTCCAGTTTGCCTTCAACTCTTCTACTGAAAACCATATAGCCTTAGCTACTGAAGTGAACTCCCACGAAGGCCACACAACACTACCTAATGGTAGAATAAACCTAATTTCCAAATCCACATTGCTGTTCCCATGCCTCTGCAGGTTATTTCATCATCTGTTGGCAGACTGGCATTTCTGGCTAGTCTGATGAAGATTCCATGATATTAATTCCATAATTAATTATTTATTACATATTAACCACATAATAATCATGACAAACGATGACAGCCCATTACCTAGCTGTGCAGCACACATCCCTAACTAGCTCTAAAGTGATGGAAGAGGCTCGATTCCTGAACAGGTGGCCACCAATATACCCCCAGGCAGCCGCCCGGGGCTCCCGATCGCTACAGTCGCGAGCCAGAAGTTATCCCAATGCCATCTTGCTGCTCCCTGTCGAATGCAAGTCTGCCGGGCGCCATCCCCATCCACACATACATCTGGAAAGGGCAGCCTTCAGTACAGCCAAAGGAAGTAAACAGGGAGCCATCTTGAAAGGGGGCAGCCGCCTTAACAACAATGCCAGGGTTTTGCAAGGGAAACAAAACATACAGAGTGCCAGACTAACCAAATAGTGTGTGGGGCCACAACTCACCAGGGAGGAGAGACTGGATCAGTCCCAACAAACAATAAGGCAGAACTATTTTACCTGCATCCATAGACCAGTATCCTGCACCTCAGTAACTGGACCTGGAGGGGGCCTCCCTCGTATAGGCGGTTTACACCTGAATGGAGGGAGCTTCGTCACAGTAGAGAGGCTGAACCTGTGCGGCTGCCAAGAGGAATCTGGCATGGTGAGGGCAAAAATAAAAATCTTCTTTCAATAGTTATAACCGATTGAGCATTTGAAGAACAAAAAGAGAATGCCACCTTAGGGGCATTTATATAGTAGGAGGCTATACGCATACGTGTATGCTGTCATGCTTGTGTCAGGAAAGAGCCTTGGGAGCCAGGTTGCACATGCTCAGTTTGGTGTGTAATGCTAGAGGGTTTTTTTTTTTTTTTTTTTTTGGGAGAGTGCACGTGATCAGCACAGGGCCAGTCAGCACTGTCCGGACAGAGGGTCAGAAGTTCTGCTGTCTCATAGGACAGCTCAGTGCAGTTTGAAAACTGCTCCAACAATCTTCACCAGGAACTGATAGAAATGACAAGACTGCTATATACTACTGATGAGAAAAGGTATTTAGCAGTTTATATTTACTAAAATAATTGCATTTCCATGTTCTGTGTACTGTGGGAGACCAGATATAGTGAATGAAGGGTCCTGGGTTTAGCAACACTTTTAGTGGTGGATGTGTATGTATTATTTTTGGAGAATTGTTTAGAGTCACTTTAATTTTTTCAGCAAATGGATGCCGTAATTATATGTATCCTGTATGAAATAAAGCCATCGTAGCTAGCTACCACTGTATTTTTTTTAATTTAAAGTCTGTGACAAATTTAGCTGCATCTTTTTCATTTCACTGTATGTATAATATGTGATATGCTTGCATGCACCTGCCAGCTGAAGAGCGTAATAAGATATTATTTTCACATGTTCTGGATTAGATTAATAAAGGCTGTTAAAATAGAAACAAATATATAAAAATTTGTAGTAATGTTTACCAGGGGGGGCGGGGGGCTTATAACTTTCATTAGGCTGTGAACTGGAAGCCAAGCAGGAATTGATTTAAACAGAAATAAAAAAAAAATGTTTATTTCAAATATACAAGTTGTAACATTTTTGAGATGAAGTTTATGATTGCTGACCATTGCTGTGTGTGATTCACAGTGTTCATTTAGAGTCACTGATCTGAGTGTTCTGCTCTAAGAACAAATGCTTTTGTGGAGCAATCCGTATGCTGGGAAAGTACATCTCCTTCTTCTCACTAACAGTTCATCATCATAATATCAAAGTGCATGTACCCCAGGTTATAGCCAGTTAATTCCAAAGCAGCACACAGTGAGTTTTCTTTGAAATATTGCCTCAAGCTGAGTATTTGAACTTTTACCATTGGAGTTTCTTATTGACAGAGACAAAAGTCTTTATATAAAACATATGCTAAAAGTTTATTTTATTGTTCAACCGGTATACTCCAACAATTGAATGAGTTTATTTTATGATGGCATAGTTTAATTTCAAATACAGTATAATATAGAAATGACCAGACTGTATGTTACATTTTTTAAATGAAAACTTATAGAACTACTTAGTTTATTGTCCTTTTTGTGGGAAAGAAAAAATGCTGCCAAAATACATGACTCTGGTTCATTGGTGTTTAAGAGAGATTCTAGATGTATTCAGCAAAGCTTAAAGAAAAATTCCAGTCATACCCTAACTAAAGCTGGCCATAGATGGATTGAATCTCAGCCAGATCAGCAGGTATGGGCCGAGATTCGATTCATCTACGGGCAGGCTGATTGTACCCAAGCTGATCCAACCAGCATGTTTGATTTTTAGCATGCAATTTTTGCCAGTGGCTATGGCCACTAGCAGTAATCACTGTGCTCCCTTGGCAGGGATGGTTCCCCACATCCCTCACGGGGTGAACCCAATAGCTAGGCAGGAGGGGTCAGTGTTGCTGGGGGAACCAAGCAATTTTCTTTCCTGCAACCGGTGTTAATCTATGACCTGCGTAAGCTTTAATCTACTTCTTCCTCTATTCTAAGACTATTCTATCTACCCTGTAAAATATCATATGCTTATACTTACCTATTCAGAGGCTGTTCCAGTCAGGTTACAGTGCCAGCTTCAGTGTAGAAGAGGGACAGCAACAACAGATGCCCCATAGTAATGCAACAGGTGATGTCATTGCCCATGCTCCTCAGCCATTGTTACTGCTTCTCCTCTATACTGAAGCGGGTGCTGGAAGCTTATCACGTGACCGGACTACAGCAACTTCAGAATAGGTAAGTATAAGCATTTTTTCTTTTACAAGGTTTCACCTTTGATAAAGTCACTTTTGATGAAACGCGTCAGTACAGAAACAAGAAATTTATCTTTGCCTTAGACAGCCAGGACCATGCTAAAGACTGCCTGAATTGTGTGTCTCCTTTACATGCTCTTGCTCCTGGATCTTTTGTAAGTGTATCCCTTATTTTACTATTAACCACTTGCCGACCGCTCACATTGAGCGTACTGCGGCAAAGTGGCTCGTTATCATCCAGCGACGTAGACCTACGTCGCTGGACTCCTCGCCCTTGTGGGCGGCGCGCACATGCCGCCGGAGGCTCGCTCCCGCTGTATTCAGACACAGCGGGAGTCGGGCCAGGGGAGGAGAGGCGGTGATCACCGCCGCTCTTCCCCGATCGTCGGGGATCGAGTGAGGAAATCCGCCCGCTTGTGTAAACAAAGCGGGCGGATCTCCTATGTGACAGACAGTCACAGATTACAGGATTCAGCATAGCTGAACCTGCGATCTGTACCTGTGTCACACAGTCCCCTCCCCCCACACACGTCAGTAAGCACCAGGCATACATTTAACCCCTTGATCACCAATAAAGTTAACCCCTTCCCTGCCAGTGTCATTATTACAGTAACAGTGCATATTTATAGCACTGATTACTGTAGTAATGTCACTGGTCCTCCCAAATGTGTCAAAAATGTCAGTCAAGGGTCCGATCTGTCCGCCGCAATGTCGCAGTCCCGCAAAAAAAATCTCAGATCGCCGCCAATACTCGTTAAAGAAAAGAAACAATAAAAATGACATAAGTGACATAAATATATCCCGTAGTTAGTAGCTGCGATAACTTTTGCGCAAACCAATCAAAATACGCTTATTGCGATTTTTTTTTACCAAAAATATGTAGCAGAAAACAAATTGGCCTAAAATGTTAAAAATTTTGATTTTTACATTTTTTTGGGGGGGAATTTCATATAAAAAAATTTGAAAAATATTGTTATTTTTTCAAAATTGTCGCTTTTTTGTTGTTTATAGCGCAAAAAGTAAAAATCTCACAAGTGATCAAATACCACCAAAAGAAAGCTCTATGTGTGGGGAAAAAATGAGGGTACAACATCGCACGACCGCGCAATTGTCCGTTAAAGTAACGCAGTGGCGAATCGCAAAATTTGGCCTGGTCAGGAATGGGGTAAAATCTTCCGGTCTTAAAGCAGTTAAAAATACGCTCATTGAGAATTTTTTTGTCAAAGACATGTAGCCAAATACATTTTGGCCTAAATATATGACAAAAATTGAATATATTGGATATTTTTTAACTGTCAAAGTAGAAAAATATTGTTATTTTTTCAAAATTGTCGCTCTTTTTTAAATAATATCGCAAAAAATGAAAAGCACAGAGGTAATCAAATACCACCAAAAGAAAGCTCTGTTTGTGGGAAAAAAAGGACGTACATTTTGTTTGGGTACAGCGTTGCACGACCGCGCAATTGTCAGTTAAAGTCGCACAGTGCCAAGTTGCAAAAAGTGGCCTGGACGTAAAGCAGGAAAATCCTCCGGTCCTAAAGTGGTTAAAGTCTTTTAACCCCTAAACACTGCTCACTGTGCCTCTACTGCGGGACAGTGGCTCGTTATCGTCTGGCGACGTAGACCTACGTCACCAGACATTCCCCTTCTCGGCGGCACGCACGTGCCGCCGGAGGCTCACTCCCGCTGTATTCAGACACAGCAGGAGTCGGGCCAGGGGAGGAGAGGGGGTGATCACCGCCGCTCTTCCCCGATTGTCGGGGATCGAGTGTGGAAATCCGCCCGCTTGTGTAAACAAAGCGGGCGGATCTCCTAATTGACAGGCAGGGACAGATTGCAGGATTCAGCATAGCTGAACCTGTGATCTGTGCCTGTGTCACACAGTCCCCTCCCCCACACATGTCAGTAAGCACCAGGCATACATTAACCCCTTGATCGCCAATAAAAGTTAACCCCTTCTCTGCCAGTGTCATTTTTACAGTAACAGTGCATATTTATAGCACTGATTACTGTAGTGATGTCACTGGTACCCCCAAAAGTGTAAAAAATGTCAGTCAAGGGTCCGATCTGTCTGCCGCAATGTCGCAGTCCCACAGAAAAAATCGCAGATCGCCGCCAGATCTCCGCCATTACTAGTTAAAAAAAAAAACAATAAAAATGACATATATTTCCCGTAGTTAGTAGCTGCGATTACTTTTGCGCAAACCAACCAAATACGCTTATTGCGATTTTTTTTACCAAAAATATGTAGCAGAAAACAAATTGGCCTAAAATGTTAAAAAATTTTGATTTTTACATTTTTTTGGGGGAATTTCATATAAAAAATTTGAAAAATATTGTTATTTTTTCAAAATTGTCGCTCTTTTTTTGTTTATAGCGCAAAAAATCGCACAGGTGATCAAATACCACCAAAAGAAAGCTCTATTTGTGGGGAAAAAAAGGACATCAATTTAATTTGGGTACAGCATCGCATGACCGTGCAATTGTCCTTTAAATTAACGCAGTGCCGAATCTCAAAATATAGCCTGGTCAGGAATGGGGTAAAATCTTCCGGTCATATGCTCATTAAAAATTTTTTTGTCAAAGACATGTAGCTAAATACATGTTGGCCTAAATATATGACAAAAATTTAATATATTGGATATTTTTTAACTGTCAAAGTAGAAAAATATTGTTATTTTTTCAAAATTGTCGCATTTTTTTATTAATATCGCAAAAAATGAAAAGCGCAGAGGTGATCAAATACCACCAGAACAAAGCTCTGTTTGTGGGAAAAAAAGGACGTAAATTTTGTTTGGGTACGGCGTTGCATGACTGCGCAATTGTCAGTTAAAGTCGCACAGTGCCGAATTGCAAAAAGTGGCCCAGACGTAAAGCAGGAAAATCCTCCGGTGGTAAAGTGGTTAAGTGGATTTACACTATGTTTGCCTCGTTTATCCTTTTCATGTTAATTGGGGAATGAGAAGTTTCACCTTGCTTCATTCATTCCACGGTCGCAAACTCGAACATCCGTGGCTGCAGCACTCATTTGGAGATTCACTCATCATCTTATCGGCCCATCTGACCCATTTACTTTAAGGTACTTTGGGTTCAGCCTTTCTGGTGAGCGCATATTTTGGTTTCAATGTCGGTGCTGGGATCTAGCGTCCATTGTGACCACGCACATCAACCTGGATTCTAATTTTCACGATTTTCACTTGGGACTTATATATGTTTTGGTTCACCTTTAATGTTTCTTTGAGCGTTTTTTCACATATCACTTTTTTTCACCGCTGCACGTTTATATATATTTTCTTGTTTTCAACTTATGTCAGTTGTGTGTGTCAGCTGCTAATTTTTTGGGTTAGCGCAGTATATCACTTTTCTTTTTCACAATATCAGTCACCACTCTTTGCTCTGCAAGTCCTTTAGTAAATCAGGCTCTATATCTCTACTTTATTGCGTTTTACATTTTTGGATATTTGCTTTGAATAGTCACACACTTTATTGTTTGAAGACTCCGAAATTCTTTAGTAAATCAGCCTCCATATCTCAATGTATTGTGTGAAGATTCTCAACTCCTTTAGTAAATCAGCCTCCATATCTCAATGTATTGTGTGAAGATTCTCAACTTCTTTAGTAAATCAGCCTCCATATCTCAATGTATTGTGTGTAAATTCTCAACTCCTTTAGTAAATCAGCCTCCATATTTCAATGTATTGTGTGAAGATTCTCAACTCCTTTAGTAAATCAGCCTCCATATCTCAATGTATTGTGTGTAAATTCTCAACTCCTTTAGTAAATCAGCCTCCATAGCTCAATGTATTGTGTGTAAATTCTCAACTCCTTTAGTAAATCAGCCTCCATATCTCAATGTATTGTGTGTAAATTCTCAACTCCTTTAGTAAATCAACCTCCGTATCTCAATGTATTGTGTGAAGATTCTTAACTCCTTTGGTAAATCAGCCTCCATATCTCAATGTATTGTGTGAAGATTCTCAACTCCTTTGGTAAATCAGCCTCCATATCTCAATGTATTGTGTGAAGATTCTCAACTCCTTTAGTAAATCAGCCTCCGTATCTCAATGTATTGTGTGAAGATTCTCAACTCCTTTAGTAAATCAGCCTCCATATCTCAATGTATTGTGCGTAAATTCTCAACTCCTTTAGTAAATCAGCCTCCATATCTCAATGTATTGTGCGAAGATTCTCAACTCCTTTAGTAAATCAGCCTCCATATTTCAATGTATTGTGTGAAGATTCTCAACTCCTTTAGTAAATCAGCCTCCATATCTCAATGTATTGTGTGAAGATTCTTAACTCCTTTGGTAAATCAGCCTCCATATCTCAATGTATTGTGTGAAGATTCTCAACTCCTTTGGTAAATCAGCCTCCATATCTCAATGTATTGTGTGAAGATTCTCAACTCCTTTAGTAAATCAGCCTCCGTATCTCAATGTATTGTGTGAAGATTCTCAACTCCTTTAGTAAATCAGCCTCCATATCTCAATGTATTGTGCGTAAATTCTCAACTCCTTTAGTAAATCAGCCTCCATATCTCAATGTATTGTGCGAAGATTCTCAACTCCTTTAGTAAATCAGCCTCCATATTTCAATGTATTGTGTGAAGATTCTCAACTCCTTTAGTAAATCAGCCTCCATATCTCAATGTATTGTGTGAAGATTCTTAACTCCTTTGGTAAATCAGCCTCCATATCTCAATGTATTGTGTGAAGATTCTCAACTCCTTTAGTAAATCAGCCTCCATATCTCAATGTATTGTGTGTAAATTCTCAACTCCTTTAGTAAATCAACCTCCATATCTCAATGTATTGTGTGAAGATTCTCAACTCCTTTAGTAAATCAGCCTCCGTATTTCAATGTATTGTGTGAAGATTCTTAACTCCTTTGGTAAATCAGCCTCCATATCTCAATGTATTTTGTGAAGATTTTCAAGTTTTCAATTTCAAAATTTTCAATTTTAGTAAATCAACCTCAATTTCTCTACTTTATATTGCTGTTTACATTTTTGGCTATTTGAAGTGAATATTCACACACTTTATTGTTTGAAGACTCCAAAATTCTTTAGCAATTCGACCTCCAAAGCTCAATGTATTGTGTGAAAATTATCAACTTCTTTAGTAAATCAGCCTCCTTATCTCAATTTATTTTGCAAAGAGTCTCAACTCCTTTAGTAAATCAGTCTCTCTATTGCTACCCCTTTTTGTTGGAATGCCATTTTGAAGATTCTGTACTTTACTCTAGGTATGTTAACTGAAAATCACATTGGAGTCATCCAGAGGCAATCCTCCAGGCCACATATTCATTTTCTTAGAGAATTCCTAATTGAGACAAGTTAACTGTGAGCTTATCTAGTACAATCATTGTGTGGTGTCTCCAGCACTTAAGCCTTCCTACATGCCTTTTGGACACAGGATGAACTTTGCACCTGCCAGAACATTCAAGGCATTGTTTCTGCTCTAATTGCCACTATCTTCAACATTCCTTTTAAATTTTCCAAATTCCTTATAAAGTGGGGACATTTACAGGGTGCTTCATGAAATGCACACGTTACAAAACTCCTGCTTACCTTTTTTATTTATATACTTAAAAAAAAATATACATTCATATCCCGCAGCAACCAATCAAATTACAAATGTGATTTTTCTATTGCCCAGGGCCATATTTACAGTGTATCTAAAGCCATTTCTTCCCCAATTTTAAATATGGGGAAGTGTTGGAACCCCTGCCAGTCTGTGTCCTAGTAAGGGGGATTCACTCTCTATGTTTCTTTTGGTAACCACTGTCACTTGGGCTGAAAGTGCAGAAAAATCCAAATCTGTGAGTTGCCACCAGAACGGCAATAAAGGGGAAATCTTCTTATGGAGACATTACGGTTTCCATTAGATTTCTCACTTTGGAAAGATCGCTACTTACTTCCTGTTGTGTCTATAGGTCAGTAAATTAAGGGAATTCTCCCCAATGGGACACAGTTGGCAAAAAAAACTTTTCCTTAGTCTATCCAAAGTGGGCTTTAAATGGACTTTTACTTTTTTTTTTTTACACTTTAACTTTTTATTAGGCAATATAAAAAGTGATGCACCAGTCATTGTCAGTATAGATACATTTTGACATATCACTTGCAAAGTCAAACATTGTAAAATTAAATGGACTTTGACTTTAAAGTGTTATTAAACCAAGGACCCTGCATTCACTATATCTGGTCTCCTACAGTAAACAGAACATGGAAATACAATTATTTCACTAAATATAAACTGCTAAATACCTTTTCTCATCAGCAGTATATAGCGGTCTTGTGGCTTTTATCAGTGTCTGGTTAAAGCCTATAGGAGGAGTTTTCATTCCACTCTGATTGTCCTATGGGGCTGCACTGATCACATGCCCTGCGCTGATCACATGCACCTTCCCAAGAAAAATAGAAAATCTCTCTGCAATACATACCAAATTGAGCATGTGCAAAGGCTCCTTCTTATTAAGAGATGGATTGGGGACAGTGAAAGAAGGGGAGGATCGGAGATGACAGGATCAAACAGCCTTTTGCACAAAGCTAAAGATTAACCCCTTAGGTTTCACAGTGAGTATAACAAGCATGCTTTACTGCATATACAGACTGATTTTACTCTTGTAGGTTTAGTAACACTTTAATTGCCTCCTTTATGATACTTAAAAGTGTGCGTATATAGAGGAGAAAAAAGTTGATGGAATGCATGGGAAAATAGAAAGGAATTCAAAAATGTTTTACAGCTCAGGTAAACTACGACTACCATCTGCTTTTCTGCAAGTTAATGGAAAATCTGCACACAGACCCCGTGCCATGCTCTATGTCAGTAGTACATCCTGGTCTTATTCTTATTGTAATATTCAGGCGCGCTGTGGATGCCTCACCCATCTCGCCGCCTCACTGCCAAGTGGTCCTGGCGAAAGTCAGGGAGACTGGGTACAGTCTGATATCCCTCAGACTTGACTCTGGCGGTACACTGGGTGTCAATAGGTCCCCATCAATTTGTGACTACATCACACCATTGGGAGACAGCGAAAATCTGAATATGATTTTGTTGTTGTAGATGAAAAATCAGGTTCCCTGAAGAAGCAGATTCAGTGAAACATGTTGGACCACATCTACATATCACATTTTGTTTATACTGGACTGTACTGTCTCAGCTGTAAAAAATATGTAATTTTACTAATGATGTTCTTAATGAATTGGAATACTAATAACATTTGTATATCTTAATCATGGTGATATTGTGCTCACCTTATTGACGCTAACACTTCCTCAAAAGTCCCCTATTCTTTGGAGCTATCATTTTTATATTCGCTACATGCTCTTTTGTTCTTATTGTAATATTCATGTCATACTGACAGAATGAATTCTGAATGCAGTCAGCTAGTTTACCCAAGTATATATACAGTAATAGCTAACAATATTAGGAAATGAAAGCTGACACCTGATTGGAGGGCCACGGAGACTTTTGCTCCTCCAGTTTATATTAAGCCTCACATCTAGGCTTTATGAAATTTGCAGCAAAGTTTCTTGAAATATTTTGATAAAGCCAACAGACAGGATAAATGATGTGCAGAAAATCCGCATCACAAGGGATATGTACACCAGTCCTCTCTATAGCAATTCTTTACATTACATACAGTATCATCGACAAAACTGCAATGAATGAAAATATATATCAGATGTGCTCAATGTTTTTCTTAGCCAAAGGAACAGATGTGTGCAGTGCAACTGAGGTCACGATTTTTACAGCAAATCTTGTGCACACCCAAAACTATGCTCACTGATGGTTGCTGAAATTCAATCCACATAGTTCTAAATATTTTTTACAGAGGACCAGCTAAAAAAAAAAAAAAGGAAGAAAAGAAGCTTTTGGACATTCAGACTTGCCTAAATTAAACAGGATAGATACTAGTATAAGACACATACTGTATATAAGTGTATGTAACCTCAAAAACAAAAAGTGATGTATTGCAGTTCATCAGTCCTTAGACGTAGTGGATGCAATTAGTTCTCATTTTAGTCTTTTTTCCTTTATTTTCATCTGTTGATCTGTCCAGTATCACACTTCCTGTGTTAGGCCCCTTTCACACAGGCGGACCGTTCAGATCCGCCTGTTCGTTTTTTTGGCGGATCTGAATGGTCCCCCCATGCATTCCTATGGGGCATCGGATGTCAGCGGAGACATGTCCGCTGACATCCGACCCGATCCGATCCGTCAAATCTGGACGGATGGAAACCCTATATTCCATCCGTCCAGCGGATCGGATCGGATGGGATCGGATGAAAAAGGGGCCAACGGTCCGTTCTCATCCGATTTCCCCCGAAGAGATGCATGGGGAACTGACAGCTGTGTCTCCGCACACAGCGCGGAGACACAGCTGTCATCCTTCTGCTCAGCGGGGGATCGGCAGCTCGATCCCCCGCTGAGAAAAGCGGAGTCCATTTGACGGACATAGTGTGTGAAAGGAGCCTTAAGCGTTTGTTACCCCAAAACTTCATGTTCCTGATATGTGCCTGCTGTACCATGTACTTTTATGATAAAATATCCTGTTCTCTTTATTTGTTTCCTTTATGTGAAATCCCTGGAGTTCCTGTCAGTCCCTCTGCTATTTAAAACTTTTTTGTATACTAATTACTATTACAGGGAATAGGAGAAAATGCCCACATCTCTAGCAGGACAAAAATGGACTAACCCCTCAAATGGGATTTTAAGGGTCAGGGACTCCAAATTAATTAAAAAGAAAATCACAATTCTTTTTTGGTACATCATAAAATGAAAGGACTTAAATCTACATTTGATTCATTTTATGAGGTACTAATAAAGTATTATGATTTTTCTTCATTGAATTTGGAGTCTCTGCCCCTTAAAATGCCATTTGAGGGTTTAATCCATTTTTTTCCTATTAAAAAATGACCACACTAAGCATGAGACCGTAATAGCATAAAAAAAACAATGTTACAAGAAAAATACTCACCTTACATGCCAGCTGCATCCTATGGGTACAAGCGATGTCACTGCCTTACTGCTAATTTTTGTGAAAGCTCAAAATCGCAAATCTCAAAGGAAAATGCTCCAGCACTGTTTAAGAGTTAATTTCTGTGAGATTTAAAGCTTTTGTTACCCCAACACATTCAGGAAGGAATTTTTTTCCCCTGCTGTAGCAAATTGGATCATGCTTTGCTGGGGTTTATTTTCGCCTTCCTCTGGATCAACAGCGGGTATAGGATTGTGTATATGGGATTGTATGGTTGGGTTTTCAATACTGTTTTTTTTTTTGGTTGAACCGGATGGACTTGTGTCTTTTTTCAACCTGACTAACTATGTAACTATGTAAATTCCTGATATGGGGCTGCTGTACCATGTACTTGTAGGGGTATCCTGTTCTCTTTATTCTGTACTGCTTCCATTATGTGAAATCCCTGGTGTTCCTGCTAGTCCCTTTGCTTTCCTATTAAAAACTGACCACACTAAGCAGTGGTGCACATCGTGGTCAGTTCTCTAGCCGTACTGGAAACTCAGTGTACTCTCCTCCAATGATCAGACATGTCCTGACATGCCCCCGCTGCACACCTTAGTGCACTGCTGCTTCTCCTCCCTCAGCTTTTATGCAGCTGAGAACAGTGGGAATGTGATCACTTATAAAAAAAAAAAGGGAAAAAAGGTATTTATAATGTATTTTTATATCTATACAAAAATATTTTACCTTTCATTTCTATTTTAAACTGAACGGGTTATTTTACAAGGTGATTGTTTACAATCACTTTAAGCTGCTCATAGATGATTAGTCTTTTTTTTTTGTTCAGCTAGCTGGCTGGATGGAGGAGTTCCCTAGCTGGGACTTTGTATTCTGACAGTGTGACTTTCTGCTGTCAGAATACACTGATCAGTGGCTGCAGCTAATTTTTCCAACTTTCCTGTATAGAGACAGCCATACATGGATTAAAATTAGGCCAGTTCCTGCTGACCATGCTCCCTACTATGGACAGCAGCATTGTCACTCGGTGTAGTGGGTAGAGTTAGATACATTAGCAGATTTAAATTTACATAGCTAACAAATTAAAGCTGAACTACTGCTTTTTTTTTTTTTTTTACACTTTTTAACAGCTATAGCGATATGTATTTTCCTTTTAGGATAACAGTTTCACACAGATAAATAAAAGCTGATAATTGTAAGCACCTGTCAGTGTTAGATGGTTTATCACAACCTTCTAATGTCCACTTTTGCTAAACAGTTTGTTCTGTTAAAGCAGGGCTTCCCAAACTTTTTTGGGCCGAGACCCACTTCTGAATACAGATATTTTTTGGGACCCACTTGCTTGTAATTGAATATTGTAAAGCGCTACAGAATTTGTTGGCGCTATATAAATGCAAATAATAATAATAATGCATATTTTAAAGGGAGGGGGATGTTAGGGCATAAAATTGTCACAACATGGTAATAAACTTTAGGGCCATAGAATTGGCACAACATGGCACAAAAAAAAATGCATAAGATTTGCAAAACATTGCATAGAAATGGTTACTCACTGAATGCAGATTCTGACATGCAGAAGTGCTAGGGCTTCGGACATGGTGCAGGAGATGCAGGACTGTGGGCATGGTGCCGGAGATGCAGGGCTGTGGGCATGGTGCCGGAGATTAGGGGTTGTGGGCATGGTGCAGGGCTGCAGACATGGTGCATGAGATGCAGGGCTGTGGGCATAGTGCAGGACTGTGGGCATGGTGCAGGATTGTGAGCATGGTGCAGTAGATGCAGGGCTGTGGGCATGGCGCAGGAGATGCAGGGCTGTGGGCATGGCGCAGGACTGTGGGCATGGTGCAGGAGATGCAGGACTGTGGGCATGGTGCAGGGCTGTGGGCATGATGCAGGGCTGTGGGCATGGTGCAGTAGATGCAGGGCTGTGGGCATGGTGCAGGGGATGCAGGGCTGTGGGCATGGTGCAAGAGATGCAGGGGCTGTGGCCATGGTGCAGAAGATACAGGGGCTGTGGGCATAATGCAGGAGATGCAGAGCTGTGGGCATGGTGCTCGAGATGCAGGGCTGTGGGCATGGTGCAGGAGATGCAGGGCTGTGGGCATGGTGCAAGGCTATGGGCATGGTGCAGGAGATGTAAGGCTGTGGGAATGCTGCAGGACTGTGGGCATGGTGCAGGAGATACAAGGGTTGTGGGCATAATGCAGGAGATGCCGGGCTGTGGGCATGGTGCAGGACTGTGGTCATGGTGCAGGAGATGCAGGGCTGTGGGAATGCTGCAGGAGATGCAGGGCTGTGAGCATGGTGCAGGAGATTCAGGACTGTGGGCATGGTGCAGGAGGTGCAGGAGATGCAGGGCTGTGGGCATGGTGCAGGGCTGTGAGTATGGTGCAGGAGATGCAGGGCTGTGAGCATGGTGCAGGAGATTCAGGACTGTGGGCATGGTGCAGGAGATGCAGGGCTGTGGGCATGGCGCAGGGCTACGGGCATGGTGCAGGAGATGCAGGGCTGTGGGCATGGTGCAGGATTGTGGGCATGGTGCAGGAGATGCAGGGCTGTGGGCATGGTGCAGGAGAGTCAGGACTGTGGGCATGGTGCAGGACTGTGGGCATGGTGCAGGAGATGCAGGGCTGTGGGCATGGTGCAGGGCTGTGGGCATGGTGCAGGAGATGCAGGGATGTGGGCATGGTGCAGGAGATGCAGGGCTGTGGGCATGGTGCAGGACTGTGGACATGGTGCAGGAGATGCAGGGCTGTGGGCATGGTGCAGGAGATGCAGGGCTGTGGGCATGGTGCAGGAGATACAGGGGCTGTGGGTATAGTGCAGGGCTGTGAGCATATTGCAGGAGATTCAGGACTGTGGGCATGGTGCAGGAGATGCAGGGCTGTGGGCATGGTGCAGGACTATGGACATTGTGCAGGAGATGCAGGGCTGTGGGCATGGTGCAGGAGATGCAGGACTGTGGGCATGGTGCAGGAGATGCAGGGCTGTGGGCATGGTGCAGGGCTACGGGCATGGTGCAGGAGATGCAGGGCTGTGGGCATGGTGCAGGATTGTGGGCATGGTGCAGGAGATGCAGGGCTGTGGGCATGGTGCAGGAGAGTCAGGACTGTGGGCATGGTGCTGGACTGTGGGCATGGTGCAGGATATGCAGGGCTGTGGGCATGGTGCAGGGCTGTGGGCATGGTGCAGGAGATGCAGGGATGTGGGCATGGTGCAGGAGATGCAGGGCTGTGGACATGGTGCTGGACTGTGGGCATGGTGCAGGAAATGCAGGGCTGTGGGCATGGTGCAGGAGATGCAGGGCTTTGGGCATGGTGCAGGAGATACAGGGGCTGAGGGCATAGTGCAGGGCTGTGAGCATATTGCAGGAGATTCAGGACTGTGGGCATGGTGCAGGAGATTCAGGACTGTGGGCATGGTGCAGGAGATGCAGGGCTGTGGGCATGGTGCAGGAGATGCAGGGCTGTGGGCATGGTGCAGGAGATGCAGGGCTGTGGGCATGGTGCAGGATTGTGGGCATGGTGCAGGAGATGCAGGGCTGTGGGCATGGTGCAGGGATGTGGGCATGGTGTAGGATTGTGGGCATGGTGCAGGAGATGCAGGGCTGTGGGTATGGTGCAGGAGAGTCAGGACTGTGGGCATGGTGCAGGACTGTGGGCATGGTGCAGGAGATGCAGGGCTGTGGGCATGGTGCAGGGCTGTGGACATGGTGCAGGAGATGCAGGGCTGTGGGCATGGTGCAGGGCTGTGGGCATGGTGCAGGAGATGCAGGGATGTGGGCATGGTGCAGAAGATGCAGGGCTGTGGGCATGGTGCAGGACTGTGGACATGGTGCAGGAGATGCAGGGCTGTGGGCATGGTGCAGGAGATGCAGGGCTGTAAGCATGATGCAGGACTGTGGGCATGGTGCAGGAGATGCAGGGCTGTGAGCATGGTGCAGGACTGTGGGCATGGTGCAGGAGATGCAGGGCTGTGGGCATGGTGCATGATTGTGGGCATGGTGCAGGAGATGCAGGGCTGTGGGCATGGTGCAGGAGAGTCAGGACTGTGGGCATGGTGCAGGACTGTGGGCATGGTGCAGGAGATGCAGGGCTGTGGGCATGGTGCAGGGCTGTGGGCATGGTGCAGGGCTGTGGGCATGGTGCAGGAGAGTCAGGACTGTGGGCATGGTGCAGGACTGTGGGCATGGTGCAGGAGATGCAGGGCTGTGGGCATGGTTCAGGATCTGTTTTAGGTGCATTTTTTCTGGTTGTTAAGGTGTGGCCAGGGAAAAGTTGATTGTTAAGGAGTCGGCACATGCTGACTTTCTTAATGATCATCTCTCTCCCTCGCACAGCCTCCTGTCCTATTGGTGCTCACCAGCGGCTTGGACCGGCCTTCCTCTCCTTTCAGATGCTCCCTGCTGTTCTACCTGCTGTTTCTCTGTCTCCTTCCCTCAGATTCTGGAAGCCGATGCTCCTTGCTATTCCACTCGATGTCTCTCCTCCTCCTCACCTCAGATTCTGGGAGCCGATGTGGGCATGGTGCAGGAGGGTCTTATTTACCCATCCGTGAGGCGCCTTCCTTTTAAAAATGGCGCCACCAGGCCGCTGCGTCACTGCGCATGCGCCACCTGCTCGCGCATGTACGGCCTCCTGAGCGGTGTCGACGGCGCACGCGCAGTGGACACGCAGCCATTTATTTTATGGGAGCCGCTGCAGCTCCGGCTTTCTACAGTTTGATGGGGTCGCTCAGCGCGACCCACTCAAACTTGCCTCGCAACCCACAGTTTGGGAACTGCTGTGTTAAAGGAATTAACTGACTTACTAACCAAACCAACAAGTTAACCACATTAAGACCGCCCGCCGCAGATTTACTGTGGCAGGCAGCCTCTCCTACGCAAACCGACGTAGCCCTATGTCGGTCGCGCATGTGGTGCTGGGGGATGAACGCGCGCTGCTGCCAGTGCGCTCCCGCCCCCACTAGGCAGCAGGGATGCCGATGCAGGGGACCAGTGGCAGCAATTGCCGCTGGCCATCCGCGATCACTCCCCGCTGAGAGAGAAGAATGGTCAGCTGTTGTAAACACAGCTGACCATTCTTCTCTCAGAAATGATCACAGAGCGTCTGTGATCCTGCTTTATAGGATCATGGGTCTCTATGATTATTCCACAAGCTCATCCCCCATACAGTTAGTAAACACTCCCCTAAGCTCATACCTAACCCTTTGATCACCCCTAGGTTAACCCCTTCCTTGCCAATGTCATTATTACAGTAACAGTGCATATTTTTAGCACTGATTACTGTAGTAATGTCACTGGTCCCATCAAAAGTATCAAAAATGTCAGTTAGGGGTCCGATCTTTCCACCGCAATGTCGCAGTCCTGCTAAAAATTGCAGATCTCCGCCATTACTAGTAAAAAAAAAAAACTTTGTGCAAACCAATCGAAATACGCTTATTGCGATTTTCTTTTCACCAAAAATATATAGCAGAATACATATTGGCCTACAAGGATGACAACAAATGTTTTTTACATTTTTTGAGGAGGAATGTTATATAGCAGAATGTGAAAAATATATTTTTTTTCCAGAAATGTCACATTTTTTTGTTTATAGTGCAAAAAATAAAAATCGCACAGGTGATCAAATACAACCAAAAGAAAGCTTTATTTGTGGGGTAAAAAGGACATCAATTTTATTTTGGAACAGCGTCGTGCGACCGCGTAATTTTCCGTTAAAGTAACGCAGTGCCGTTTTGCAAAAAATGGCCCAGTCATTAGGGGGGCAAATCCTTCCGCTCCAGGAGTGGCTAAATAAACGCCAAAAAAAAAAAGACAAATTCAGTCACCAAGAACTAGTAAGTTGCAATATATTACATTTTTGTTTTTGGGTTTAATACCGCTTTAAGTGTTATTTTTCTCAAACAGCTCCATTAACAGCTCTCCTGAACGTGCCGGTATTGAAACTCAGTTATCGCTGACCTGAAGCAATTGGTATTTACAGCACTGATAACTTGTTTGGTAATCTTTGCAAATTTACTTTATCAATTTTATGATAAAGGCTGTTAAAATCCTGTGACAGTGTTATGCTGTACTTGTAATGGTAAACACCACTACTTGCAGAGCAGGCTAAATAGTGTGTTATGCATCTTTGTGAATTGAGCCTTTAGAGATATGAACTATGTAAGGTGTGGTACCAAGAACATAACTAAACAAAAGGAAAACATCTGCGTAAATTCAGCCTATATATTAAAATACTCTTTTTATTGGATTTCACAGAAATACATTTTTCAGATTCTTGCTATATAACTGTAATAACAAATAAAAAAGCAATATACAGGTGCATCTCACAAAATTAGAATATCATCATAAAGTTAAAGGCAAAACAAAACTCCAGGCAAAACTAATGCTAAACCCGCTCTGTGCCACTTTCTAAACCTAATCTATCTAGCCTCTATTCTAACCTTAATCTATCTAACCCTGTAAAGCAAAAATCACTGTACTTACCTTTTCTGCACCCAATCCAGTCCGGTCCCACACTAAGCTGTCAGCGGCGGCTTCAGCATGGAGGCGGGTGCAGGAGTGGCACTCGACAACGGAAGCCCCATAGTAAGTCTATGAGTGACGTCACTTCCCAATCATTTCACAGCCATTGTCAGTCCTCTCCTGCAGACAGCTTCCGTCGCTGGAGACCGGACTAGATCTGGTGCAGAATAGGTAAGTACAGTGATTTTTGCTTTACAGGGTTGTATAAATTAAGGTTAGAATGTGGCTGAGAGCAGGTTTAGCATTAGTTAGGTTTTGCCTGGAATTATACTTTAATATTTCAAGAATTAAATTCATAAAGTGAAACTTATATTTTTTTATATAGCTGCATTACACACAGAATGGTGTATTTCAAGCATTTAATTCTGTTAACTTTGATGATTATGGCTTACAGCTAGTGAAAACGCCAAAATTCAGTATCTCAGAAAATTAGAATATTACATAAAACCAATAAAAAAAGGAATTTTTTTAATACAGAAATGTTGGCGTACTGAAAAGTATGTCCTTGTACAGTATAGTATGCACTCAATACTTGGTCTGGGCTCCTTTTGCATGAATTACTGCATCAATGTGGCATGGCATGGAGGCGATCAGCTTGTGGTACTGCTGAGGTGTTAAGGAAAGCCCAGATTTCTCAGATAGTGGCTTTCAGCTCATCTGCATTGTTCGGTCTGGTGTCTCTTATCTTCCTCTTGACCCCTCTATGGGGATTAGGTCAGGCGAGTTTGCTGGCCAATCAAGCATAGTGATACCATGATCATCAAACCAGGTATTGGTAATTTTGGCAATGTGGGCAGGTGCCAAGTCCTGCTGGAAAATGAAATTAGCATCTCCATAAAGCTGGTCAGCAGAGGGAAGCATGAAGTGCTCTACAATTTCCTGGTAGAAGGCTGCACTGACTTTGGACTTGATAAAACCCAATGGACCAACACCAGCAGATGACATGGCTAACCAAATCATCAAATACTGTGGAAACGTCACACTGAACCTCATACAACTTTAATTCTGTGCCTCTCCACTCTTCCTCCAGATTCTGGGACCTTGATTTCCAAATGAAATGCATAACTTTCCACAGTCAGTGATTATTTGGGGAGCTATGTCATCTGCTGGTGTTGGTCCACTGTGTTTTATAAAGTCCAAAGTCAGCGCAGCCCTCTACCAGGAAATTCTACAGTACTTCATGCTTCCCTCTGCAGACCAGCTTTATGAAGATGCTTATTTTAATTTGCATCAGGACTTGGGCCCACCAGAAGAACCAATAACTTGTTTAATGATCACTGTGCTTGATTGGCAAGCAAACTCACCTGACCTAAACCCCATAGAGAATCTGTAGGGTATTGCCAAGAGGAAGATGAGAGACATCAGACCCAACAATGCAGATGAGCTGAAGGCCTCTATCAAAGCAACCTGGGCTTCCATAACACCTCAGTAGTGCAACAGGAGTCCCAACCAAATATTGAGTGTATACTATACTGTACATGGGCATACTTTTCAGTAAGCCAGCATTTCTGTATTAAAAATCTTTTTTTTTTTTTTGGTCTTATGTAATATTCAAATTTTCTGAGATACTGAATTTTGGGTTTTCACTAGCTGTAAGCCATAAACATCAATAATAAAAGAAAGAAATGCTTAAAATACACCACTCTGCGTGTACTGCATCTGCATATATAAAATATATGATTTTGACTTTTTGAATAAAATTACTAAAATACATTTTTGATGATATTCTAATTTTATGAGATGCACTTGTATATTGAAATACTAATTTTATTGGATTTCACACAAATACATTTTTAAGATTCTTGCTATATATACAGTATCTCACAAAAGTGAGTACACCCCTCACATTTTTGTAAATATTTTATTATATCCTTTTATTAGACAACACTGAAGAAATTAGACTTTTCTACAATGTAAAGTAGTGAGTGTAACACTTGTATAACAGTGTAAATTTGCTGTCCCCTCAAAATAACTCAACACATAGCCAATAATGTCTAAACTGCTGGCAACAAAAGTGAGTACACCCCTAAATTAAAATGTCCAAATTGGGCCATATTAGCCTTTTCCCTCCCCGGTGTCATGTGACTTGTTAGTGCTACAAGGTCTCAGGTGTGAATGGGAAGCAGGTGTGTTAAATTTGGTGTTATCACTCTCACTCTCTCATATTGGTCACTGGAAGTTCAACATGGCACCTCATGGCAAAGAACTCTCTGAGGATCTGAAAAACAGAATTATTGCTCCACATAAAGATGGCCCAGGCTATAAGAAGATTGCCAAGACCCTGATACTGAGCTGCAGCACGGTGGCCAAGACCATACAGCGGTTTAACAGGACAGGTTCCACTCAGAACAGGCCTCGCCATGGTCCACCATGAGTGCTGCAGCATTGCTGCAGAGGTTGAGGGGGTGGGGGGTCATCCTGTCAGTGTTCAGACCATACGCTGCACACTGCATCAAATTAGCTGTCGTCCCAGAAGGAAGCCACTTCCAAAGATGATGCGCAAGAAAGCCCGCAAACAGTTTGCTTAAGATAGGCAGACTAAGGACTTGGATTACTGGAACAATGTTGTGTGGTCTGATGATACCAATATAAACTTATTTGGTTCAGATGGTGTCATGGGTGTGGTGGCAACCAGGTGAGGAGTGCAAAGACAAGTGTGTCTTGCCTACAGTCAAGCATGGTGGTGGGAGTGTCATGGTCTGGGGCTGCATGAGTGCTGCCGCCACTGGGGAGCTACAGTTTATTAAGGGAATCATGAATGCCAACATGTACTATGATATATTGAAGCAGAGGATGATCCTGTCCCCTTGGAGACTGGGCCGCAGGGCAGTATTCCAACATGATAACCACCCCCAAACACACTTCCAAGATGACCACTACTTTGCTAAAGAAGCTGAGCGTAAAGGTGTTGGACTGGCCAAGCATGTCTACAGACCTAAACCCTATCAAGCATCTGTGGGGCATCCTCAAACGGAAGGTGGAGAAGCTCAAGGTCTCTAACATCCACCAGCATTGTGATGTCATCGCGGCAACCTGTGAAGCTCTGGGGAACTCCATGCCCAAGAGGGTTAAGGCAGTGCTGGAAAATAATGGTGGTCACACAAAATATTGACACTTTGGGCCCAATTTGGACATTTTAATTTAGGGGTGTACTCACTTTTGTTGCCATTGGTTTAGACATTAACCTCCCTGGCAGTATGATTCTTTCCAATTTTAGGTGCTGAAAGCGGTACCATTATTTTGCTTGTAATTCTTAAGAATGAGCAGCCCAAACCAACTATTTACATATGATTTTTTTTACTGTGCGTTCTCCTTTATAACATCTCGGGTATGATAAAGTTTGAAACACAAAATCATAAATTATAATATAATAAATAACTATAAATAATTTAAAGTATGTATGTATGTATGTATGTGTGTGTATATATATATATATATATATATATATATATATATATATATATATATATATATATATATATATATACAGTGGGTACGGAAAGTATTCAGACCCCCTTAAATTTTTCACTCTTTGTTATATTGCAGCCATTTGCTAAAATCATTTAGGTTCATTCTTCTGCCTCATGAATGTACACATAGCACCCCATACTGACAGAAAAACACAGAATTGTTGACATTGTTGCAGATTTATTAAAAAAGAAAAACTGAAATATCACATGGTCCTAAGTATTCAGACCCTTTGCTCAGTATTTAGTAGAAGCCCCCTTTTGATCTAATACAGCCAGGAGTCTTTTTGGGAAAGATGCAACACGTCTTTCACACCTGGATTTGGGGATCCTCTGCCATTCCTCCTTGCAGATCCTCTCCAGTTCTGTCAAGTTGGATGGTAAACGTTGGTGGACAGCCATTTTTAGGTCTCTCCAGAGATGCTCAATTGGGTTTAAGTCAGGGCTCTGGCTGGGCCATTCAAGAACAGTCACGGAGTTGTTGTGAAGCCACTCCTTCGTTATTTTAGCTGTGTGCTTAGGGTCATTGTCTTGTTGGAAGGTAAACCTTCGGCCCAGTCTGAGGTCCAGAGCACTCTGGAGAAGGTTTTTGTCCAGGATATCCCTGTACTTGGCCGCATTCATCTTTCCCTCGATTGCAACCAGTCGTCCTGTCCCTGCAGCTGAAAAACACCCCCACAGCATGATGCTGCCACCACCATGCTTCACTGTTGGGACTGTATTGGACAGGTGATGAGCAGTGCCTGGTTTTCTCCACACATACCGCTTAGAATTAAGGCCAAAAAGTTCTATTTTGGTCTCATCAGACCAGAGAATCTTATTTCTCACCATCTTGGAGTCCTTCAGGTGTTTTTTAGCAAACTCCATGCGGGCTTTCATGTGTCTTACACTGAGGAGAGGCTTCCGTCGGGCCACTCTGCCATAAAGCCCCGACTGGTGGAGGGCTGCAGTGATGGTTGACTTTCTACAACTTTCTCCCATCTCCTGACTGCATCTCTGGAGCTCAGCCACAGTGATCTTTGGGTTCTTCTTTACCTCTCTCACCAAGGCTCTTCTCCCCCGATAGCTCAGTTTGGCCGGACGGCCAGCTCTAGGAAGGGTTCTGGTCGTCCCAAACGTCTTCCATTTGAGGATTATGGAGGCCACTGTGCTCTTAGGAACCTTAAGTGCAGCAGAAATCTTTTTGTAACCTTGGCCAGATCTGTGCCTTGCCACAATTCTGTCTCTGAGCTCTTCAGGCAGTTCCTTTGACCTCATGATTCTCATTTGCTCTGACATGCATTGTGATCTGGAAGGTCTTATATAGACAGGTGTGTGGCTGTCCTAATCAAGTCCAATCAGTATAATCAAACACAGCTGGACTCAAATGAAGGTGTAGAACCATCTCAAGGATGATCAGAAGAAATGGAAAGCACCTGAGTTAAATATATGAGTGTCACAGCAAAGGGTCTGAATACTTAGGACCATGTGATATTTCAGTTTTTCTTTTTTAATAAATCTGCAACAATGTCAACAATTCTGTGTTTTTCTGTCAGTATGGGGTGCTATGTGTACATTCATGAGGAAGAAGAATGAACCTAAATGATTTTAGCAAATGGCTGCAATATAACAAAGAGTGAAAAATTTAAGGGGGTCTGAATACTTTCCGTACCCACTGTATATATTTACATACAGTGGAGATCGAAAGTTTGGGAACCCCAGGTAAAAATTTGTATTAATGTGCATAAAGAAGCCAAGGAAAGATGGAAAAATCTCCATAAGGCATCAAATTACAGATTAGACATTCTTATAATATGTCAACAAAAGTTAGATTTTATTTCCATCACTGACACTTTCAAAATTACAGAAAACAAAAGAATGGTGTCTGCAAAAGTTTGGGCATGGCTGAGACCTGCCAGTGTCATGGATTGTTCTCAATCATCGTCTGGGAAGACCAGGTGAAGTCAATCTCAAAAGTTTTAAATGCCCAGACTCGTCTGACCTTGCCCCAACAATCAGCACCATGGGATCTTCTAAACAGTTGTCAAGAAAACTGAAACTGAAATAGTTGACGCTCACAAAGCTGGAGAAGGCTATAAGAAGATAGCAAAGCGTTTTCAGATGTCAATATCCTCTGTTTGGAATGTAATTAAGAAATGGCAGCCATCAGGAACAGTGGAAGATAAAGCAAGATCTGGAAGACCAAGAAAAATATCAGACAGAACAGCTCGCAGGATTGTGAGAAAAACAATTCAAAACCCACGTTTGACTGCACGATCCCTCCAGAAAGATCTGGCAGACACTGGAGTTGTGGTACACTATTCCACTATAAAGAGATACTTGTACAAATATGGTCTTCATGGAAGAGTCACCAGAAGAAAACCTCTTCTACAAAAATCAACGTTTGAAATTTGCAAATGAACATATAGACAAGCCTGATGCATTTTTGAAACACGTTCTGTGGACCAATGAGGTTAAAATTTAACTTTTTGGCCGGAATGAGCAAAGTATGGAGAAGAAGGAGAAGAAGGGGCACATAATTTAATAAAAAGAACCTCTGTCCAACTGTTAAGCATGGGGGTGGATCAATCATGCTTTGGTCTTGTATTGCAGCCAGTGGCACAGGGAACATTTCACGAGTAGAAGGAAAAATGGATTCAATAAAAATTTCAGCAAATTTTGGATGGTAACTTGATGCCATCTGTGAAAAAGCTGAAGTTAAAGAGAGGATGGCTTCTACAAATGGATAATGATCCTAAACACACCTCGAAATCCACGGGGGATTACACCAAGAGGCGTAAACTGAAGGTTTTGCCATGGCCTTCACAATCTCCTGACCTCAGCATAATTGAAAATCTATGGATAGACCTTAAAAGAGCAATGCGTGACAGATAGCCCAGAAATCTCAAAGAACTGGAAGACTTTTGTAAGGAAGAATGGGCAAAGATACCTCAAACAAGAATTGAAAGACTCTTGGCTGGCTACAAAAAGCATTTACAAGCTGTGATACTTGCCAAAGGGGGCAGTACAAGATATTAACTCTGCAGGGTGCCCAAACTTTTGCAGACACAATTTTTTGTTTTCTGTTATTTTGAATGTGTAAATGATGGAAATAAATTCTAACTTTTGTTGACATATTATAAGAATGTCTAATCTGTAATTTGATGCCTTTTGGAGATTTTTTCATCTTTCCTTGGCTTCTTTATGCACATTAATACAAATTTTTACCTGGGGTGCCCAAACTTTCGACCCCCACTGTATATATATACTGTGTGTATATATATATATACATATATTATATATATATATGTGTGTGTATACATATAAATATAGATATACGTGTATATATATATATATACATACACATAAAAAGTACAGTAAAACTGCAGGAAAGGGCACTGGGGGGCAAACTAATGTGAATTTTTATTTTATTTTGTAATGTATCAGTGTGTTTGGTGTGTTTTACTATTTGAATTTGCCGCCGGTTCCACCCCTCTGCGAGCGTCACTTTGCAGGAGACGGAAGCCGGGGCACAGAGCATTGGGAAGAAGATCTGGCCGCACACTGCCGGGATACATTGCTGGATCCCGGGGACAAGGTGAGTACCCTCTCTTACAGGATCCAGCGATCTCCCTAGCGGTACCCCGAGTGTGGCTCGGGGGTTACTACTAATGGCTCTGAAATTTCACCCCGAGCCACACTCGGGAATACCGCTAGGGAGGTTAATGGCTGTGTGTTGAGTTATTTTGAGGGAACAGCAAGTTTACACTGTTATACAAGCTGTACACTCATTACTTTACATTGTAGCAAAGTGTCATTTCTTCAGTGTTGTCACACAAAAAGAAATAATAAAATATTTACAGAAATGTGAGGGATGTACTCACTTTTGTGAGATACTGTATATGTGTACATGTATGTGTGTGTATATATGTATGTGTGTACATATATAACAGGGCTTTTTTCAGCTGGAACTTGGTGGAACTCAGTTCCACCACCTCTGGCTCAGGCCCTATGCTCCCCGCTCACCACTATCACTTGTAAATACAGGAGTCTGGCTTCTGTATTTACAAGCGACAGCTTGTCTCCCAACAGCTCCCACAAATCTGATCTCCTGAAACAGCTCCCACAAATCTGATCTCCTGAAACAGCTCCTACTGAATGCAGGATGGGGACAAGGGAGATGCAGGTGCCCGGGGTGCAGTGCAGATGCCTACACCCCTACTGGATGATGTCCCTGCAAGTGAGAGTGGTGGAGCCCCCTACAGTGTACAAGGAGGTTATAGAGCCAGCTGAGTTCTTTAGCCTAATAAAGAAACAAAATAAAGATGTAGATGTGGAAGATGGTGAAGCTTTTAATGAGGAGGGGTGGAGAAGATGGGGCAGTGGAGGTGGGGTTGCATGCAGAGGTCAGAGTTGAAGAGGGGTGAAAGTGAGATGTGGATAGGGGATGCAGCTGTGGAAGAAGGCTGAACTCTTCAGTCTGTATGCAGTGCACTCCTGAACTCTACACTATGTACATAACGCACCCCCAAATTTTGCATGTAGCACACCCCTGAACTCTGCACTTTGTGTGTAACCCCCACTCCAACTCTGCACTTGGTATTTAATGCTCTCCTGGCATTTAGAGCCCCTTTAAGATCCTCCCACTGTTAGTGAAATTTGACAACAGCCACTATTTGATGCGGTTTGGAGGGTGTGTGTGTGTGTGCTCATGATCACGGTGACGATACACATTGAGACGTAGGCAAACCCGGAAGTGCGGCATCACAGGCGGATCCGATCCAGAGCCTCGGTTTTCTGTATACTGCTTTAAGTCTACTCAAATGTAAGTTGCTATATTTTTAAAAATAAACTACACTGAAATACTGCACGAAAAGAGCCTCTCTTTTCTGCCCTGCTCCCAGGAAATTATGACACCCCCTATCCCCCCTTGAAGGCCAGAAGGTTGCCAGAGACCCATGCTACAAGCGGTATCCTAAAGATACTACGGCACCCAAAAACCCTCCTCGGATGACCATTGGAGTGTCAGGAGACCCTCCCCTCGTTTATGCTGTAACCTTATAGCAGTAAGGTAAGGGTGTGGTACACCCGGAAGAATTACATCTCTATTGCATCACTGATCACCTCTAGTGCTAAAGTCACCCTCTGGATTAGTTCACCTGTATCCCCAGTGGGATTACCACTCACAAGATTTCACATTCACTCACCTTTATGAACTTTTATGGTGTGATTCATATATTATTATCTATTTATATACTTATGGACTGGATTATTGCCCTCTGCATATGATTATTTATTATTCACCTGATTTTTATTTATTTATTGGTGTCACCCAATCACCTTTCACAGTATTGGCACTATAGTCACGTCATAAATTATTTATTCATATTCTTATTGGATTTATGGACTGTTGCATTGGTTTTAGTATATGATCTTTCAATATCAAGAGATTTAAATATAGTTTACTTGCTGGCACTCAATCATTATTCTCTTATTGATATTGTAGTCACTCTATTTGTATTTACTCACAAGCACATTATTGGTCTCAACATATGGTTTTCCAATATCAAGAGTTTTAAACATCTTTTCGGTGTCTCTCAGTCACTATTCTTATTGGCACTGTAGTCACTTTATATCTATATTTATTCATAAGCACACCATTGCTAGCTTTGATCTCCACAGCACTTCAAGTCACATTATATTTATGATCCAGTTATTATATTGCACTTTACATCACTTTACAGTATTAATTTATACCCGATTGTTGTTATATACTTACTGGACAAGCGCAGCTAATTTTTTTACTATCTTTGCCTTTGTACTCAGTCCCTTGGTTAGGCTGAACTAGGAGCTGCAGCTCTCCTTCTCTCTCCTTGTCATTTCGTCACCACCTACATTTCTGCTTTGATAGTGCAGGGGTCCCTCACAGACTTGATTGCTTTCGCAAAATAGCCACAGTTCCTCAGCAACAATCTAATAAAGAATTTTTGCACAAAAGCAACCATGCCGGTGAAATTGGCAAGCATGCTTCCTTGGCTTCAGCGTTATCCAAACTGTCGGACAGTGGATCTTCTATCTAAAGGTTTTTTGGATGGGTTTTTAATTCCTTTTACTGGGGAAGGATGTGCTAAGGTGAATAATTTAAATCAGTCTCTGAATTTCCTTTAGTGGTTCAGGAAAAATTGGACTTTGAAATTTCTGAAGGGAGGATGCCTGGTCCTTTTGACCGTCCTCCTTTTGAGAATTTTTGTTTATCCCCTTTGGGGGGCTAGTTCCATATAAAGAGCCTAATACTTACTGTCTAATTCATCATTTATCTTTTCCACAAGGGTCATCTCTGAATGATCAGATTGATGATGAATTAGCTTCAGTGTCATACGCGTCTTTTTTTAGAATGCGGTACAAAAAATTAGGTTGTTAGGTGTTAATGCTTTATTGGCCAAAGCGGATAATAAATCCACTTTTAGGCTCCTACCAATTCACCCATTTTGTTTTAACTCACTTGGTTTTTTAATTTTTAGGGTAAATTCAATTTTGATAGATGTCTCCCTTTCTTGCTTTAATTTTGAAGATTTCTACTTTTGTTGAATGGGTGGTATCAAAAAGAGCTGGGTCCCCCTTTTTACTACATTATCTTGACAATTTTTTATTTATGAGTCATGGAAATCCTTCCCAATGCCTTACGATTTTAAATATGCTTTTTTGATACGTGCAGGGTATTTGGCATTCTATTCGCTTTTGAAAAAAGTTTGGCCGTCTACTTGCACAGTACATAGGGAGTTCAGACTTCCTCCACAAAAAGTTGAGATGCTAAAAAATCTTCTTGTCTCTTTTTTAGAAGAAAGAAGATTTTAATAAAAGACACGCAGTCTTTATTGGGTCTTTTAGCTTTTGTTACACGTATTTTACCAGTGGGAAGAATATTTTTAAGGCGTTTATATCTGGCAATTTCTGTATTAAAAAACCCTTTTTCTCACATAAGACTCACTCCTGATTTAAAGGAAGACATGCTAGTCTGGTTACACGTTTTAATTAATTTCAACGGAAGAGCATTTTGGCAGCATGATTTCATTTTGGACAGAGACTTCTGCTTGTATACTGATGTTGCCGGCTCTGTGCGCTTCCCGGCAATCTGGGGAAACCACTGGTGTGCTGATTCAATGGCCTGTTAGTTGGTCAAGCAAAGGTCTCTGTAAAAATATTATGTTACTTGAGTTGTTTCCTTTGATTGTGGCTCTTGAACTATGGGGTGAGCAGTTTGCAAACAAGAGGATCCTTTTTAGTATGGATAACAGAGTGTCTTGTTTGCGGTTAACTGCTTGTCATCAAAATCTCCCCATGGGATTGCTTCGGTGCGTTACATGGTTTATAAGTGCCTCCGTTTGAACATATGGGTCAAAGCTAAATATATAACAGGTAAAGTGAATGAAGTTGTCAATGCACTTTCTAGTTCAGAGATGGAGCTTTTCTTTCCCTATTACCATCAGCGAATTGTCAAGGAGCCCCCTTGTCCTCCTCACTTATGGAAAATCATCTAGTGTCAGAAAATATTAAAAAATCTTTGGCTGCGTCCTCATGGTCTGATTATCAGACATATCGGTTGCTTTGGTTGCGTTTTTCGAATTCACAGAAGGTTAATATGTTGACCTGTTCGGAAACAAATGGTTTTATTATTTCTAGAGTCTTTAATGAAAAAACATTTTTTTTCTGGTCTCACATTTACAAGACTCTTCCAGGTATTTCATTTTTTCAAAAACTGAACAATTTAAATTCCTGTTTAAGATTCTTTTCTGTTCAGCAGGCATTAAAAGGTTGCAAGAAGTCTAATTACATAGTTACATAGTTACATAGTTAGTGAGGTTGAAAAAAGACATCAGTCCATCCAGTTCAACCTATGATGTGTGTGTGTGTTTGCTTTTAACCGTACATTGTATACCCCTGTATGTTGTGGTCTTTAAGGTGCCCATCTAATAGTTTTTTGAAACTATCAATGCTCCCTGCTGATACGACTGCTTGTGGAAGAGAATTCCACATCCTTACCGCCCTTACAGTGAAGAACCCCTTACGCATTTTAAGGTTAAACCGCCTTTCCTCTAGTTTTAGTGAGTGGCCACGTGTCTTGTTGTATTTCCTTACTCTGAATAGTTTGTTCCTTATGCTAGGGTCGCCAGTACAGTATTTGTACATTGATATCATATCCCCCCTCAAACGTCTCTTCTCTAGAGAGAATAGGTTCAGTGCTTGTAATCTTTCCTCATAGCTGATGTCCTCCATTCCCCTAATTATTTTTGTTGCCCTTCTCTGGACTCTTTCCAATTCCAGCACATCCTTCCTGAGGACCGGTGCCCAGAACTGGACAGCATACTCCAGATGTGGCCGGACCAGAGTCTTGTAGAGCGGGAGAATAATCTCTTTATTTCTGGAGTGAATCCCCTTTTTTATACATCCCAATATTCTGTTGGCTTTGCTTGCAGCTGCTTGGCATTGCATGCCACTGCCAAGCCTGTTGTCTACCAGTACCCCCAAGTCTTTTTCCATCCTAGACTCCCCCAGAGGTTCCCCCCCTAGTGAGTAGCTTGCTTTCTGGTTTCTGGCCCCCAAGTACATTACTTTACATTTATCAACATTAAACCTCATCTGCCATGTAGTTGCCCACCCCCTTATTTTGTTTAGGTCCGCTTGTAAGGTTTCCACATCCTGTATAGAAGATATTGGCATGCTTAGTTTAGTATCGTCCGCAAATACTGAGATTGTACTCGATATCCCCTCCTCTAGATCATTTATGAATAAATTAAA
Organism: Pelophylax lessonae; assembly: GCF_965119305.1. Lineage (NCBI taxonomy): Eukaryota > Metazoa > Chordata > Amphibia > Anura > Ranidae > Pelophylax > Pelophylax lessonae. Next base: position 231,795,144 of record NC_138770.1, on the reverse strand, counting down.
CAGGATTGGCCCCAGGACAGAACCCTGGGGGACCCCACTTTCCACCCCCGCCCAATCCGAGTACTCCCCATTAATCACCACCCTCTGGACTCTCCCCCGGAGCCAGTTCTCTATCCAGGTACTCACCTTATGGTCCATACCTACCTTCCTTAGTTTGTACAGTAAGCGTTTGTGGTGGATGATAGGAGTCCCATAACGCCTGAAATTCCCAGCTCTTTTTGTTCGGTTACGAGTACCTTATGTTCTTCTTATTATGAAGCTATAGTTTTCAATGCTGTTTTCACTTTGACCTTTTTTGCGGCATTGCAGATTTCTGAATTAGTGTCTTTTAGCAAGCAAAATCCTTCTGGCCTGCGGGTTCAGAAAATTATACTGAAAGAATCTGCATTTAAAAATGTTATTCGGTCCAATAAGAAAGACCAATTGGGTAAGGGCTCCTGGTTACACCTATTATCCTGCCCTTTGATGAGAATGTCTACTTATGTGGCTATCCATCCAAAAATGGGGGTAAGTCCTTTTTATTCTCGCAGATTCTTCCCCACTTACTAAATTCCAATTCAATGTGATCCAGTCTACATGCTGTGAAGCACTATATTTAGTAAAGGCTCGCATCTCTTCACACTCTTTCATAATCGGTGCTGCCACGGAAGCTGACAAGCTTAGTTTTGACTCCAGTAGAATTAAAAGTTTGGGCAGATGGAAATCAAATTCTTTTAAATTCTATGCAACCTTCAGGATCTCATCTGCAGTTCATATCCAAATCCCTGAAGAAGCCAACCCGAAAAAAACGGTCGGATTTGGAAATATTTCATTCATGTATGACTTCATGGATGTTATGTTTTTAACTTTATTCAGTCACATGTTTGTATGTACTAATAAAAATTAATAATTTTACATTTATATAAGCGTTCTTTGCTTTCTTTCTAAGGATATGACTTGTCATTCATATTAAATTAGTGAGTACCTTAAAAGTCCCATATCCTAGAATTTTCTAAACTTTTTGCATTTTTCAGGGATGTTGGTACTCCATTACATTTGCTTATAGCCCCTCCCACTTTCTTTCAGCTTTTCAATTCTATGTTTGTCCTAAGCTTATTGTCTGATTATAGGTGCTCCAGAGTGGTCTGGATTATTGGACACTCGTTTGTGTACTGGGCCCAACAACGTACTGCTTCTCCATATTATACTACCAATTTGGGTCTGGGTTTTGATTTTTTTAAGATATTTTGGTTCGGCTGAAGGGGAATGTTGTGGGATGAACTATTGTTTGAGTTCAATAGGCTTCACTTATTTTTGCCCGCACCTCACATTTTGATACTACACTTAGGAGACAATGATGTAGATCAGCTTGATTCTTTGGATCTTATTTTTAAAAGATCCTATACATCAAAATTAAAAGCACTATACATCATACTAAAATGTCATCACCAAATGTAATAATTATTTTCTCTGAAATTATCCCGAGGTTGCGCTGGTTAGATTCTTTTGTGTTGAAACCTTTTAAAAAGGTTAGTAAAAGGATCAACAGGGCTGTTGAAAAATTTATGTTCCGCGCTTTTGTTTTTTTTCTACAGACATGTAGACCCTGAGGGGGGCATTCCGGGTCTTTACATGAATGATGGGGTGCAATAGGGAAAGTACAGCCCTTTTTTTAAAACTAGTTGTTGGGGGGGGAGGGCTCAGAAGTAGTGCCAGTTAATAGTGAACAAAGGACAGAAGCTACTATGGGGGGCAGCAGTGACTATATAACTAAAACCATATACAGTGCTGTGCCAGAAAAAGTATGTGTAACATAGGATTAAAGATAGATAATATATACAAGTGTTTTTAGTGTCCCAAAAAAATAATGTATACAGGTGCTTCCAGTGTCCACAAATAATGATATCTTAATAACAGTGACTCATAGAAAAATATCTTCTGTGATCCCCACAGAATTCCACCTCTGCCCTGCGAAATCAAGGAAAGACTTGATAGCATTAATACTAATAAATCGCCTGGACTGGATAGCTTGCACCCGAGAGTACTCAAGGAACTCAGTAGGGTTATATCTAGACCGTTGTTCCAAATCTTCACAGACAGTATATTGACAGGAACTGTACCGGGTGACTGGAGGAAATCGAATGTGATTCCAATATTCAAAAAAGGGAGGAGGGATATTCCGGGAAACTATAGACCGGTTAGCCTGGCATCAATTGTATGTAAATTATTGGAAAGGTTGACTACATCCAAGAATTTGCTAAGGACAACAGTATCATCAGCAGTAATCAGCACGGGTTCACAAAAGGACATTCTTGCCAAACCAATCTGCTAACATTTTACAAGGAGTTTAGCTGTGAGCTAGATAGGGGGAGATCTGTGGATGTGGTATATCTGGATTTCGCTAAGGCATTCAACACTGTTCTCCAAAAATGCTTAATCTACAAGCTAAGGTCTGCAGGCATCGACCTCAAGGTGTGTTCTTGGATAGAAAACTGGTTACATGGGTGTGTCCAAAGGGTAGTGATAAATAACGTGCACTCAGACTGGTCTGGAGTGGTAAGTGGGGTCCCCCAGGGCTCAGTCCTGGGACCAATTTCGTTTAATTTATTCATCAATAACATAGAGGACGGAATCAGTAGCTCAATCTCAGTTTTCGCAAAGATATGTAGGGCAATAACTTCTCATCAAGATATAGAAATCTTACAGAATGACCTGAACAAAATAACAGAGTGGGCAACTACGTGGCAAATGAGATTTAATGTAGAGAAGTGTAAGGTATTACACTTGGGGGCAAAAAACATAAACGCAAATTATGCTCTGGGGGGGGAACTCTGGGGGAATCCAGAATGTCAAAGGATTTGGGAGTTCTAGTGGAAGATAGACTAAGTAATAGCATGCAATGTCAAGCTGCAGCTGTCAAAGCCAGCAGAATATTAGCATGCATAAGAAAGAGATAAAGCTATAATACTGCCACTTTATAAAACCCTGGTCCGGCCACACCTGGAGTATTCTGTCCAGTTCTGGTCGCCAATCCTCAGAAAGGATGTGCTGGAACTGGAAAGAGTCCAAAGAAGGGCAACTAAACTAATAAGGGGATTGGAGGACCTTAATTATGAGGAGCGAATACAAGCGCTTAATTTTTTCTCCTTGGAGAGGAGACGCCTGAGAGGGGACATGATAGCGATTTACAAATACAACAATGGCGATCCTAGCATAGGTAGAAAACAAATTAGTCCCAAGGAGTGCAAGAAGGCCACACAATGAGATTAGAGGAGAGGCGGTTTAACCTTAAGCTGCGTAAGAGATTCTTCACTGTAAGGGCAGCGAGAATGTGGAACACTCTTCCACAATTGGTGGTAGCTGCGGGGAGTATGGCTACTTTTAAAAGACTCTTGGACGTGCATCTCACAGATCACAACATTCAGGGTTATGGGAAATGAGCAGGCCACCAACACACACACACACACACACACACCTGTACAGGTTGAACTGGATGGACTGATGTCCTTATTCAACCTCAACTACTATGTAACTATCTATCCAATATTGGCCTGGACATAACGAATCTGGCATTTCAAACATGCATCGAATAAGCCGCCTGCTGGGGGTGAGGGTGACAGGTGGGGTGTTTTTTTTTTACACGTCCCCCCCCCCCCCCCGTCTTTTAGGGGACAGTTTTAAATGAAATTTAAGTCTCATTGTTTATTCAGTTTGAGTCTTAGTGGCTGAGCTGTTTTTAGTTTGGTATATGAAGCTATTTCATTGCTAGGTTAAATCTATATATGGTCAATTGATAATTTAATCTGTATGTATACCAATAATAAAAGCCGCAGCCAAATTTTATCCAATAAATATAATAAATAAATTAATTTGGTCGTGTTATGTTTTTTCTTTTTTCCAACTATCCACTTTCCACAGCGCAGATGTCACTACTGCGGAAGGGTTTAACCTTCTGTCCAGCAACAGATATCGATAAATTCGAGTTCAAAAAGGATCTCAATCTTTTTGCTCGGAAAATATTATTACAAAGCCAACATGCACAAAAACATAATCCCAAACTGCTACAACCCAAGTCAAAAAAACTCGAAAATGCAGCTCTGGACACTTTAATCTCCCTACTTGAAGAGCAAGACGGTTTAGATTTAATTGATCAAATTGACCTAGACGCCCTTTTGGGCAATAAATCTCAGTCAAACCCTCCTTCTTGATTTCAAAAAAAGTCTGATAAATTTCCAGCACTTAATACTAACACCAATCTAGCAGCTTTTGTGATGCTGGTATCAAGTGAGGTGGAAAAAATTAAAATATCAAAACACAAAAAAACTTCCAACTTAAGTAAACAGGAAAGTCAAGCATTGACCACCCTCATTGACCAGACCCAACTAACTATCAAGCCCTCCGATAAGGGGGGCAATATTGTGGTTATGAACAATGAACACTATGCCAGAATGTACTGGAATATTTTAGACTGAGTTGTCTACAAAAAAATCTCTAGAACTACCATAGACAAATTCTTCACCGAATTCTATGAACTTGTAGATGGTGCTTTTCTTTCAGGCTGTATAGACAAATCCCCTTGGGATTATCTTCGTGTAAAATACCCCAAAATTCCAACTTTTTATAGCCTTCCCAAAATACACAAGAATAAAATTGATCCACCTGGGACAGGATTGTCTCCAGTAGAGGAAGCATTGCAGAAAATCTGAGCAGATTTGTGGATAGCAAACTACACCCCTTTGTACAAATCCTTCCGTCATATGTGAAAGATACAATACACTTATTACAACTTTTGGAGGGCCTGTCGATTCCTCCGGATGCCCTTCTGGTGGCCATTGATGTTGAAGCACTTTACAGCTCCATTCCCCACCAGCTGGGCATCCGGACGGTCGAACAGGTCCTCACCCAATCTAACGTGGATTCTCCTACAATGCAGAACTTCATTCTAAAATCTTTGGAATATATCTTATCACGTAATGTTTTCTCATTCGATGGTTCCCATTTCCTCCAGGTACAGGGTATGGCGATGGGAACATGTTGTGCCCCATCGTACGCCAATCTGTACCTGGGGGAATGGGAACGTCATTTCTTACTAGAGGAGACCCATGCGATACACACACAACATATACTGGCATGGCACAGGTATATCGATGATATACTAATTGTATGGACGGGTACCAATGACCAACTGGCCAAATGTGTTAATTGCATGAATAAGAATCGTTACAATCTATCCTTCACTCTAAGTTTTAGTTCCCATTCCATTGACTTTTTGGATATCACGATTATGAAGGACCATGAGGGGCAAATCAAAACATCCCTTTATAGAAAACCAACGGCAGCTAACACTATATTGTATGCCACTAGCTCACATCCGACTCCCCTGATACGTTCTATTCCTTATGGACAGTACTTACATCTGCGTAGGAACTGCTCTGAGGAACACACGTTTAAAATAGAAGCTGACAAATTAAGAACTAGGCTAACTCTATGAGGATACTCACAAATTTGCCTTAAAAAGGCTTTTCGGAGAGCCCAATCACATACAAGACAGAACTTGCTTTTTAAAAGTCAAAATAAAAAATCAACTTCTCCTGTATCTCATACGGAGAACTTTCAACATCAACCACATATCATAACCAAGTATACAAAGCAACACGACCGTGTTCATCAAATTGTGAGCAAATACTGGCATTTACTCACCTGTGATCCCAATTTAAGTCCATTTCTAACAGAGAAACCAGCCATAACGTATCGCAAAACCAATTCTCTCAAAGACAAACTAGTTAAAAGTGAATTCACTGGAGAATTTAGGTGTGACCCTTGCTAACGGGTAGGGACCTTTAAATGTGGGGGTTGTAACATCTGTCAACACATGTATACTAAGAGTAACATCAGATTACCCAATGGCTCGCAATATAGGCCAATACACTTTGCAAATTGCAAGACCGCAGGGGTAGTCTATCTCCTCCTCTGCAGCTGTGGGTGTTTCTATGTGGGAAAGACAAAAAAATGAATTCCACAAACGCGCACAGAGGCATATTTCATGCATGCGCTCATGCAATCCTGACCTCCCGCTAGGGAGACATGAACTAGGACTACACAAAGGTATTTTTCCACAAGTTTTCTTCATTATTTTAGATCGAGTACACCCCAGCAGCAGAGGAGGAGATTGGGACAAAACCCTATTACAACGTGAATCCAGGTGGATTCACACATTGAGGGCCACTATCCCCCCAGGATTAAATGACAACATTAGCTTCAAACCCTTCCTTGAAAGCTTTACCTCAGGAAGTTGGGAACCTTAGAGTGACTTTATTCCCCTAAAACTTATCCTTCCATGGTTTTCTCCGGTTTCCACATACACACCTATATTCTTTCTTCCGCCTTGGATACTGCTTTTTTTGTATATATTTTTACTCCAGTATCATCATAACCCCCCCCCCCCCTTTTTCATGGCATTATCCAACCCATCTAATATCATACCATTCTACCTTTAAAGGAAATTTCGTCTTTTTGTGGCCGTTCCTCTGTGCCCTTTTTATACACATGTGTCCCTCCTAGATGGAGATCGCCATTGTCTCTCTCAGGGACGATCCCAGGCGGGTTCTTAGGGTGCAGTGCGCCCAGGCGCCGCCTGGTGGGGGGCGCACTATCCTCTCCCGACCGCAAGTCTCTCACTGCAGACTCGGAGCTGCCTGCTATATCCTTTGTAGTTGTGAGCTGAGGGGAGGGGCGACAGTGGGGGAGGCAAATTGACACCCACATTTTTTTTCTAGCAGTTTTGTGTGCAGGGCCGCTTCTATTAGTGCACATAAGTCAGGGGCGCCGGAGGTGCCCCCTCCTCATTGTCCGGGGTTAGGGACAGCAGAAGGAAAAGGGACTTCTGGACCGACAAGCTCCATGTCTCCCCCCCCCCCCGTCCAGGCGGGCAGATGGTGCATCCCAGTGAGCTGGGACACAAAGCAGCATCAGCAGATGGGCTGTCTTTGGAGCCTGGCCGGGGGGCGGAGACTAAAGGTCAGCTGACTCGTGAGGGCTGAATGTGGAGGGCTGGAGCTGATCTCGGCAGAGGTGTCACTGCTGCTAGTGCCAGACACCACGGAGCCAAAGTGAGTACTCATAGGCGTGCACACACTTATCATCTAATGCACATTACATACTTGCCCACAGCAGTGACTGTCCCACTACAGCTCTCAAACTCTTTTTTTCTATCTTCCCCAGAAATCTCCTGTACATTCTATCTGTGCCCTAATTTTCTTAGATTCCCTCCATCTCAGTGTCTGCCCAGAGAACCTGGAGGTGGGTTCTGCTGACACTGTGCAAGGAGGGGGTGAGCTGATGTTCTAAGAAAAGTAAATTTAGGGAGATAAGCTGCCCGTTTTACATCAGCACTAATCAGGAGGATTTGATTGCAGGGAGATGAGAATGATAGAGCTATTACTACATACACCCCCCCCCCCCACACACACACACACACACTCTGTGTATGTCCAGATAATGTGAAGAAACTTTATGACCATTCCATTAACCCTCTGTTATCAAAGTCTAATTCCCAAACATTACCTAACCACTCAATACAAGTTAACTGTCCTCAATAAATAGAGCAGAGCACAGTGTTCACGGCATTTTACATGGTAGTGCAATTCTATGAACACTTCATATTCGGAGAAAATCTGTTATTTTGAATTTACACAGTTTAGCTTTTTTTTTGCACACAAGCGCAGGTGTGGTTTTTATGCATCACATGTAGGGTTGCCCATTCATGAGCAACATGGTAAAGAAGTCCCTTCCCCATCCCCCACCAGCACTGCCACTGATCCCACTGTCATATACTACCCTAGCCTGTCCGTATACTACCCTACCTAGCCTGTCCGTATACTACCCTACCTAGCCTGTCCGTATACTACCCTACCTAGCGTGTCCGTATACTACCCTATCTAGCCTGTCCGTATACTACCCTACCTAGCCTGTCCGTATACTACCCTACCTAGCCTGTCCGTATACTACCCTACCTAGCCTGTCCGTATACTACCCTACCTAGCCTGTCCGTATACTACCCTACCTAGCCTGTCCGTATACTACCCTACCTAGCCTGTCCGTATACTACCCTATCTAGCCTGTCCGTATACTACCCTACCTAGCGTGTCCGTATACTACCCTACCTAGCGTGTCCGTATACTACCCTACCTAGCCTGTCCGTATACTACCCTACCTAGCGTGTCCGTATACTACCCTACCTAGCCTGTCCGTATACTACCCTACCTAGCCTGTCCGTATACTACCCTACCTAGCCTGTCCGTATACTACCCTACCTAGCCTGTCCGTATACTACCCTACCTAGCGTGTCCGTATACTACCCTACCTAGCGTGTCCGTATACTACCCTACCTAGCGTGTCCGTATACTACCCTACCTAGCGTGTCCGTATACTACCCTACCTAGCGTGTCCGTATACTACCCTACCTAGCGTGTCCGTATACTACCCTACCTAGCGTGTCCGTATACTACCCTACCTAGCGTGTCCGTATACTACCCTACCTAGCGTGTCCGTATACTACCCTACCTAGCGTGTCCGTATACTACCCTACCTAGCGTGTCCGTATACTACCCTACCTAGCCTGTCCGTATACTACCCTACCTAGCCTGTCCGTATACTACCCTACCTAGCCTGTCCGTATACTACCCTACCTAGCCTGTCCGTATACTACCCTACCTAGCGTGTCCGTATACTACCCTACCTAGCCTGTCCGTATACTACCCTACCTAGCCTGTCCGTATACTACCCTACCTAGCCTGTCCGTATACTACCCTACCTAGCCTGTCCGTATACTACCCTACCTAGCCTGTCCGTATACTACCCTACCTAGCCTGTCCGTATACTACCCTACCTAGCGTGTCCGTATACTACCCTACCTAGCGTGTCCGTATACTACCCTACCTAGCGTGTCCGTATACTACCCTACCTAGCGTGTCCGTATACTACCCTACCTAGCGTGTCCGTATACTACCCTACCTAGCGTGTCCGTATACTACCCTACCTAGCGTGTCCGTATACTACCCTACCTAGCGTGTCCGTATACTACCCTACCTAGCGTGTCCGTATACTACCCTACCTAGCCTGTCCGTATACTACCCTACCTAGCCTGTCCGTATACTACCCTACCTAGCCTGTCCGTATACTACCCTACCTAGCCTGTCCGTATACTACCCTACCTAGCCTGTCCGTATACTACCCTACCTAGCCTGTCCGTATACTACCCTACCTAGCCTGTCCGTATACTACCCTACCTAGCCTGTCCGTATACTACCCTACCTAGCCTGTCCGTATACTACCCTACCTAGCCTGTCCGTATACTACCCTACCTAGCCTGTCCGTATACTACCCTACCTAGCCTGTCCGTATACTACCCTACCTAGCCTGTCCGTATACTACCCTACCTAGCCTGTCCGTATACTACCCTACCTAGCCTGTCCGTATACTACCCTACCTAGCCTGTCCGTATACTACCCTACCTAGCCTGTCCGTATACTACCCTACCTAGCCTGTCTGTATACTACCCTACCTAGCCTGTCTGTATACTACCCTACCTAGCCTGTCTGTATACTACCCTACCTAGCCTGTCTGTATACTACCCTACCTAGCCTGTCTGTATACTACCCTACCTAGCCTGTCTGTATACTACCCTACCTAGCCTGTCTGTATACTACCCTACCTAGCCTGTCTGTATACTACCCTACCTAGCCTGTCCGTATACTACCCTACCTAGCCTGTCCGTATACTACCCTACCTAGCCTGTCCGTATACTACCCTACCTAGCCTGTCCGTATACTACCCTACCTAGCGTGTCCGTATACTACCCTATCTAGCCTGTCCGTATACTACCCTACCTAGCCTGTCCGTATACTACCCTACCTAGCCTGTCTGTATACTACCCTACCTAGCCTGTCCGTATACTACCCTACCTAGCCTGTCTGTATACTACCCTACCTAGCCTGTCCGTATACTACCCTACCTAGCCTGTCCGTATACTACCCATTATGGAAGTGTATGTGTAGTGTACTACGTTACATGGTCTAAGGCTCGGTTTCCACTAGTGCGACTTGACACATGTCAAGTCGCACAGCAAGTCAAAAGCCATTGTTTTCAATGGGGCCCGTTTCCATTGCCGCGTCTTGAGTTGCGGCGACTTCAAAAGTAGATCGTGCACTACTTTTGAGCCGTCTTCAGTGCGACTTCCCTCTATAATGAGGGACAAGTCTCACTGAAAGCCGCAAACAACTTAAGCTACGAAGTCGCGCTAGAAGTAGCATGACTTCGTAGCCGCACTAGTGGAAACCGAGCCTGACTGTAACTTAGACTGAAGTTTAATGCATAGTAAAACGTTTTAGGCTTATGGAAGTGTATGTGTACTAATAATGCGCATTGTGCCGCACATTCACGAGCATATAGGGGGGGGGCAGCAATTTTTATTTTGCCTAGGGCGCCAAAAAACCTTGCACCAGCCCTGGAGAGAAGGAGCCGTACAGAGGAAGCAGCGGCTTTGCTCTCTACTGCAGCCTCCTGCTTTCTCTGTACGGCTCCTCCTCTCACAGGCGGAGTGCATTTGATATCACTCCACCTGTGAGCCGGGACTATGGAGGCGCCGTTCTCACAGTGACAGCCGCAGCCCCGCTGAGATATCACACAAGAGCCCAGCACACCACAGAGCCCAGCACACCACAGAGCCCAGCACACCATTTTTCTATTGTTTGGTGACACTCTAATGTAGTCTCTCATCGGGGATGGAGGGGACTCTTTCTATCAGAGACTCTCCAATAGGCACAGAGAGGGCCTCTGTAAGATAAACCCCCCTCCAGGTCCCATTAGAATCCGTTGTAGTCTCTAATGGGGCCTGGTGGGGGGTCTTTCTAACATAGACTTTAAAATGCACACAGAGATGACCTCTGTTCGAGAGACCCCCCTCCAGGTCCAATGATACAACCCCATTGTAGTCTCTAATGGGGCCTGGTGGAGGCTCTTTCTAACAGACTCTCTAACAGAGGCCCTCTCTGTGTTCCTTGGAGAGACCCCCTCCAGGTCCCATTAGGAAAGGGGAGGAGTTAGTAAGATGACCACGCCCACACGGGGGGCGCCATAAATATTTCTGCACCCAGGCGTCTGTTACCCTAGGATCGGCCCTGGTCTCTCTTTTTGTTTTTGCCTTGCTTTGTTTATATGTGAAATGCCAATGCAAATGGTATGATCTAACCTGTGTAAACACTATGTCTGTTCCTCCCACTAGAGAATTCCATACAATGAGACCTGAGCCGCCCCTCCCATTCGATTCCCCACAGCGCACAAAGGGGCGTAGTCACGCCCCTTCCATTGACCGGCCGACGCCGTCACAAACGGCGCTTGGCGGTCACATGATGCGCGCTGGCGTGCCCAGAGCGCACACCGCGGCCCACTCGCTTTGTGGGCGACGCAGTGCGTTCCGGACACGGGGGATCCTGATTGGCTTCCACACTGAGGATGGGCGGTCGCCGTTCACGGCGCACCGCGCATGCGCCGGCGTCTTTTCAAAAGGCGGACACACGCTCCCATAGTGTGCACCGCCACTACACACCCTCCATGAAGACGTGAGGTAAGAATTTCTGGGCAGGATTGGAAATCACCGCTATGACCTATGTTACTAGCAATGGACTGCACTTATACTATTTTTACTTTTTCTTCTCTTCTCTCGCTTTTCCCTCTCATTGGTGATGAGGATATAGCAGTACACTTGTGGCACTTTTTTGGTAATAGGGGACATTTTCCTTTGTCTATCTCTGGGGTTTGCTAATATAACATCTATCATTATGAGTGCTCTGCTTGCCCCCTATTCACCCACCTCATTAGGAAACAAATTGGAACAGTTTTTGGAACTTCCACCTGATTATTATGATCTAGCATTAAAGGGCTGAATCTGGGGCACTACAGAGCACCTACTAATATATATAGGGGGGGGGCCTCTATTTCCCTCCCCCCCATGACCCCACAGAGAATTCCTCTCTCCAAGTGTCTCTGTGGAAGAGGGGGATGGGGGAGATAGAACACTATCCCCTTCTCCTACCCCTCAAACCCACTTTTCACTTTTCTCTGACATATCTCCTAGTGGTGACATTACCAACCTTCCCTGATCTGCTAAAATTACCTCACAAATACATTCTACTCAGACACTAATAAGGCCTTTTACCATCCTTATACCTCTCCCTTTTCTTTTTATCATACAGGACATTCCCCTAATGGGACCCTATATTTCCTGATTTGAATACTACATTCCCATATAGGGATTTATTGATGGAAATTTGACCTTACTGTACGTATACATTTTGGAATGTCCATGCTCTCACACTACAGGAATCTGATACATATATTGGGCTATACTAATATACAATAAATTCTAATTCTAGACACCCTTCAGTGTGGGCTGATCCTCTGGGATCCTCGTGGGAACCTTTTGGGTCAGGTGCAGTCCTCTCGTCTCATATTTATGTCCATTATGTGTTTCTCAATCAAAATTTCTTAACAATAAGGCACCAAAGAACTTTCTCTAAGGCAAGATACAGACTTGGAGGTGCAGATGTCTGGCAGTCTTTCCGATAGCACGAGCCATAGGTCTTCTCCTGGTCTCGTTTTTATCAAATTTCTGTGGCCTTTTTCTTCCGTCACATCTAAGATGCTCTCATAAGGTATGTATACACTCATATACAAACTCAATATGTGAAATATAACAGCCCTGTGTGGGCGTAACAGACATTGTGTATATTAATATGGATGTAAATATCTTTGTTATTGCTTGCAATATTATCTTACCTTATTGTTCTTTACTGATTGTATTATTCTCTACATCTCTAGTCTGAGATTTCTTCCTGTTGGACCACTGAGAAAGGTTACCAACCGAAACGCGTCTGGTCCCCCTTTTCAGGAAATCCCAGCCACTCTTACCTGTGATGTATCATTTGGCCACTTGTTTTTAATTTGTTGTAAATTTGTGTACAATGACTTATATATGTCTATATCAAATGTAACTATACTCTATGTACTAATATAATAAAATTTGACTAATCTACTCAAGCTCTGGTCTTTGCCACTTTAAGTCCCACCCCTAGGGGATCCTTTTCTGCTTTAACTCGTACACAGGAATGTTGGCAAATTCCAGGGTAACCACCCTATCCGAATTCTGATTCTCATGTTTTTTCTTTATGTCCAGGCATTACTGCCTGTGATCCCAAAACTGACAAGCATTCTAATCCCTCTGCAATCTATTCAAAACTAAAAAAAAAAAAAAAAAATTTGCTTTAGTTATACTTTAACACTCCTACACATAAAGTTAATAATAATAATACAAAAGAGAATAATAGAGAGAAAAGAGTTGCCCAAATCATCTCATGAAAAGTATTAGTGATTAGACAATGTTTTCAAACACTACTGCTTCCTGTATACTGGTGTCTACAGACATGAGATCATCCTTGATCTTACTAAATTGTGGCTTGATTAGGTGTTAATCATCTCATGTAAGAATCATCTCGGGTCTATGGCCAGTTTAACACTACAGCATTACTTTTAATAATACTTTAAGGCAGATGGTATCTGTTGACTCATTCTATCTTTGAAATTTGACAACAACTACTGATCCTGGATAAATCGTTATGCAGTCAGCCAGAGGGGGAATTTGAGGCATGTGAGACTGACATGCAGGTTGTGAGATCGTTCTCTGCTACTGCTAAGAAAAATGCCATGAACATGTATTTGCTATTTGAAGTTGCCGGTTATTCATGGGAAAAATGTGGCACAGTTGCTAGCTGTCCCTATTGTCCAGATAGGGTCTCACAGAAATGTCTCTGGACATAAAGTGTAACTAAAGGCAAAACTTTTTGTTTTAGTTTTGGATAGAGTGCAAAGAGATTAGAATGATTTTCAATTGGTATTGCTATCTGTTCCCCCATTAAGGAGATTCGCCCTCTATAGTAGTCCTATTTACCATTACCATTAAAAGTGAAAGCAAAAGAAAATACCAAATTTTGGGATGTCCCCAGAAAAAAATTAGAGGGGAAATCTTCCAATGGGGACACTAGTTCTGGTGACATAAGGGGTCCCCAATGAATTCCCTTAATTTGCAGAGATTTCCTCTCACTTCCTGTTTGGCTATCGGACAGGAAGTGAAGGGAAATCTCAGCAATGGGACACAGATGGTGAAAAAAAAAATCTGTCAGGCGTTATAACTATCCCTTACTTTATCCAAAATGCAAAAAGAATGTTTTGCCTATAGGTCTAATTTAACATTTTTCAATTCTACTATAAAATAGCTTTCTCTTTTCAATATTACCTTTGACATCAACTATTATTGATCATCGTTCATTAAGGCTTCTTTTTTCATTGCAGAAAATAAAATATCTTGTGTTTTATTATCACAAAGTTATTCAAGACTTAACTTTCTGAAAAAAATAATGTATGTCTCATCATCTCCTTTTTTATACTGACAGCTAAATGGGAAGACCTGACACCATTATCCCCACCTAAGAAAACTCAGTCCTGTAATAAGAAAAGGAACATCTTCACTCCTTGAAGTAGTATTGAACTCAGAAAAAAAAAATTAAAAAATTTTAAAAATGGCCCCCTGCAGGTTGATGTTTTCTCCCCAACAGAGCCCTCCAGTGCTGTCACCACTCCTCATGCTTCCATATTCGCCCGGTCTTCCAGGGCTGCGATGACGTCACTCCCACACATGCGCAGATGAGTCCCTATCGTGGCACAGTGCTCTGTAAACATGGGATACTCAGTGTGCCCAGAATGTACAGCGTTTTGCACATGTGACAGTGTTGTCAGCCTGAGTCCATGTTATTATCTACCAAATGGCAGTTGGTTTAGCCTGTTTCTAACACACCTACTAAGATTTACTATAAGCTTATAGGTAGGGCAAAGTGAAAAAGCAGGGTTTAATACCGCTTTAAACACTTCAATACCAGGCACTTTCAACATCTTCCTGCCCAGGCCAATTTTCAGTTTTCAGTGCTATCACACTTTGAATGACAACTGCCCGGTCATGCAACACTGTACCCATATGAACGACAGAGCTTTCTTTTGGTGGTATTTATTCATCACTGGGTTTTTTACTTGTTGCTAAGCAAATAAAGAAATCCCCAACATTTTGGAAAAAAAGTTTCTCTTCTTCACTGATGAGGGGATGAGGCTGCACTAATGGGCATTGATAGGCTGTACTGATGAGGCTGCACTGACGGACACTGATGAGGCTGCACTGATGAGGCAGTACTGATAAGCTGCACTGATGGATACTGATGAGGAGGTACTAATAGGTGCCACTGAAGGTTACTGACAGGTGGCACTGATGGGCACTAATAGATGGCACTGATGGGCATTGATAAGCTGCACTGATGAGCTCCACTGATTGGCACTGACAGGGCTGCACTGATGATTAGTGCCCTGATTATCAGTGTAAACAATGTGCTGAAATCCTTGCCAGTTATGGGCTCTCTGTTCCCCACATAGACACGGTGTGTGGGGAAAGGACTGCCGATAACCGGCAAGTCTGTGTACATCTAATGAGCATGGCTGGACACAGCTGATCACATAGTAAAGGGCTGCTGTGATTGGCCCTTTACCCCGATCTTTGATCAGCTGTGTCCAAAGTACACATTGGTCACAGAGGGAGTGCGCAGGGGATGGGGCTCTGGGATGACATCTAAAGGCAAACACACATGGCAAAACCCTCCCTTACGCTATACAAAATGAAAAACAGTTTTGCCTTTTGTTCTACTTTAGGTCATGAAAATTCTTAGAATGTAAACATTTCGTGTTGTAGGTAATGTCTGTAATGTCACTTCCAACTCTATACAGATTTACAATACATTCTATTTTCAGGGAGTTTCTGTTCAACAACGTGCAGAATGCCCCTAGTTAACCATATTGCTAGGAAGCGACATTTTAATTTTTTGTCAGTTTCAGAAAATAATAGCTGGCTGCCAAATAAAATGTCATTGCTAATACCGTTAAATCACAACATGGGTCTTGTAGCATTTAGACATGATTTATATTTTTAGTGAAAGCTGCATTTTCCTTTCTGTTAATGATTCAGGAGGTTTATTTCAAATGGAAGTAAAAATAATGTTAAAATACTGCCCATGGAGTAATATGGCAATCATGGGTTAGTAGTCTCTCACAGGCCACTGAGGTTATATAGTTAGAAAAGTTTGTTTAAAAGCATCTTTATAAAATTGTATTTAAATATCAGCAATCATACCGCTTAAGTTGTATAGTACAGGCAACATGTAAAATAGAACAATAAAGTGTAAAACACACTGACCCAGTAAGGGAACTGGGGAAGGAGAGAGGATGTGGTTATGTGGCTGCTTTCAAAAACAGAGAAAAAGTAAAAAAAATATACTACTAGATACTATATTAGATATTTGCTATAAGGAATGCAGGTTTCAATAGCTAATGACTGGATGGCATTCCACCCCCAGTGATGAGGCGCATATAGCTACTGCCTGTTTTTGTCACTGCTTACAGATATTTCAGCTGTTCTGCTACATGTACACTGTTCAGGTTTGCTGTAGGGTTGAATGTTGTAGCTGGAATATGACTTGGCTGAATAACTTTAGGTATTCTAAATGTTGACTTGGAATTACTTGTTTGCCTCTTTCCCAAATCCTTTATTGCCCTTTTACTTTAAGTGGGACAAAATGCATCCTTCCACCTACCCTCTATAAATGGAGAATTATTTTTCTTTTCAATAATCTTTTTTGAAGAGTTTTAAAGGAAAGAGTATACAACAATTGTGTAACATGTTAGATATCAGAATACCAAGCTATAATAAGGGGGGGGGGACAAAAAACAAATCAATAAAACAACAACAAAAGAAAAAATAATTATATATGGAGCGGAATACTCCCATTACAATTTCAAGATATATGAGTGCTTTTTCTTTTGTAACATAGTAATTATTAAAGTTCAGTATTTAATTTCTGGAAGGCATAGCATTACAGAAAATGTTTGGATGTTTGGGAGATATACTGTATATATTACTCTTTTTTAAATTTCAATATTTTTTATTGGGTTTTGCAGAAAACACATAGAAAAGAATATGTGACATATTTGCTGTACAGTAGTCATCATGAGCAGCATAGTAGTAGTAAGGCACCTAGTGCAAAGTGTAGAACATACTGTACATTCTCTTCACAAGAACCTGATAAAGGTAATAGTAACATTAATAAAGAGAAAGAGTACAGTATGGTTTCAAATTAGAGTGTTAAAGTGGTTGTAAACTTCTCTGACTTTTACCTACACCTTATTATAGGCTTACCTATAGGTAGTGTAAAAAGCTCCTAACCGTGCATAGTTTAAGGGATAATTATGGAACATGCAGCCAATGACATCAATGGCGCATGCACTCAGAAGGAATGGCCACCTGTGCCGTTCCTTCAGAGCCGTGTGCCTTAAATGGCAGCTCCCGCGCACAAGCGCGGTAGTGAAGTCATTGCGGCTTCAGCCAGTCACAGAGCCGGAGTCCGCAAACCCAGAAACAAGACGGATGAAGATGGGAGTGCCTGCAGCTCTGACATCTCGACTCTGGAAGGGCTTAACGTCCAGGCCACTTTTTTCAACTTGGCACTGCGTGACTTTAACTGACAATTGCGCGGTCATGCAACGCTGCATCCAAACGAAATTTACGTCTTTTTTTCCCCCACAAACAGAGCTTTATTTTGGTGGTATTTGATCACCTCTGTACTTTTCATTTTTTGCAAAATTAATAAAAAAAGAGCGAAACTTTTGCGAAAAAATTGACATTTTCTACTTTGACAGTTAAAAAATATCCAATATATTCAATTTTTGTCATATATTTAGACCAAAATGTATTTAGCTACATGTCTTTGACCAAAAAATTCTCAATGAGCGTATTTTTAACCACTTTAAGACCGGAAGATTTTACCCCCTTCCTGACCAGGCCATATTTTGCAATTCGGCACTGCGTTACTTTAACGGACAATTGCGCAGTTGTGCGACGCAGTACCCAAATGAAATTTACGTCCTCCCCCCCCCCCCCCACAAATAGAGCTTTCTTTTGGTGGTATTTGATCACCTGTGCGATTTCTAATTTTTTAAAAAAAGAGCAACAATTTTGAAAAAAAAAAAACAATATTTTGATAGTCTGATATATAACATTCCCCCCAAAAAATTTACAAATCAAAATTTTTTAACATTTTAGGTCAATTTGTTTTCTGCTACATAGTTTTGGTAAAAAAAAAATTCACAATTTTGATTGGTTTGCGCAAAAGTTATCACGTTTACTAACTACGGGAAAGATTTGTCATTTTTACTGTTTATTTATTTTTTTTACTAGTAATGGCGGCGATCTGCGACATTGCGGTGGACAGATCGGACCCCTAACTGACATTTTTGACACTTTTGGGGGGACCAATGACATTACTACAGTAATCAGTGCTATAAATATGCACTGTTACTGTAATAATGACACTGGCAGGGAAGGGGTTAACACTGTTGGTGATCAAGGGGTTAAATGTGTGCCTCATGCTTACTGACGTGTGTGGGAGGAGGGGGTTGTGTGACAAAGACACAGATCGCAGGTTCAGCTATGCTGAATCCTGTGATCTGTCCCTACCTGTCACAGAGGAGATCCGCCCGCTTTGTTT
Organism: Pelophylax lessonae; assembly: GCF_965119305.1. Taxonomy (NCBI): domain Eukaryota; kingdom Metazoa; phylum Chordata; class Amphibia; order Anura; family Ranidae; genus Pelophylax; species Pelophylax lessonae. Next base: position 231,776,476 of record NC_138770.1, on the reverse strand, counting down.
ACACAAGTGGGCAGATTTCCTCACTCTTTCCCCGACGATCGGGGAAGAGCTGCGGTGATCACCGCCTCTCCTCCCCTGGCCCGACTCCCGCTGTGAATACAGTGGGAGCGAGCCTCCTGCCGTGCGCGCGCGCCGCCGAGAGAGGGCGGAGTCCAGCGACGTAGGTCTACGTCGTTGGACCCGGCCGAGCCACTCTGCTGCAGTAGCACCAACATGAGCAGTTGGCTAGTGGTTAAGGTAAATTTAACATAATGTGCTAGTATGTGATGCACACTAGTACATTATGATATTACCTTGCAGGGTATGAAAAACAAAAAAACAAAAACGTCCAGTGGTTTACAACTGCTTTAGCAATCACACTCATATACCAATATTTAGAGTTGTATAGTGGGATAGTAGAGTAAGTATACTACACCCTTTATAGGCATAGAATTACATAGAGAACCAGGGAGCCTCGAGTACTAGGCCACCCAAGGTTGCCAATGGTTTATAGTGGTCCAGTATATGCCATTACTAGACGTAATATTACATTTTTCTTTTTTTTTTAACTATTTGAGTATTCCATTAACATAATAGTAACTAACAAAATGCAAGAGAAAAAAAAAAAGAATTGAAATGAGAAGATATGTACATCCTCAATCCACAAACTTAGCCTATACAATAACTTACGCATTCTTTGAAAGATATGTATTCCAAGGATTATGGAGCAATTCTTTTAATTCAGTTGGAATACCAAACTATCACATCAATTAGACATTCAGACTGTTTTAAATAGGCACCTTAGAGTGTACCTGGAGCTTTTTCATATATGATGGCCTCAGGACTGTATGGCAGGCACCTCCAGGCAACAGTAAACATGGACAGTGTTGACAGTCACCACATTAATAGTAAGTAGGAAGGCACATAAGACAGCCCAGAGTGTGACCATTTCAACTTTGGTTGGCATATGCATAATAGATCAAATCGGGGCACTTTGGAGATAATCTTAAGGTGTGCGCATGTACCTGGAGATGCTGCTAAACAACCCTAAGTTAACCATTTATGTTAGCGGAAAAATGTTAATTTAACTAAAAATACAGGTTTGTAATAGTTAAAGAGTAACTCTACTTTTGTTGAGATCAATGTACATTGGGTGATCAATGTATATTACAAAGATTTTAACAAACTCCTAACTTTTGTTTTTCTAAAGAAAAGGCTGTTTGTTTCGCAAAGTCCTTTGCAGAATGACCTTGAAAGGGAAGGTTTGGTTCATTCTAATCACTTAGTGCACTCTCAGTGTTCTAATGAAAAAAGCTGCAGGGTCGGCATCCCTTCAGAAGCATTTAACCCTTGGAGAATACCTCCTTAAAACTGAAATTCCTATTGCAGGGGGTACCTAAAATGTGGCATGTATCTCTGTGCAAACTTCTGGGAAAATCAGTCAGCCAATCATACAAGCAGACCATTATATTTCTTGGGGCAGTTGGTAGACCAAGAGTGTGTCGAACGCCTCCAGGTTGCCATATTGCATTGAATTTTCCAGAAAATTACAATGGCTGTAGATTGAAAAGGAAAGACATTTTTAAATAACAATTAGGTACAACATGAATCGTGTAGCAATTTAATATGCTATATTATTTTTTATTTGCTATATTTTTTTCCACGATAGTGAAGTTACCCTTTAAGGCAGAAATATACGATTTGAAAAACTACGGATCGCTCGACTGATGACTAAACAAACAGTGTTCCAAGATCGTAATCTATGCCAACATTAACCAATCGAAAAAAAATCTTTCGATGAGCATTCAATTTCGTACGTAGTGTTAAGGTCTCACGTACTGTACAAGTGAAAGTGATGTAGTGTGCGTGTGACCTTGTAGCCATGACCTTCCTTCCAGAATGTATGTTCAATCTGATTCATTGAAGAGACCATCATCGTAAACGATTAAATCGGGTGTTATAAGATACTTCACAGACACCGTAGTGGAAGCATCTACGTACGTTCGTTGTGTCTTCACGAACATACGGTTGATATTTAATGGATAAGGTGTGTTGAGGTGTGTAACTTTTCATTTAAAACTGGTGTTTGACAAAGAAATAAAACAGACAAAGGAGCCACCTCCTGAATGCCTGGAAGATTCTGCTTAGCTGCCCTCTGAAAAGCGATCCACCACAGATCGTTTATCAGAGATTTCCCTAATGTGTACTCCGGTTTCCTCCCACACTTCAAAGACATGCTGGTAGGTTAATTGGATCCTGTCTAAATTGGCCCTACTATGTGTATGTATGAATGTGTTAGTTAGGGACCTTAAATTGTAAGCTCCTTGAGGGCAGAGACTGATGTGAATGTACAATATATATATATATACAGTAAACCCCCGCTCCATCGCGGTTCAGTTTTTGCGGTCCCGGTATATTGCATTTTTTTTTTGTAATGTTATTTTACTATATAAATCATTAAAAATGAAATATTTTTGTGTTTTCCATAGCTCTTGCTATGTCTCTCAGTATCTTTTATGTGTTTAAATGAGTTTCTATTGTTTTAAAAGTGTGTTTAAAGACCTTAAAATGCTTTTACACGTACAGTGACAGTAAAAAAAACATGCCTACAATGCATTTTAATAGGTTTTTCTATTTTGCGGATTTGCACTTTTCGCGGCTGGGTCCGGAACATAACCCCCGCAATGGAGGGGGGTTTACTGTATATATATATATATAAAGTGCTGCATAAATTGACAGAGCTATATAAGTACCTGAAATAAATAAAAATAAATAAATAAATGTGAACCTTTCTATATGGTGCTCTAGTAGTGGGATATAGAAATGAAGCAATAAAATAATTTAATAAAATATTATAAAAATGATATGAGTTTAACCACTTAAGTCCCGGAAGATTTTACCCCCTTCCTGACCAGGGGGTTTTTTGCGATTTTTTACTGCGTGACTTTGACGGACAATTGCGCGGTCGTGCGACGCTGTACCTAAACGAATTTCACATCCTTTTTTTCCCACAAACAGAGCTTTCTTTTGGTGGTATTTGATCACCTGTGTGATTTTTTGATCATGCGCTATAAACAAAAAAAGAGCGTAATTTTTGCAAAAGTAACAATATTTTTCACTTTTTTTTATATGAAATTCCCCCCCAAAAAAATGTAAAAATCAAAATTTTTTAACATTTTTGGCCAAATTGTTTTACGCTACATATGTTTGGTGAAAAAAAATCGCAAAAAGCGTATTTTGATTGGTTTGCGCAAAAGTTATCGCGTTTACTAACAAAGGGAAAGATTTTTGTCATTTTTGGTGTTTTTTTTTTTAACGAGTAATGGCGATTTTTTTGCGGTACTGCCACATTGCGGCAGACAGATCGGACCCTTGACTGACATTTTTGACACTTTTGGGGGTACCAGTGACATTACTGCAGTAATCAGTGCTATATATATGCACTGTTACTGCAAAAATGACACTGGCAGGGAAGGGGTTAACTGTATTGGACAGGGAGGGGTTAAGTGTGTCCTAGGGGCGTGATTCTAACTGTAGGGGGACATGGCTATTGGTGTAAAAACAAAGATCAACGGTTCTACATAGTAGAACCGTCTGATCTTCATTTTTACACAGAGGAGAATGACAGGCGGCTTGTTTACATAAGCCGCTCTGTCTTTCTCCCGCTGTACCGGCGATCGTAGTGTGAACGGCGGACATCGGGTCCGCCGGTCACACGCCCGCACTCCTCTGTGAACGAGCCGAGGCGGGCGCGCGCTCGCCCGCTATTGGCTCTAAAAGGAGTGACAGGCGAGCGACGTAGACCTACGTCACTCTGCCTGGACAGTAAATATACTGTGAGCAGTCGGCAACTGGTTAAAAAGGAGATGACTACAAAGATGCTGGCTACTTGTTTCATTGACAACATGCAGCTAATGAACAGGCCTATGCTGGGGGAAGCAATTACATAATATTTAATTCTTAATTCATTTTCCATTTAAAAGCAGGTTTTTTAATTAAGCGGTTTTATACCCAAAAGTAAATATTTATTACATTGCAGCCTACTAATTTTTAAATGTGGTGGCTGCATTAGTTTTCTTCTCTAGGCTTTTTCCCCCTGTTTTTACCTTGTAATCCAACCATTAACTCCGTTGCGGGAGAACACGCTCTCCCGTAAATGTATCAGTTGAGAGTGTTGAGACAAACCATTGACAGGGGTGCATACAAAGATCAACTTTCTATTTATTATTGTAAAACCTTTATCCCAAAACAAACTTAACTGTTGCTGTAACTGTAGTGTGAGCTGGAGTATGGCTTCAATGTGTTAGTGCAGCCATTTTCAACCAGGGTGCCCAGGCACACTGGGGTGCCTTCATGTGTCTTCAGGTGTGCCTTGGAATAATGCCTTAAAATTGCCCAAAAACTGTAAACAAGTCAGTGGGTGGAACAATCCTGCCTTTTAGTTACACAAAGCCACAGTTAAAATTGAGCTCCATTTCAACCTTCTAGCCACCGGGTCCTAACAACTGATGACAACATTGGTTGCTAAGGAGGGCGTCATGCACCTGCACAGCATCCTTGTTTGCCCCTGCCCTACCCCTTTCTGTCAACACTGGGGTCACATTAACTGACTGAGAGAGAGAAACTGAGGGAGAAGAGAAACATTGGACTACTAGTCAGTACCAGTGTGCAAAGATGTATTTGCTTTGGAAGAATAAATCACCTCTAATGTTAGCATTGGTGCCCTACATGTGTGGATGTTGCTCTGTTATGTAAAACTGTTATTTTATTTTTTTAATTTTAGAACGGGGTGATTCGTGATTGTACAGAATTTTAAAGGGTGACTTGATGGACAAAAGGTTGAGAAACACTGTGTTAGTGAATCCAAATCTGCTAATCAGCAAATGACACTCCCCTCCCCCCCAGTCTGACAATTCTACTGTCCAAAGGTACCCCCTGTGCTCCTTCCTCCAGAGTGGGAGCACTCTAATACAGGAGATATGTTACTGGCCAGAAAACAGAGGGAAGAAAAGGCCAAAATAAGGGATATTGATGCAGCCCCCACATCTAATGATTGGTAAGCTGCAGTATATTACATGTTTGGTTTTGAGTTTAATGCCGCTTACACTAAAAGAAACAATCAAAGTACTGTATAGTAAAACTCAAGCAAACTCTGGCAAAGCGAAATCACTTTTTTTTCTTCTAAGCTTGAGAAATAAGGTCTTGGTGCCAAGTAATTGGAACATTAAACATTCTTTATGCTGTCTACTATGTGAAAGCAGTGTGCAATATTAAAGTGTCCAAGAGATGGCAGCATTGTGTTTGTTTCTATATCACAGACCATGTTTTTCACAGTGATTTATCAATGGACGCATACTCCATGGAGGTATCCTATAGCAAAGGATTTGCAAACACTAAAGCTGCCATTACACAACGACATTATTCATTTTACAAGACGTGTTTGAGTAGTGAAAAATCAACACAACATTTTCAGCATAAGTAAAATGCGGGCCCTACAAAACACGACAGATCATCTGAAAGCTTGGGTGTATCTAAAGCTTGTCTTGTTAAAAAAAAGAATACATTTTTACGAGGGCTCAGTTTACGTTAATGCTAAAAGGTGTGTTCCTAATTCCCTGAATGCTACCAGATGCTCCGAGCCCATCAACTCTCATTACTTGTCCCATCATCTTAAGGGCTTTTTTTTTTTTTTACTGCCCCCGACCACCCAACTGAACAAGGGCAGGCAGTCTTTTAGGACTGTACACATGCTGATGGCTGCAATGCTTTGTTTTGTGGGCGCAGCAAAAATGAAACATCATGTTGCATTCAGCAGGCAGTACTGCCACAGAGCATGACCCATTTAAGTTAATGGGGCAATGCACACGGTTGCGCTGTGCCAGCATTTTCAGGGTTAAAACATATTTCGCCTTCTTACTGCCTGTTAAATGCCCCTGAAAAACAATCACTCAAAAATTGCTTTTCCGAGAGGCAGCAAGAGCTCCCATACATATGAACAAGCCCTGAAACAAAGCATCTGACACCTGTGTGCAGGGCCAGATTAACGTAGGGGCTATTGGAGCTGCAGCTCCAGGCCCCTACCTTTATATAGGCCCCAGGTTGGCCATATTCACTGTTACCGCTCTTCTGTCACTTGTAAACACAGAAGTCTGGCTTCTATGCTCGCTTCCCCAGGCAGCTCCCTCAGAACCTCCCCACACAGCGCGAAGGCCGGACAAGGAGGGACAGTTGGCGATGCATGGATGTGTTTATGGGCTTCAGAGACAGCATCCCATGTTGAATTAGGCATGCATGGCTGCACCCTTCCTCCTCTGGGTGCATGCCAAGGCACGGCCCTTAAGGCCCTTCAAAATCCTCAGCACCAAGCCCATGATGCTCTTAATCCGGCCCTGCCTGTGTGAACAAGGCCTAATATAATGAATCCATTTCCATACATTCGAATGTTGCAGGAATCTCCTTCAGATTTTACATTTCAAACTATGGCAGATGTAAGTAGAAGTATGATCAATATTCCCTGGATAACGCTTTAGGAGGAACGGGTGCTGCAGCAACAACCAGCTGGAACTGGAAACATCACAGATCAAACGCAAATTTTCCCCAGCACACTACCAATCGTCAATTACATCCAAATTTATATTGAAGAATGATCACATCACAGAAGACACAGTACAACGTTTTTGGAGCCACACAGGACCCCTTCGTCAGGCATGTGACCTAAGCACATGCCTGAAGAAGGGTCCTGCGCGGCTTCGAAACCTTGCACTGTGTCTTCTGTGATGTGATCATTCTACAATAAAAATTTGGATGTAATTGACGATCGTTGGTGTGCTGGGGAAAATGTGCATTTGAGATGTAAGAAGAAGGCTGGTCTATTTCTGGCTACACTTCGTGAGACTTAATAATGATTCCATTGAAAATGCTGCAAACTCTTGGAAAATGTCTGTTGATCTACCCATTCATAGCTTCAGTGAAATGGTGAATGGCCATTTTTTCATTTGTCCTTTACAATGTATTGTGCAAAAAGTGTTCAGACTGGTTTTCCATGTACTTGGATGGGGACGTGTCACCGTGAAAGGGTGTTCCTTCGCATTCAATTCATTTCTTAAGCTTACACAATGTTGACATATTTTCTTTGGTACAAAAGTCATACTTACATTCCTAAACAGACGTTGACACACACAGATGAAAGTACATTTTCTTTGCTTCTTGAAGGGCACATTCTAAGAATGAAAGTACGGAAAGACAAAGTCAACTTTCCAGATTTATACTGAGAATGAATACAAAATTTTAGGGCCTATTCACACCATATGTGTTGGGATGCATTGGGTAGTCACACATTCCCAACGCATAAACAAGGCAATTTGTCTTATCTCCTATTATTTCAATTCACACCAGCGTGTGTTGGTGTATGCTCAGAAAAAAAACAGGATGCATTTTTATGTAGTAAAGTGCTTTGCGACACAATACACCTTACCAGATGCCACTGCTGTGTATAAAGTGCTTTGCGACACAATACACCTTACCAGATGCCACTGCTGTGTATAAAGTGCTTTGCAACACAATACACCTTACCAGATGCCGCTGCTGTGTATAAAGTGCTTTGCGACACAATATACCTTATCAGATGCCGCTGCTGTGTATAAAGTGCTTTGCGACACAATACACCTTACCAGATGCCGCTGCTGTGTATAAAGTGCTTTGCGACACAATACACCTTACCAGATGCCACTGCTGTGTATAAAGTGCTTTGCAACACAATACACCTTACCAGATGCCGCTGCTGTGTATAAAGTGCTTTGCGACACAATATACCTTACCAGATGCCGCTGCTGTGTATAAAGTGCTTTGCGACACAATATACCTTACCAGATGCCGCTGCTGCGTATAAAGTGCTTTGCGACACAATACACCTTACCAGATGCCGCTGCTGTGTATAAAGTGCTTTGCAACACAATACACCTTACCAGATGCCGCTGCTGTGTATAAAGTGCTTTGCGACACAATACACCTTACCAGATGCCGCTGCTGTGTATAAAGTGCTTTGCGACACAATATACCTTACCAGATGCCGCTGCTGTGTATAAAGTGCTTTGCGACACAATATACCTTACCAGATGCCGCTGCTGTGTATAAAGTGCTTTGCGACACAATATACCTTACCAGATGCCGCTGCTGTGTATAAAGTGCTTTGCGACACAATACACCTTACCAGATGCCGCTGCTGTGTATAAAGTGCTTTGCGACACAATAGACCTTACCAGATGCCGCTGCTGTGTATAAAGTTGTCATTTTTTTTGACACATTAATAAAGTTAAAATAGTAAACATAGCGATGCATTGTAAAAGTGCACTATGCTGCCTCTTCTGGTGTGAATAGGAACTGAAATTCCCTTCATCATATCATACACATAACCACCATATTCTTTTCTTCTTGAAAGGCATGTTCTCGGGTAAAAGTGTGGAAAAACAAGGCCAACTTTTCTAAATTTATACTGAGGATAAATACAAAATTTCAGGATCCATTCACACCTTATGTGTTGGGATGCGTTGGGTTGCATTGGACACACAGTCCCAACGCAGTTTGTCTTATGTCCTAATATTTCGGTTCACACCAATGTGCTGCGTGTGTTGGTGTGCACTCAAAAAATGTAGTATAGGATGCATTTTTATGCAGAACAGGGCTTTGTGACACACTACACCTTATCACATGGCGCTGCGGTGTATAAAGTTGTCATTTTGTACAATTTCAATAAAGTTAAGATAAACATAGTGATGCATTGTAAAAGCGCACTGCACTGCCTCTTCTGGTGTGAATTGGGACTGAAATTTCCTTTATCATATCATACACATAACCACCATGCTCTTGCTTTATGCAAAGATCAATACAAGTAGACTGTGCCTAGTAAGCTTCACATGGACAGAATCGTTCCTATGATTTTGACTGTGTCGGATGATTGTGCGTGTATTTGCAAAGAAGTTGAAGGTAAGATGATCGGATAAAATTAAAGTATAACGAAAGGCAATTTTGTTTTGAGGGGGGGGGGGATGGATAGGGATAGGGTGGAGATATATTAGAACCCCTGTCAGATTTTTATTGCTGGCTGTTAGGGGAATTTACCCTCTCTGTTTATCCTAGTGACCATTATCTCCAAAAGTGAAGGTAAATCCCAAATTGGAGTGGACAACATACTTGATTGTGTGATATAATAAAGAACGCCATAACTGACAGTAATATGAAAGGCTACCATTGCTGATTATCTGCCGAAAAGGTCTTGATTTTTTTTAATTGAAATTTCTATGACAAGCACTGAAGTGCAGAACTTTTTGTGGCGCCCCCTGGAGTCCGTGGCTCTATGAGACTGCCCATATTATAGTGGACTATTGCTCTTTTTAAATTAACGTGAATGGAAAATGCAAGTCGACGTACCAAAAATGTAGCATGCAAGACTTAGGTCCAACGCAACATGCTGTTGTGCGCCATTCCTATAGTAAACACTGTTTTTTCATGTTTGCGCATATTTCTGTGTCGTTGAAATCCAGTAGAACACCAAATAACGTGTGAACATGCCCCAAGAATTAACACACACTACCGTCTTATCATCTGGCAGCAAATGATGAATTCCTCCTGTGTGTGGGAACCTCTCTTATTCTTCCCCCTCTTATCCCCTGCTCACATCTGTATGCTGCAGTACGAGGGTGAAATTGTGCGCTTTTCTGATTTTTATTGTAGGGGTGTCGCAATGCCATTCATTCCTAACGGCACCCCAGCGCTACCTGCGCATGTGCGTTTTAGTGCACCCCACACTTGTTTTTTTTATTACCATGCCTTATGGTGTGATGCGTGTTATATATAAAGAAGTTATATGCACAGGATCATTCACATGGGCAGAAAAACACTGCATTTAGATGCACACTGCGCATAGTTTTGTGTGACTCTAAATGCAGTGCTATAGTTATCAATGAGCCCATACACACAGCTGCGCCTATCTGAGAAAATGGGTGCTGCGTTTAGCTGCTCAGAAAAAAGTATGATACTTTTGCATCCAGAGCCGCAAAGATCTCCAGATTTTACATGCGAACGTGCCTAAATGCGTGTAAATATGTAGCCATTTATTTGAATGAAAGAAGAATTGCATAGCTCCCAACTGTCCCTGATTTTAAAGGAACTGTCCCTAATTTGGAACAAAGTCCCTCTCTCCTCTTCATTTGTCCTGATCTATATAGCTGTATATAAAATGCACTATTTATCTTTCAAAAAGTGTTTCCCAGTGCTAAACCTTTCATCTAATTTCTAAAATGCTACATTTGTAAATTTCAAAAGCCGATATAAAGGAATATTGGTGGTAAAAAAAACACTTGTGGGTTTAACTTTTTTTGTATAATTGTCCTTTAAGGGGGCGTGTCTTTTGCCTACATACTTTTGCTAATAGATGTCCCTCATTTCCATCTCAAAAGGTTTGGAGGTATGGAATTGTACATATCTAAATGCTGTATGCATCTAAATGTGAGTACTTTAGATGCGTGTTTTCTGAGGAGTCATGTGCCAGCTCTGCCAGAAAGGACCTAATTCATGCAGAAAATACACATATGTCCATGTAAATGGACCCTAAGCCCTCAGTCACATTGAATGCGGCTTTGAAATTGAGCGACTTCATCTGAAATCGCACAATTTTAAAGCCGCATGTCAGTGCGACTTTGAAGACACATGCCTATGCAAATCGCACTAGAAATTGCCAAATTAGTGCAGTAACTACTTTTTCAAATCGATGCACCGATTTGAACATGTCCATTGCCGACAATAGAGTGCAACTTGTCACGCGATTTGACCTGTCCAATTGCATGACAAGTGGCTCTAATGTGAACGAGGGCTAAGAGAGATTTCTGAGCATTGGTAGCCTATTCAAATGAATAGGCTTCCCAATGCAAGTAAAACATGCATAGAAATGTGCATCCATGCCCATGCGCTGCTGCATCACATAGATGTAAATATCCCCATGCGAGGGTTGCGTGTGCCTGCACAGGTGTTTCGTACATCCCCCATTGCAGGCAATCCCATTCATGTCAATTGGGACCGGCACCCACATGGCTGTCAGATTGGGAGCAGTGGTTGTGTTTGTGCAGCTGCTGCCACCCTATGACTGGGACTGTGTGATCAGGGATGTACAGTACGGGAACACTTGCGCAGGCAAACACAGCCCTTGCACATGGTGTATGCTATAGTACGTCCATGTGAATGAGGCCTAATGTGATTACTTGGAATTGTGGTGCGGCCTCTACCTGGTTATGATGATGTAGGGGTCGCGCAACCGCTGCCTCCTGGGATGTCCATGTCACACAACCCAGGAAGCATTCTTCCACTCAGGGACAGTTTATCTTGCAATTTAGATCCTGCACACGCATGTGCAGACACCCTCATGGCTGTAAGATTGGGAGCCGTGGTTGTGTTTGTGCAGCCGCTGCCTCCCAATTGACATTAACGGGACTATATGTTTAGTGATGTACAGAGCACCGGTGCGTCCCTGCGCAGGCAAACACAGCCCTAACACGGGTGTATGCTACAGTATGCCCATGTGTACGAGGCCTAGTGAGATTACTTTGTGGTGCAGCTTGCTACTTCCTTACCCCTTAGTTCGGTGAGGCGATTGTAGGGGTCGCGCACCTGCTGCCTCCTGGGATGTCCACGTCACACAACCCAGGAAGCAGTCTTCCACTCAGGGACAGTTTATCTTGTGATTTTGATCCTGCACATACATGTGCAGACACCCACATGGCTGTCAGATTGGAAGCAGCGGTTGAGTATGTGTAGCCGCTGCCACCCAATGAATGGGAGTGTATGATCAGGGATGTATGGAACAACGGTGCGTCCATGTGCAGGCAGACACAGCCCTCACACGGGTGTATGCAATATGCCCATGTGAATGAGGCCTAATGCGATTACTTTGAGTTGTGGTGCGGCCCGCTACCTCCTAACCCCTCACCTCAGTGAGGCAAATGTAGGGGTCGCCCACCTGCTGCCTCCTGGGATGTCCACGTCACACAACCCAGGAAGCAGTCTTCCACTCAGGGACAGTTTATCTTGTGATTTTGATCCTGCACATACATGTGCAGACACCCACATGGCTGTCAGATTGGAAGCAGCGGTTGAGTCTGTGTAGCCGCTGCCACCCAATGAATGGGAGTGTATGATCAGAGATGTATGGAACAACGGTGCGTCCATGTGCAGGCAGACACAGCCCTCACACGGGTGTATGCAATATGCCCATGTGAATGAGGCCTAATGCGATTACTTTGAGTTGTGGTGCGGCCCGCTACCTCCTAACCCCTCACCTCAGTGAGGCAAATGTAGGGGTCGCCCACCTGCTGCCTCCTGGGATGTCCACGTCACACAACCCAGGAAGCAGTCTTCCACTCAGGGACAGTTTATCTTGCGATTTTGATCCTGCACGCACATATGCAGACACGCCGCAGACCTCTGGCGTGCCAGACCTGTGGTATGTCAGCACATGCGTGGGAGCTCATGCATTCACAGACACAGTAAGGTTCCGAATACATGGCAGAGACCTGTGGTATGTCAGCACATGCGTGGGAGCTCATGCCTTCACAGACACTGTAAGGTTCCGAATACACGGCAGAGACCTGTGGTGTGTCTGTGAATGCGCAAACAGGAGTTCAAGATGGTGGCATAGAAGAAAAGGAGCTCAGGGCTGCATGGAAGGCGCCGCTGGACTCCATAGACTAATATATATTTGTGAATTATCATACAGGGCCAGCGTTTAGCTGGGTGGGGTGCAGTTTTCCTCAAGTAGGGTGAAGCCACCCAACCCCCGCTGTATACTAATAAGGGAATATGACATGTGCTGCTCAATGCAGTACACAGGTCATTTTATTTGGTACCACGTCTTGTATTTTCACTGCATACCAACCAGGGGGGCAGACAGGCTTGGCAATGCCTCTCCTGCTTCTGAGGGACTACAATGCCCAGCAAACCCCCTCTATTACATGTGTATGTGATATAATTCTGTGTGAACACATAGTAAGCCTTTCCCAGGCCGGTGCTTTATACTGCAGAGGGTTTGCGTATGAAAACGGGAAAGCGGCACACTGCACTGAGGTGAACCAGCAGCACCCATCCGCCTCACGTTTCATAAATAACACCGCTCTCTAATGCGTCTACGCCTTTTTACTACGCTCTGCCTCAACCAAGCTTCCCACCGCAGGGCGTGGAGAGGGATACTAGAAAAAAAATGGACAGGCGCTGAGCACCAATCAGAGAGCGCCATTCGCCTCCAACGCCTTCTCATTGCTCTATAGCGGTAACAGGGAGGGGGGCGTTGATTTGCTGCATTATGGTGAGCCAGCAGGCTAGGTTGAAGGGCTGGCGGCTCCACGCAGTGTACTGTATAGTGTGTGTGGCGGTGGTCACGTGTCGCTGAGGAGGAGGCGGTGGCGGGAGCAGTGGAGGGGGGCGGGCTCCCGGGAACTCAGACACAGACACAGCTTGTTTTGGTTTATTTCGCAAGGAAAGGTGGGGGGAGAGAGGAAGCCTGGCACACAACTCCGGCAAGTCCGGGAGCAGCGGAGGAACACCGGGCGGCGGGGGGATTTTTATCAGTGCTGCAGCCTGGCCGGCCAGGGTCCGTGCACCCCCAGAGTGAGGAGAAGTCAGTTGGCAGCCGGGGGTGGGAGAGTACAGCAGCAGCTACCTGCCCTCCTCTTCTCATCAGATGCCACTTTCTGCAACGCGATGGGACTGAATGGGGACACAGTACACAGGCGGCAGTGATTGTGGGAGGACTGAGCCCCAGACAGACACCGCAGTGCTTGCTGCACACATTCAAACTTAGAGCTGCAGACACATGCCAAGCAACATGCCCGGGTGTGTACAGCAAGTGTGCCCCCTGCACACCATGACAGTACTGGGCTCCCTGCAGCCAAGCTCAGCTCCTCTCTGATGGAACTCTATCTCACTACTAGCACGATTTCTCTCTACATCATTTTTTTTTTAGGACTGCAGTATTTTTTTTTTTTGGTGCTGAATGATCTGTGAATTTGCATAGCGTACCTGGACTTTTATTTTTTCAAGGACTACCCTTTTTTGACTATTTATAGGACTGAAATAGTATTTATACTTTTTTTTTTTTTTTTTTTGGTACCATGGCCAGCCCTACAGACCCTCCGCCTCAGGACAACTTCTCCGACGTCAAGAAGGTGGGCTACCTTAGAAAACCTAAGAGCATGCACAAAAGATTCTTCGTGCTCAGGGTCGCCAGCGAGTCGGGCTTAGCCCGGCTGGAGTATTACGAGAATGAGAAGAAGTGGAGGCATAAGTCGGGGGCCCCAAAGAGGTCCATTCCACTCGAGAGCTGCTTTAATATCAACAAGAGGGCGGATTCGAAGAACAAACATCTGGTGGCTTTGTACACGAAAGACGAGTGCTTTGCCATTGCTGCTGACTGTGAACAAGAACAGGAAGGATGGTACCAGGCATTGGTGGAATTGCATAACCGAGGGAAAACGCATCACCAACATTACATCGATGGGGCTTCCAACGGGACGCACGATGGGATAAACGGAGAGGACGTTTATGGGGAGGTCAACCCTCCTGGCCTGGCCTTTAAGGAAGTGTGGCAGGTGATCATGAAACCGAAGGGTTTAGGACAGCTTAAGAATCTTGTTGGAATCTACCGACTGTGCCTCACCCACCGAACCATTAGTTTGGTAAAGCTCAACTCTGATGCAGCGGCTGTGGTACTGCAGCTCATGAACATCCGGAGATGTGGCCATTCAGAGAACTTCTTCTTTATTGAGGTTGGTCGCTCAGCTGTCACAGGGGCTGGGGAGTTCTGGATGCAGGTGGATGACTCTGTGGTGGCGCAGAATATGCATGAGACCATCCTAGAAGCTATGAAAGCACTGAGCGATGAGTTTCGACCCCGGAGTAAAAGCCAGTCTTCATCTAATTGCTCCAATCCAATTTCTGTTCCTCTTAGAAGACATCACCTCAACCATCCACCACCCAGCCAGGTGGGGCTAAATCGGAGAGCCCGCACAGAGAGTGTCACAGCCACTTCTCCTGCTGGAGGAAATACTAAGCATGGCTCTTCCTCCTCATTCAGAGTTCGGGCCTCAAGTGATGGAGAGGGCACAATGTCAAGACCTGCCTCAATGGATGGCAGCCCTGTAAGCCCCAGCGCAAGCAGGGCTCAGTCGCATCGGCGCACTGGCAGTTCTCGACTTCATCCACCTCTTAACCATAGTCGCTCCATTCCCATGCCCACAACACGCTGCTCACCCTCGGCCACAAGTCCAGTCAGTTTATCCTCTAGTAGCACCAGTGGGCATGGTTCTACATCTGACTGCTTGTGTCCTCGAAGATCCAGTGCCTCTGTATCTGGTTCCCCTAGCGATGGTGGCTTTATCTCTTCTGACGAATATGGATCCAGTCCTTGTGATTTCAGAAGCTCTTTTCGTAGTGTGACGCCAGACTCTTTGGGGCACACGCCACCAGCTCGGGAAGAAGACCTCAATAATTACATCAGCATGGGCAAATCCAGTAGTCTCCTTCAACGAGGCACACAGCAGAGATGCCAGTCAAGTAGGGGTGAGGAGAGTTCTGACCTTGACAAAGTTTTTAGGAAGAGGACGCATTCATCCGGCACTTCCCCTCCTACTATTTCCCACCAGAAGACCCCATCGCAGTCATCAATTGAGGAATACACCAAGATGATGCCTTCTTATCCTGTGCGCCTCGCCTCTTTTAGGCACTCTGCTTTTGTGCCCACTTATTCATATCCTGAAGAGTGCCTGGACCTCCACCTGGAAAATAATAGACCAAACCACAGTGATGATGGTTACATGCCTATGTCACCTGGTGTTGCCCCTGTGCCTACTAAAAACAGTGACTATATGCCCATGAGTCCTAAGAGTGTGTCTGCTCCACAGCAGATAATTAATCCAAGACGTCATTCACAGATGGATTCAAATGGTTACATGATGATGTCTCCCAATGGTAGCTGTTCCCCAGACAGCTGTGCCTACAGTAAGATTTGGACAAATGGAACCAACCCAAAGTTGTCCATTGAGAGCAATGATGGCAGATTGCCTTGTAGTGACTATATAAACATGTCTCCAGCCAGCGGCTCCACTACAAGCACACCACCTGACTGTTTTCTCAATTCTGTTGAAGAGCCATCTAAACCTGTTTATTCGTACTTCTCTTTGCCAAGGTCTTTTAAGCATGTTCACAGGAAAAACGAAGATGGCCATTCACGGGCTTCTGTTAATTCTGATCATCCTTTATACAATGAAGAATCCTCTTCTTCCTCCACAAGTAGTGATAGTCTAGGAGGACAAGAAACCCTGCACTGCAGGAAAGGAGAATCTTCTGCTCAGGTGAAGAGCAGATTGATCAGGCCTACGCGGCTGTCATTGGAAAGCAGTAGTAAGGCAAGCACTTTGCCAAGGGCACGGGAGCCTGCTTTACCGCCAGAGCCTAAGAGTCCTGGTGAATATGTCAACATTGAATTTAGTGAGAAGGCCTTCACTGGGGGTTTTGTATCTTCCATGCATTCACCACCTTATGTGCAGAGTCGAGTGGTACCACAGAGAGAAAGTATATCTGAATATATGAATATGGATCTTAAGCATTGGAAGGCCAAAAATTCCTATGCCTCCTGTACGCCATTATATAAACAGTCATGTAAACCAACAAATACAATGTGCCCTTCTGACGTATGCAGTAGTCGCCCACCTGTACGGGGAAAGCCAATTACGAGGGACTATATGAGCATGCAGCAAGGTACCATATGTTCAGATTACAGCCAGTTACCAACTGCCAGGATCACTGCCAAGCCAATTTCTCCCTCTTGTAAAAGTAATTATGCTGAAATGTCAATTGGTGGGAATCCTGATAACCTACCGGCTTCACCCAATTCTGGAAATACAAGCTTAACTGAAACCTCTTGCTCTTCTCTTCTGGGCCAGGGCTCTGGCCCCAGTGCATTTACCCGAGTCAGCCTAAGCCCTAACCGCAACCAGAGTGCCAAAGTTGTCAGGGCCGGTGACCCACAGGGCAGGAGGCGTCATAGCTCAGAGACCTTTTCGTCTACCCCTACTACAGCCCGGGTAAATGCTGGCCCTGTTTCTGGGGATGATGTAAAAAGACACAGTTCTGCATCCTTTGAGAATGTTTGGCTGAGGCCAGGTGAAGCTACACGGAGAGAATCTTTGCAGCTGCCATCAGACCACCATCATAATGGCCTCAATTACATTGACCTGGATCTTGTCAAGGATTTGAGTGGACTGGAACATTGTAACTCTCATCAGCCTGGGATCACTCACCCCTCAGAGGAACTGAGTGCTTATGCTAGCATCACTTTCCATAAGTTGGAAGAACACAGGAGCCAGGCAGAAACAGAAGGTAGGTTTCTCTCTTTTACTCTAATCTAAACAGAGCTGTTTGCCAGCCCCAGATGCACTGTAGTTATCCTATGTTTCCATTGCCTAGGTCAGGGTTTCTCAGATAGGGTTCCTCCCTGATGTTGCTAGGGGTTCCTTAAGCGCCCACAGTAAACCCTAAGCTGGCCAATTTTTAAAATGAGTTTGTCCTCATAGACACAGTCTAGACAACCTGAACAAATGTCAAATCTGAGCTGTATGTGTAGTACCTGAAAACCCCTTATCTAGGGTATACTAATTCATGAAACCTATGCTTCATCCCATTTATTTCTATTTTATTTGATTTCGATGTGAAATAGGTTTGCAGTTTGTATTAAAAATGTAACTGATTAGCTGCAGTGTGCTCGATAGGTATCTTGGTATGGGGAAAAATAAATCGGATCTTGGTAGATAAAATGTAAGCTTCCATGTAGTTCAAATGATAAAGCCACCAAACTTTGTCGATGCTGTGTTAAGTGCTGCTACGTAGCTTTTGCCCATCTTTTTAGTCACTAATTTAAAATTGACAGTTTTTTTTTTTTTTCTTTTTAAAGTGGCACTCAGGAAAGTTGTAAATCACTTTCATGTCATATTTAAAAATGGGTGCCTGTAGATATAATCATATAACATACTTTGCTGTAACTATAGTCTGGAACTTTATTATATCATACTTGGAATGTTACGTTGTAGGAACTTGGAATGAGAAGCCACATGGTTGTTTTCCCCTGATTGAATTCTATATGGTCTGTGTTGGATTTGAGAGAGCAGATGTGTAGAAGTCATTGAAGAGTTGCTAAATGTTCTCCATTTCAGAACGTACAACTTAATTGTTCTCAGCCTTGTTTGTTAATACTCCTATTTTCTTTTTTTTTGAGATGTTGTTCTGTTCAGCTCCACCTTTTCTGGAGTGTGTATTCATGTATAAGATCTTGTCTACAAGTAATTTGAGAAGATGACCGCATATGAATGAACTGAATGCCTATTACATAAGTAAAAATAATTTTGAATACTTGGCGTGGGTTTTTTTTTCTTTTCCTTTCAAGCAATTGAAGATGCTTGGCTTCACAAGTCCCCGAATGCTCATTTTCACGCCTTCAAAACAACTCCCTTAAGATCCAGTGTTTATTGATGCTTCAGAAACTTAATAACAAAATGAAATCCTAACGGGTTTTGCTTGAAATCATATCAGTGCTCTTTACAAGTTTAATTGCATGTTGAAAATGCAATTAGATGCAGTCCGCTCAAAACTTGTCATGATTTTTTTTTCTTTCCACGATATCCAATTATTTTTAATTAATATTTCACTTACCTCCTTTACAGTTTTATGCTTTCCTAAAGTACATTGCCAAAAACGTATTCTGTTTTAGAACTTTGGATATATTTAGACTCTGAATTTGACCTTGCAGCATTTTTTTTTTTTTTCTTGCGTGTTAGCATTGAGAAATGCTTGGCTGCAGTGGCTATTAAATGTTTATTGTGTTTATTCACCTTCTATCTCAGAATAATATCACAGCCTTGTGCAGGGTGTGATGGTCACGTTGAAATGCTTTGCTTCTGTTCACCATTTCCATGTGGACTAACATGACTAGCTCAGTGCTTCATGAATGAACAAATTAGAGCGTGGGAATCTATCATTTCATGGACTCATTGCTTCTATCCCGCCCTCTCTTCCTTCTTATTAGCACACATCCGCTTAACCCCCAAGCCTCTACATAACCATTTGGCAGGAGGACACCCTTCTGTGCATCTGGTTGTTTACTTTTTTCTCCTGAATCAACACGGTTTGCTATTTGCTTGCATGTATTCATAGTCCTCACATTGTCTTTTAAGCAGTCATCAGCTGATTACTATTCCATGTTGCTCTTAAATCCAAAGCAAGAACTAAGTGACTAAAAACAAAACCTGTTTGATCTTTAGATGCACTATTTCTCTTTAAAGTTGTTTACCTGCATTTCTGATTGTATTGGTTTAACTGTCTACTTGCCTCATAAAATGGCCCTTCTTACACACTGTTGAAAGCCTTCCTGACCCAGCCGCTTGGCAGATAAACGTCAAACACGTCACTTTCTGAAGACATCTAAAATCCTGGCTGCCACATGCTTAACTCGTGGGCAGGTGTGCTCTTTTACTGCTTGGATTCTGGAGACACCCTGTCTGCTTTTTGTCTCTAATTTAGAAGCAGCTGATGTTTACCCAAACTTGAAGTCCTGATTTTCTTTTTTCATTTGAATTTTTGTGTACATTTCAAACTGATTTGCAGCCACTCAAGTAACAGCATTGCAGTCTGAGACCATGTAATGGTTGTAGTTTCCTGAATCTCTCCTCCCCAGTCCACACCTGTAAATTGCTCTGCAGCCTGACCGTTTTCAGAGAGCTAATTGCAAGACAGTAAAAGTAAATGACTAACATGGGAGCGACTTTTTGGGGAAAAATCTACTAGTCCAGCTGTGTATCATGGTAATTTCTAAATGGCTTCACTCAATTTTCAGTTTGAAAATTGAAGATTTCCAATTTTTTTCTGAATATTTTATAGTATATTACTTTTAATATAAATAAATATATATAATATTTATTTATTTTTTCGTTTGTAATTTTAAAGTGCATTTTGGCATATGCAGCCAAATTGGGATAACTGCTACCTTAGTGTTACATGTTCACATTTATATGGCATAACTTTTAAAAAAAAAAAAAAAACACTGCTGATGTTTTTAACTTTGTTTGAAAATCCAACTTTCCCTTTTTTAATGTTAAGGTGGGGCTAGGAAGTTTGTGTATCATAATTAAAGTGGTATTAAACCCCAAAACAAAAATGTAATAGTGCAGCTTACTAATCATTAAAGTGACATTAAAAGGAGAGTTTTTTTTTTTTTTTAAATAACAAATATACTTACCTGCTCTGTGTAATTACCCCCCCCCCCTTTCCCCCTTATTCCCTCCTCACTGGCTATGATTGACAGCAGGGAGCTGGTGCTCTTGTGCACATCGCTGGATCGGGGGACTGAACATTGAAGGTGTGTTTTTTAAAAAACCTTCATCCTTTAGAGCCACTTTAAATATGGTGACTGTGTTTTTTTAATTAGGCACTTTTTTGCCTTTTATTTTTACCTGGTGATCTGGTCAGTACCTTCCTGCATTAGTGTGTCTCCACACTGGATGGAGGAGCAACAGAGCCAGTCTTGGACAGCAACATTGTCAATTTGGTAAGATGGTAGTGTTAAATGCAGTAGGAGGTTTTGAAACCCTTTAAAGGAGAAGTACTGCCAAAGCTCATTTGGCAGTATTCTGTGGATCACAGAAATGCAGTTCAATTTGCATTCCTGTGACCCATTTTCAGCCAAGAGTGGGCTGAAATCCGCTCTCTGCTGATGTCCAGGCTCTGGCATCATCACGACCATAGAGAAAAAGATATACCTCAAATCCCATTAGGTCATCCAGAATTTGTAGTATCACGACCATAGATTGGGGATCTGCCCACATTCCTGGACCGCCACCCGGCTCAGGCTCTGTGCCTCACCCCCCTCTCATAACCCAGCGCTCCAGTGAGTGAGGGGGAGGCAAAGCACAGCTGTAAGAAGCGAGCGAACAGTGGTGTTCGATCGCTCAGTTCTCCTTTTTAAAGGCGCCGGGGGACAGATGCAGCATTGACCATGCTGCATCCACCTAGGTAAAAATTTAATAAAAAATAAATACCCATACATCTTTTTTAACTAACAAATTAAGCTGAACTCCCCGTCAGTGTTAAATGGTTTGTCTCAACCCCCTGAGACCCCTTTTACATGGGCAATGCTGGTGACCTGTAGTGGATCTCCTTGTCAGCAGCAGCTGGTCTATGGTTAGCCGGTAACCAGAAGGTGATCCTTTAGATGAGATTGCAGCACAGCCCCATTCACCTCTGCTATACATATTTTATTGGTTAATTTTCAGAATTGCATCCTTGCAAATAAAGTGTGAAATTTCACTTGGTAAGAGGGAATGATAGCATTGTGTTTTTATCATTCTGCTTCCTAAAAGAAAAAACCTGTGTAACCACCCAGAGAGAAATAAGTGTACGGCTGCTTTAATTCCCAATGAAAATGCATGTTTCCTGGCTGTCTCTGGCTTAAAATCATTGACCAGAAACTAATATGCAGTAAATAAAGTGAGGCTAAAAGTCAGAACTTCTGATCAGAATACATGCAACAAGGCAGCGATGCAAGATATTGAATCTATTAAATCATGACAGCCAAGCAGCTAGCATTATCAGATAAGAGATGAGGAATGGCAGACCATGTGGTTCTCTTAGCCTGGCTTTCCTTTGTT
This sequence comes from Pelophylax lessonae, assembly GCF_965119305.1. Classification (NCBI taxonomy): domain Eukaryota; kingdom Metazoa; phylum Chordata; class Amphibia; order Anura; family Ranidae; genus Pelophylax; species Pelophylax lessonae. Next base: position 231,754,763 of record NC_138770.1, on the reverse strand, counting down.
AATAGGCTTATGTGTACTGCTCAATTTTCTTTCACTGTCTTGTACAGATAGTAAACCATGTCTTGCTGTACATTTGCTGGTTTTAGGACATACTGGACTTGGCTCAGTATTGCAGAATTGTCTTTTTATAATGTGTGTTTTTTTTTTTTTCTCATAAACCTGTTTTTCTTTTGGAGTTTTATAAATCAATGAAGATGTTGTTCTGTGGAGCCGAGATGGATAACATGAGGCTCTCCACCTCTTCTGGAACCCTAAAGTCCCAGTATGTCATGTTGCAACAACTGGACAGCTGATTTCCTAATTCACAGTCCATTTTTTTCCCCCCTATCTGATAGCATTTGGCAGTTCATTTTGTACAGGGGTTATCTGTGAATCACCGCCTGAACTTCTTGTGAAAGTGTCAATATTTATTGCAATGTGAGTGTACCTTTTATAATACCTGATAATATATCCTGTCACAGTTACACCATGAAGGCTATCACTTTTTATTAGAAGTAATGTGATCTGGATAATCAAATCTACAAGAGTAGGAGTTTGGTCCAGTTGTTTGGCATAACTATATGCTTGCTATCAGAGATGAGTGTGCTCGGTGAACTGAAGTCACACAAGTAATGTGATCCCAAACTCCTGTAGGGAGTGTTAGGTCTGTACAAAGTTCTTTGCAGGAACTCAATGCGTTTTTTTCTCTATCGCACCTAATTTCCTCTTTAATTATGATAATTAAAAAAAAGTTTACTTTGCTGTGATTTCAGCAGTCTTTATTTAAAACCTGCTAAAACAGCTGTCAGTGGAAAGAAAGCAGCTTCATTCATGTCTCTATTAAAAGTGAAAACTACAGCTAAAAACTGAACCAGTGACAGTCTTTTTACTTGAAGTTCTAGTACAGCGACAACTGAAAAAAAATTGAATTGCTGATGGATCTCAGCATTAACGCATACTGCACAGACTTCTTGTAAAGCCCTGTACACACAATGCGATTATCGGACAAATTATCATTTTTTTTTTTTTTGCATGCTTGTCCACAGATCGAAAAATGAAGATGTTACTAAAGTACGAAAATTCCCGTACAACAGAATAAAAATTTGGAAGTGATGTGTTGTATTTGTATCGTGTTTTCTGGTGAAAACTGTACTCATTGAACAAAAATTGTGCGCTCTGGTATTGTATAAGAAAGATTTTTGTGTTTGTTCATTTGGAAAATTTCGGAGTAAAGCTGTGTACAAAGGATCAGATTATAGTACGATCGCTTTGAAAGCATGAGATAAAATGTATAATAAATATCTATTTTATTTTTTTTTTTTTTGTACGATATTCTTGTCTACAGGCATTTAGACCCCATGCACACTAGCGCGACTTGTCAGGCGACTTGGTCGCCTGCCAAGTCGCGGTGGGTCGCTCGCCATTGATTAGCACAGGACCCGTTCTAATAGGAGCAACACAAGTCGCTCTGACTTAGAAAAAGGGTCCTGTACTACTTTGGGGCGACCTGGAGGTGACTTGCATTGACTTCAATGATATGAAGTCAGTGCAAGTCACACCGAGGTCGCGGTGCACGCCGTGCACCGCGACTTCACAGGTCGCCCCCATCAAGTCATGTCGCCCCTGTCTGAACGGGGTCTTAGGATGGGTGCATGGAGATAGCCAAAATAAGATCCAGAAAAGTTGCCAAAGACCCAATTTTGAATAAGATTGTTTCTAGGACACAGCTTTTGCTGGATATTCACCTTCTCCTGCAGCCTTCTGGAACACATCACATGTACTAGGCTGCGGGAGCATTCACAAAGTACAGGGTGGCTTGCACAGGCGCAGTAGGAAACAGGCTGTGAAGCCGCAAGCCTTCAGCAGTTTCCCCTTAAGGCCCGTACACACGTGCCGATCGTCGGCGAACGATCGGCCGTCTTTTGTCCCCGGGCTGTCGGTGTCTTGAAAAGTGCAAAGACAGCACAAGAATTTTGTCCGCCGACTACAGCCGACTGCAGAAGTGATGTCATGTAATGGTTAACTTTCCCTGTGTTTTTTCTTTTCTGAGCATGCCCAGTCTTGCAAATCTGCGGTCTGTCGGCCGAATTCTGTACTGACAGGCGAACAATCGGCCGCTCTGGTGTCGGCATACAAAAATTTTAATGCTTGCATGACAGATTCTTGTCGGCAGAATGTGCGCTGACGGCTGTCGGAGGCATCATACTAACAAGCGTACAATTGGCAGATCGGTCGTCGGCCGACGCTTGTCTGCTGACGATCGGTACGTGTGTACGGGCCTTTAGTTAAGATGCTGGCTCCTGGACCTGAAGCCCATTGAAGAATAAGCTCGGGTGGGGACAGTGTTCAATGCCTGGACAGGTCAGTCTCCTTGTAGTAAAAGTTAGCAGCTACGGTATTTTTTTTTTTTTTTTTTTTTTTTTGATGGGGGGAGGCTGAAGCTCCTCTTTAAAATAAAAAAAAAAGTTTACACTTTAATTGTGCAAAAACAGTATAAATATAGAGTAGTTAGAGAAGCTTGAAAAATGAGGTTAACATTGATTGTGAACGATCGTGTTGCTGTATACTTTTCAGTTGGATCGCTTGTGGGGGTTTAATTTTTAGCCCTCATTCACACCAGTGAGACCTGCCATGCAGTTCAAAATCGCATGGTAAGTCGCACCTTATTTGTGCCTATGGATCCATTCAAATCGTTGTGACTCCTAGTTGCACCAATTAGTAAAAGGTTCCTGCAATATTTATGGTGATTTCATGTGCAACTTACATTGACATCTGGGCATGAAAGCGCACTGTACATATAGAGTATGCAAGTGGAGATGTTTGAAATCTGACAGAGGGTAACATTAATTGTGAACGTTAGTTTTGCTGTAGCTGTATACTCTTCAATTGGATTGCTTGTGGGGTTTCAGAAGTGTCTTCAAAAATGCTGATGTATCTTCTTTTCTCCTTTTGCTGGCAAGCATTAGATTGATCTAAAGCTGTCACATGCTGTTTTCCTTCGTGTTTTGTGTTTGTGTGTTTTGAAATCCTCTTTTATAGTTTTTGTTCTCAGGCCAGGCTGTCTTCTCTTTCCAAACCGGCAAAAGACTGAAGAAGTGATTGACTGCTGAGAATGGTATATCAGTTTCCCATGTTCTGGCCAATCTACCGGAGTATTTCTTACTTAATTAAACCAGAGGAATGCAGTTCCATTCCCAGATTTCTATTTTATATTGTTAAAGCCACACATATATGGATTTGTTCATATCCTGTGCAGACAAGGCATTCTTCTTTTGAACTTGCTACTGAATAATTTGTTCAAGTGAATATTCTTACATGTGCTATTTTTCTAACATTTTAGCACTGTTTTCTTTGGGTATAAAGGTGTATAATGGGGCTACACATCTGATAAGAGTAAGCAGAGGGGAGGGTGTGTCCATATTTACATACCAGCTATCATATTTTCTAACAGTTTAACATCTGCCAATGATCAGCACAGCAGCATCCTATGTTACTTGCACACCTCTGCTTTATACATGTCTACAGATAACAAGCCATTGGTATTGCTTAAGAGCCGGTTCACATTAGCGCGACTTGTCAGCCTGACAAGTCACGCTCCCTCGCGGTCCATTGACCGCTGCAGGACTCGTTCTAATAGGAGTGACACAAGTCGCTCCGACTTAGAAAAAGGGTCCTGTACTATTTTGGGGCGACCTCGGAGTGACTTGCATAAACTTCCATTATGTGAAGTCCCTGCAAGTCGCTCCAAAGTCGTGGTGCATGGGAATGCACAAGTCGCCCCCGAAGTAGTAAGGAGCCGTGTCGCCTCAGTGTGAGCCCGACTCTTAAGCAGAACTTCACTCTCCCAATCAACATTGACTGACTATTTGTAATCCCTATGCTGCTAGCATTCGTAAATAGATAGGAAGGCAAAAATATATGTCCTTGTGTGTGTTTTTTTTTTTTTTTTTTTTTTTTTTACATTTTCTTAGTTACTTTTCATTTCCAGGCCTAAACAAATGTCCTACATCCCAAGAGTCTTCAGGAGAGGAAGAGGGGTTTTCTCAGCTAAGCGCACCCTCATACCTTCATGCCTGAGCTAAGGGCAGATGAATGAAAGGAAGTAAATGCTTCATGAATCATCTGCCCTTACTCAAAATGGCCAAGGCCAGAAATACTAGAGGGTGTTTTTCAAAGGGTTTTCTCAGCAAAATAAAGCATGGACATATGAAGGATGGGCGAGTTTGTTTTGAATATTAACTATGAATTAAATAGTGTTTTTTTTTTTTTTTTGTGGAGCTCAGATGCAGTGAATTTCCCTTTTTAAGGTGATCCCATGCTTAATCTCATGTAAGACTATTTAAAGGGGTTGTAACCCCCCCCCCCCCAAAAAAAGGGGAAAAAAACCCCCTGTAAGACAAAGGCATAATGAGCTAGTATGCTCATTATGAAATACTTACCTTAGAACGAAGCCCCCGCAGTGCGGCCCGCTCAGCAGGGACACGGCTGACATGTTCGGCTGTCCTTCTTCCTGGTTCGGGTCCTCCGGCCATCTGATTGGTCGAAGGCATGATGACCTCAATCCTGCGCATGCGCCGCAGTTCACGGCACAGGGCTGTAAAGGGAACGGCTTACCTATAGGTACAAGTTATAAGAGGGGGTTTACAACCTCTTTAATAGGGTTGACAAAGCAATTAGTTCAAAAGAGTATCTTTTTTACATTTAATTGCTGATTAGAAGCAGCAGAGTACTTCCACCCTCTTCTTCTAGTCTCAGCGGATAGGGCTGCCTGCAAACAAGTTGCTAATAGTGTGTAAAAGGAATTTGTGAGGATAGAAATCTGAAAATGGCCATCACTGACTTTATTTTTAAACAGGCTCCAGGGCTGTCATCTTCATCCTTGCTTCACAGAATAGTAAATCAGACTGGAAACAAGGATGGAGCCAGTGAAGTCTGAAAGCTCTAGCTCCTATCCTGCATGCCAGGTTAGTGAAGTCACAGTCAGGATTACAGCTTTCTGAGTCCACACAATTAAAAAGAACTAGTCTGTCCATATGGCTATCCTGAGAGGATCATCTTAAAGGTAATCTGTCATGAAGAGAAGTGACAAATGGAGGCTTCTGGAATCCTGACCTGCATACTAGTTCTGGGACAGGACATAGCTCTGTTTAACCTTTACCTGCATTTCTTAACGATGAAGAGAAACTGTTTAAATAGTTTTTAAAGTATGTGATCTGTCAGAGGATATCAGTGTCCAGCTTCCCACCTGGTCCTGAGATCGCCAGACCGATGTCTTAATACATGAATAATTCCACTACAAATTACAATTTTCCCTTTTTTTTGGTGGACTTTAGAAGGTAATTTTGTGAGGTATGCCTCACCAGAACATCTTGCTAAGAGAAAGTGAAATGGTGCTAACATTAATAAACCATTTATAAAATTGCTTCCCCTTACTTGAGGGCTCCTGACAGCTGCTTGTATGTCTTCCGCTTCCCTCTTCATACACTGTTCATTAAGAACTGAATGGGCCCACATGCCTAGAATTCCAGTGATACGTGTTAAAGACCAATAGGATATTATTTAGCCATTTAACAAATGTCACTTTTGTCTCTAATATAGCCACCCTCCTATGTGGATGTGTTTTGGTAATAGTTCTAGATCTCTTCACTTCACCATTACACTCCAGTTGCTGCTGATTTTATTCTTAGTAAATCTGGCTTTCTATTCACAATTAAAGTGCATTTAGGAAAAGGGTGTTCAACATAAACTGAATGATTTAATGCTGCGTCTCTAGAAACTGCCCTTTTGCTATGTAAATATCATCTCATTTTTTGTAAGATGGGATGAGTGTTCCACTTGTTTATCTTATTTGCTGGAAAGCTCAGAGATGTAATGATGCACAATTTTCTGATATAGCTTGACATATCTGGGTCAACTCCTCAGAAGATGTCTATAGAGATTTATCCTTAAAGTAGCTAGAAAATGTTCTCCTTGGATGTAATATTTCACAACAATGTTTTGATGAGCCGGAAATTTTTAGTGGTGTAAGAAATTTAGCTTTTTTTAATGACTGCCTTCAAGTGAAGGTGGTTTGCCTTTTTTTGGTGTGTGATTACGGTACATTTTTTTTTTTTTTTTTTTTTTTTTTTTTTAGAACAGTAATTTTCCCTTTTTGACAGAATTGGTTTGGCTATATGCACAGATCCACTTTTGAAAACAATAGTAGCATATGTAAAAGCGCTGCGTAAATTGACAGCACTATATAAGTACCTGAGATAAAAAAAATAAACAGTAGTCTGGGTTTACCAATTATGTAGCTTGCTGACCTATACTGTGTTTAATGCCAAAATTACGCTTTTCATTATTCGTGCATAAATTGTAAGAGCTACGGACATCGAAAGGCTAAATAACTTGCCTCCTATATGATGAAATGAAGATTTGTTAAGGTTAAAATATATTAGTGCGGTTTGATTACCACACAGGAACTATTAGAATTTGTTAAAGGATAATTTTTCTGCCAATGAAGTAAGCATCTAATTAAGGCCGTTTTCACATGAGCTGACCAATTTAATCCGCCTGTCAATTTTCTTTTAGGCTGACCCAATCAGACCCTCTACTGTCCTCTGTGTCCGTTTACAGTTTCAGACATGCAATCCAATCTCCTAAAAACAGACATACCCCTTCCGTCGATAAGATGGCAGTTGGGTGTAAACGGACAGGTGGTCCATTTACATCCAACAACCCATACAGGAGAACGGGCTGTGTCTGTGTCTGCTCTGCATAAGCTGGATCAGCCATCTACCTGCTCAGCAGGGATCAGTGGAGCCTGCTCTATGTGGAATATAGCTTTACCTATTTTACTGTTTTGGTAAAATGCTAATTATTTTTCTCTTCATTCACGAATGAGAGACACAGCTCTCCATATTCAGAACCATAGGGTTATATTGCCCCCTACAGGAGTAGGACACTAGGCAGAAGAAAGACTTGGCTATGCATTTGGGCAGTCCTAGATGGTATACATCCCCCTCTCTATAGGCCTTCAGGTTTTTTTTTTTTTTTTTTTTCTGCCCAGGTGTATTTAGCAGCCACAGAGTCTTTTCGGAAGTCAGACTCTGTCTCTGATCATGGACGGGCCAAGAAAAGGGCTGTTCGCTTCTTCTGCGACCATTTCCAGATGGGTCTATTGTCCACAATCGCTTTTAACAGTGGAAGCTAATCTCAGCCACAAGATTTTATAAATGGCACTAGCTGTTATGGCACCCAGGAGCACAGGTACTGCCACTGGCTGTTCTGCCACACAAAAACAGGGGTACCGGCAATGGCTGGTGTGGCATCTGGAAATGGGGATACTGGCATTGTCTGGTGTGGCATCTGAAATCAGGGATGCTGGCACTGGCTGGTGTGGCATCTGGAAACAGGGATGCTGGCACTGGCTGGTGTGGCATCTGGAAACAGGGGTGCTGGCATTGGCTGGTGTAGCATCTTGAAACGGAGGTCCTTTAACCAATTGCTGTAATTGACAGACAGGGACAGCTCCTGGACCTCCTGTTGTTGCAAAGCGCTGTGTAATTTTATATATATATACATTTTTTCATAATGTATTGATGCATTCTAGTTATGTAAAATGTCACTGGTCCTCTTCCATTATTGGCTGCAGAAGCCATTGCTTCAGTTGCAGCAATTTGAAAAAAAAAAAAAAAAGCTTATCTTTTGTTACAAGAGCTTCAAATGTTCATATAAGTGGGTGCAGTGTGACATTCCACATTTTCTGAAATAAAATAAGATGCTGCCACTTTCTTCTCGATGGAAATCTTCTTTTATCTTAAGCGTATACACCTAGATTCTTTTTACCTGTGCGTGTTGTGATGTAACATCAAAAGGAATCTCTTAAACTGAAATGGGGCTTCAAGCGGTACTGATCTGCCTCCATTTTCACAAACCTGCACTGCAAAGATTAAATTCTCATTTAGGTCTAGGGGACTGCAAAAAGGAGTTTTACTTTTCAGATCCTCTGTTTGCTGGGCGGCCAGCATGCTCCTCTTCTTTTCCTCTGTTTCGCTGGTGGACTGTTCCTTGGTATCCCCATGTTCAGTGCAAGGGTATGTACTCTGCATTGGCCTTGATGATGATAGAGAACCTATGACCATCAGAGGAAGGAAAGGAATGATCTTACATGCAGGAGCGAGCCTGTGGGAGTGAAGAATCAATGCTTTTTGCATCCCTTCAGACCTAAACTACCACGGGAGCTGCCCATGTGTATTCGTGTTTGTTTGTTTTTTTAGCATGTGCTGACTTTTTAAGTTTCTCAGGTTTGTTACCAGTTAATGTTAGGAGGTCTGTTTTACAAAATGTTTGCATGATAGCTGTTTGTCCAGCAAAACTACATTCATTCTGTGTGAATTAACCAGCATTTGCTTAATAGCTTTAGGAATTTCTTGCACAATGTATAAAGCCATGGCTGCAAGTGGGGCATAATAGAATTGTCTTATGGTATTTTCTCTCTGGATCAAATGCTCTTGGGGTATTTCTCTGAGGATCTAATGTTCTTTATATTCGATTGTTCTAGTTACCAGAGAATGCCATGCACTAACATGTATGATTTGCATTCAATTTGATAACTTGAAACAGAATTTACAAAATAAATGTTCTACTTTTGTATGAATATTGGTACATTCGCACAGAAAATGTTATCATAAATGGACCCCTAGGTAAAGTTTTTGATCTTCTAGACACCAACTTAGGTCTTGCTCAGTCGATGTGCCAGACTTCGTTTGTTGTGTTTTGCCAAGCATCTCTAGTTTTATCACCACTTTACAGCATTGACAGCCAGCTGCAGATTTGCATCCCACCTGCAGTGTCCTAATTAGCACGATGTCTGGGACGTCTGAGAAAATCCCTTATTGCTGCAAAGAGTTCATCAGGCAGACAGCGCCACTACCTACTGCCACAGATATGATGAAAAGATTTAATCTCTTAATAATTAATCTGCTGGGAGGAGGATCACTTAAGGTCGACAATGGGAGTCTGCAGCTATGCACCTTGAAATGAAATGTTGCTGGATTTCCTTCTTTTTTTTTTTTTTTTTTTTCTAGACAAGCAAATTTTAAACTGGTCTCCTGGCAGTAATAACGAAGACATTTCTCTTCTGGAATCTCTTAGAGCATCAACTCCCCAGAAGCTAGTTAAAAGGACCTATGACCTGCCTCCCCTTTGCTGGAAAAACTCTTCCTTGGAAAGCATAATAGTCATAAGCCGAATTGGAAAATTTGATTGTGAACAGATTTACCGCAGATAGCACTTTTATGTAATTATTATTGATAGGAGTGTAAAATGAATTATGCAGAATAGTGGCTAAGCCATGAACTCATGCAGAGTGTGCGAGGCAACCACTTGTGGGGGGTAATATGTTAAAGTAATTGTAAAGGCTATTTTTTTTCTTTTTTATATTAAACAGGTCTATATTTACCTGCTCTTCTTTTCTGGGTGTGCTACTATAGGAATCCACTTCCTATTTAGGCACACTTGCTGGCTCAATCTAGAGCTGCACTATCTACATATATAGACACAGTGAGGCTCAACCCTGGCCCTCCTTTCTCCCCTTTGTTTCACTGGTGGACTGTTCCTTGGTATCCCCATGTCACATTGCTGCTGTGATTGACAGCAGCAGAAGCCAATGGCTGTCTCCGAGCCAGTGAGCAGAAAGACAGCGGCTCTGCAGCTCTCGGGCACAGTGCTGGATTGAGATCAGGCTCAGGTAAGTATTTGGGGGGGGGGGCAAAATAAACACTTTTTACCTTTTAATGTAGAGAATGCGTTAAGATAAAGAAACTCTTTAAGCATTTACAACCTTTTTAACTGTCATTCTAATAAAGTTGTTTTCTTCATTATCCTGGCCATCTGATGGCTGCAGTACTTCTGAGTCCTTAGCCCAGAATACGTGTACAAGTCAGGAGTTCTGGCCTCTCCAATGTTGCTTGCCCTGGATCAGTGATCCAAAGTCCTGAAGCTAGAAAACCGCAGATTACTTGCATTTTCAAAAATATGCCAGTGGTGATAGCTCAAATATTTCCCTTTTTAATACAGGTTTCATTTCAGCTTCTATGCATTGCAAGGCAGCTGTGCACCCTGTCCAACATCGCAGCTAGCACTACAGAGCACCTAGGAAGAAAGGTAAAGTAATGCATGTACTCATTTTCCAGCAAAAATGACTGATTTTAACTTGTAAACAAGAAGTGTCAGAAATAGGCCTGGTCCTTAAGTGGTTAAAGATTTTCCCTCTTCAGTACTGGACAGTGTCTTGGCCTGGCACTTAGCTGCTCAGACACTGAGCTCTGTAATGTGGGATTAAGTCACACATGTTCACTTACACCTGCAAGCACAGTTTCTATGTAATGGTGTGGCGGGGGGGGCACAGGGAAGACAAATAGTACCTATGCTGAGTCATGTAGTTGTTACAGCTTCTGTTTTTAAAGTTAATAAAGACTTTGTCCTACATATCATATATTTTCATAGCTGTGCATTACTTTCAGGCATCCAAAACCAATTGCTGGATTTTTTCCATGAAGGTTTTGCCGCTCTAGACAAATTTTAAATGTCACTTTATGTACTGACATCCACTAGCTATCATGTACTTACTCAAAAAGTTATTGGTAGCAAAACAGTTGCCTAACTCTTAAAATGAATCCTTAGGAGATAATGCCAGCTTTAGCAACATGTTACACTGGTATTTGGGGTGTAAGATGATGAAGCGGCCATTCTGTGACAGTATGTGGGGGATTTTCTCCCCTGCAGCAGCGGTCACTTTTGAAATCTGCGTGGTTGTGTAGGGCTCTGTCCACACTGCTGTGTCATTTGTTCTCAGATAGATAACTACTAGTCCCATCTTCCACTGAGACAGATGGAACTTTTTGTAGTTCTCAATGGAATAGGAGTGAAGTAATCGGCCCACTTGTAGTCCATCGACACTTCCTCCGGATCTAGAAATGCTGTATAGAGGTTTGAGGAAGAGCCTGACTGATCACAGGGGCAGTACTTTGCAGGCTCCTGTGGAAGATAATAAAACAATTTTTCCTACAAAAACACATGCATTTTATTGTTTTTGTAAAGGTGAAGTAAGCCTTTAAGCTTCTTCTGAACACTGAAACTTAACCCTGAGCATAATCTAAAACCTAACCCTTAGAATTAATAGTGGATTTTGGCATAGTTGCAGTGATTGTTGGATTAGCCATTCAATGATTTCAGTTGTTGCTTGTTTTTA